>NC_033797.1:100611912-100691791 GCF_001876935.1 Asparagus officinalis | reverse complement strand
GCCTGGAGAGGCACAAACCTTTTTATCTGATCAGCACAAGTAAGACAAATTTTAAAAATTTGGTTTTGTTTTTATTAGTCCCTTAAATCTTGCATATTTTGAAATTAGTCTCTCAAATCATTTAAATTGCTACTAGGTCCCTAGTTCTCATAAGTTGTGTCAAACTTGATTTGAGGGACTAATTTCAAAATAACCTAAGAATTGGGAGGACCTAATAGCAGTTACTATGATTTGAGGGACTAGTTTGAAAATATGGAAGATTTAAGGGGCTGATATGTGAAAACCACTAAATTTTGTCTATCATGAAATAATAGCTTCTTTTCATGAGGATTAAATATAGGTTGGGAGTCCAAAAGTTTAAAATATTAGGTATTAAACACAATTTTCCATGCAATTCATTTAATCTTTCGAATCTTTCAATGAGATACTATATGTACACACATGTTAACTAGAGCTTAGTCATTTTGGGATAGTCTAAATCGTAGATGTCAAGAACATGGATGCTATAGCGAACCATGAACCGGGTTCAATTGTCTCGGAACATGATACAATAACGAATTGGGTTGCTTACCCAGGGACTTGATTTAGAATTTAAATTAGTTAATATTTTGGGGGGGAAGACCATTTTCAAAAGAATAAACAACAAAAAGTGTATGATAGTGGCAATTTGAATTTTTTTAACCATTACTGATCCTTGATTATGACTCTTGCATAAAATTGTGCATTAAATCGCTTCCTACATTTAAAACCCAAACCTAAAATTGTACCATGTTCTCTAGCATACCATCTAAGCCTAACCCCCTCCCCCTTGTGCCCGATTCCAAATAAGTGGTGTACCATGCTCACATTCCCATTCTATGAACTGAAACAAACTGGGTTCCATGCAACTACGGTCTAAATCAAAAACCATGAAAAGCCACTTGACTACCAACACCTTAAGATTGTTAGATCAGTCTTAAATATAGGTTATTAACCTAAACACTTAAACCAGTAGCTTGGTTTACCCTAATTTTTAATTTAAGTTTATTATTACTTAGGTGCTTAAATATAGGCAATAAGACCCCGTTTGGCAAAGGGTTAAGGAAGAGGGATTAAGAAGAAGGGTTAACTTAGACTACTTAGTTAATCTATCATGAATGGTTAAAAATATTCTTATTCCGTTTGGATTCGATAGTTAAATCAAGGGGTTAAGTTTTTTGTGTTTGGCAAATGAAGAAGCGCTAAGGAGATTAATCTCATTATTTTTTTAAAAAATACCACTTTCGCCCTTACTGAAAATTTATAAATAATTACCTCATTAAAATAAAAGGAGTTTGAATTTATGAAAATTTATAAATAATTGTCTGTTCTACTTGTTGGTGTAGGCGTCTAAAAATACCTATAGGTATCCACACATCGCTCGAGACAGAGAGAAGGTGATGAACACCATTATCTAAGTCTAAGAGGATTATCCGACGCCGACGAACACATGAAGCGAAACGGTGAACCGAATAGCCTGTGCACTCACCGGCCACCTCCAATTGGCTCGTGCACTCATCGGCCACCACCAAGTGGCACGCACGCTCATCGGCCACCAAATCGAAGACCAAGTGGCCGCGTGCTCCCGACCACCATCAAGTGACCCGCATCCTCATCGGTCACCAAATCGATGAACCAAGTGGCCTGCGCACGCTCGCCGGCCACTTGGTTCACCGATCAAGTACCCGCACGCCCGCAGTCACCACCAAGTAGCCCGCACGCTCATTGGCCACCAAATTGACGAACCAAGTGGCCTACACGCCCGCCGGCCACCGTCAAGCTATCCATGCGTTAGCGAAACGAATCGGGGAAGTGTACAAATCAACGAAACGACGAAATACGCGTAACGACGGAATAAGTTAAAACCCGAAAAAAACCGATAAATGCCCTGGCGGCCGAGTCGCGCCAAAGCGACCCGGCCAGACCAGGCCATTTGGTGGCCCGGCCAGGCCGAGCCACCGGGTGACGCTTCGGTCAGATTTGATCTAAAAGTGTGATTTTTCGGTTTTCACGGATTCTCTCGGGATTTGTTGGTTCCTGAACGTCCCAACTGATCTGATACTATGGTTAATCAGTTCTTAACTGAAGATAAGGAGGAATCCCTCGTTCTTATCTAAATACCCGCTTCCGAAGCTTATAAATACGAGTTCGGGTGCTCATTTCTCCGGGGCTGAACATCAAGAGGGCGAAACGCTGCCGAATTAAAGAGTGGAGCCACGAATTTACAGCAAGGATTAGCAGATCTTGGCGATCTCCTGTGCATAAAGAGTGAAGTTCGAGAGATTCGAGACTTGTCCCTTATTTCTCCGAATTTAGGCTTAGTCTTAAATCTCGAGAAGAGCCGTGATCTCGCTTGGTCGAGATCATCGTTGCAGCGATTACTTCCTTCGTGAAGTAAGAGTTTTGATCATCAATTTGTCAACCAGATCTGATCCGCGGCGGTCCACGGATATTACGTCCCCGGCACAGGCAAAGATCCCACACAAGTAGCGGGTGATAAACATCCGCTGTGCTGTTTGACAAGAATCGTATCTTTTGTATTTTTATTGTATAAGGAGATCTTATAAAAAGATCAACTTTTTATTTGAGTTTATTGTAAACGAATAAAGTTGTAATATATTCAATCACAATGAAAACATCGATTTTTGACCCAAACAGTTGGCATCCAATAATACCAATTCACAGTAATCAATAAGATATGAACATAAAACTTTGGGTTGAATTAAAATAATAGCAAGTATACGCTAGTAGAAAGGGGAAACTTATATGTTTTCAAATTTTAACATGAGCCATGATTGTCAAGCAGATTCTTAAAATAAGCATATGTTTTTATAACATAAGATGAGTTTTTAACATGAGCCATGATTGTCAAGCAGATTCTTAAAATAAGCATATGTTTTTATAACATAAGATGAGTAAGCTCAATTATTAAAATAAGCTTAAAATAAGCATATGTTTTTATAACATAAGATGAGTAAGCTCAATTATTAAAATAAGCTTATGTTTTCATTCAGTTGTTAGGCATTTGTTGTTTCACACATGGATGCAACATATATTATTGTGATATATTACCACATATTCTAGAAATTCCAGATCTTGCAAGCTTGATAAATACCTCTTAATAGATAATAATAATATAGAAATGGCCACAAATTATGTTTTGCTTAAGTCTAAAATGCTTTACCCAAACTTCCAACATGAGCATCAGTCTCATTTCTCGCGCTCCTCTCCCCCCCTCTCTCTCTCTCCTCGAAAAAAACCCTAGAAATTAGGGCAAACAGAGAAGGAGAGAGTCGATCATGGCGAGATCCTCTGGTTCTTCTTCATCGCTCTTCTCCTCCCTCCTCTACTTCGGCCTCTCCATCACTCCTCTATTCTTCCTCTCTACAAGCGAGGAAACCCCTTTTAGAGGTAATTTCGAAGGCCTTGATTTGATCCGATCTTTTCTATGGGTTGCATTGCGAATGATCTTTCAATTGAAAAAAAGAGAGGGAAGTTTTTAGAGGGAAAATTTAAAGGGAAAGGAGTAGAGGAAAACAATTTGGGGAGGTGAATTTTACCCTAATTCAGATATCTAGTCCCGCCAAAATTTCCCTTTATTTCTTTCCCGCCAAATTCCGCTGCCTACCCGCACGAGATCCAAATGAGATTTTTTCCCTAAATTCCGCTGCCTACCCTCGCGTGAGAAGGCGGAACAAGCGTTGTTCCGCCTTCTTATGAGGAATAGTTAACCCGTGCTTTGACGGGATAAATGGGTTGTTGGGCTCACGTGCGGGTTTGTTAACCCTTTGTCATTTTTTTCTGTTTGGCAGATTAATGAAGGGTTAAACCCCCTTAACCCCTCATTTATCCTCTTGCCAAATGCAGCCTAAAGCATTAACCCTTGCACCTGTTATCATACAGGTTAGAAGAAGGAAACAACGTAAGTGCTATACAGGTAGAAGAAGCTAAAGGGGTACTTAGACTGTTCCCAATGTGGGCAACATGCTTAATCTACGCGGTTGTATTTTCACAATCATCTACCTTTTTCACAAAACAAGGGAGCACTCTGGACAGAAGAATCAGTTCAAATCTCCAAGTGCCACCAGCAGCACTGCAGAGCTTTATCAGTGTTTC
Source organism: Asparagus officinalis (assembly GCF_001876935.1). Classification (NCBI taxonomy): domain Eukaryota; kingdom Viridiplantae; phylum Streptophyta; class Magnoliopsida; order Asparagales; family Asparagaceae; genus Asparagus; species Asparagus officinalis. The sequence goes on along the minus strand of NC_033797.1, from coordinate 100,687,657 downwards.
TATCGTTGCTTTCATTCCCATCTATGATCGAGTTTTAGTCCCAATTGCTAGAAACTTTTCAAAGGTGCCATCTGGTTTCACGCTTCTCCAAAGGATCGGCATAGGCTTGGCCCTTTCTACAGTTTCCATGGTGATAGCAGCTCTTGTGGAGATTAAGAGGCTCAAAATTGCTAGAGATTTCGGGCTCGTTGATGACCCTAATGCATCTATTCCTATGAGTTTGTGGTGGTTGGTTCCTCAATATGTACTCTTTGGCATATCAGATGTGTTTACTATGGTGGGCTTGCAAGAGTTTTTCTATGATCAGATGCCGGAATCTTTGAGGAGCCTTGGTCTTGCTCTTTACCTTAGCATATTTGGCATAGGCAGCTTCATTAGTAGTTTTATGGTCTCTGTGATTGACAAAGAAACTAGAAAAAATGGTGACAGTTGGTTTTCTAACAACCTGAATCGAGCTCATCTTGATTATTTCTACTGGCTCCTTTCTGGACTCAGTGCTCTAGCGTTTGTCCTCTATGTCATCTTTGCCAGCTGCTATGTTTATAAGAAGAAAGCAAATACCGTATGATATCGAATTCTTGAACTGCTTGTTATTTCTGTTTGTTATCAATTGTGAGGGTGCATGTATTGTTAGGCATGTTATATGTTGGCTTGAAAACTGCAATTTTTATGTATAAATGGCTCGGATGTTGGAGAGCACTAATGAATCCTTTGTTATCAACTTTCATCGCGACTTTCAGATACATGTTATTAACAGTGTGTCTGAATTTGAGATGTACTGCTATGATACTTCAACTTTGAAAGTAAAGTGGAATGAGCTTGAAGTTACTCTGCAGACAGTGTGGCTGAGTTTGAGATGTACGTCCTAATCTTATATCTGGTAAAGCTTAAATGCAGCAAACTGCCGATGAAGAAAGCTACGAAAGAAAAATTAATCCATGGAGACAGGGAACCTTAGTACTGTTTTCATATGTGCCTGAGCCATTCTTCTCCATGGAGGAAAAATTAATCCAATACATTTTCTGATTTAATAATCCAAAACAATTTCAGATTAACAAATATTTATGCAGGATTGTCCCATAGACGTCGTGTAATTTTTCTGCAAAAGCTATAGGAATACCTCACTCTCAAGTAGTCTAATTGTCTTGCCTCTACTCAATTCACCTTGCTCCTCCTAACTGCTTATTAGGTGCTTCACAAACTGAAGGAGATGAAATGATGCGGAACGGGAAAATATTTCAAGATGAACAGTAAGAATTTGAACACAATTCAGGTGAACAGTAAATTACTCTTTTTAAAATTTTCTTTTGAAAAAAACATCTAAGATTGAAAAAAGGATAGACTAGATTCACTCACTCATAGCGTCTAACATATTGACAAATGGTTTTTCACATCTTAAGAAATCACTCCAAAATTCTCATATAACCATAATTTTATTCATCAATCAATGTCTATTCCACATAGACATCAAATCCTGAAATCTTATCTAATAAAATTAAAAATCAACATAACTAAATATCTAAGAAATATATCTAAAAAGATAAGGTCTCAAACTATACATTCCTATCAACTAAAATAAAATCTCTACTTGTCCTTCATCAAGTTGACGGGAAGAGGAAAATAGCTGCAAAAATTTTCAATCTACTCTCTGAAATAACTTTTGGTACTTTCATTAGAGAAACTTCATATTTATAAAGAGCATGCATGTGGGAGCTTTTAGGCATTTTTCATGTTTGGTAACTAGAAAGTAGAAAGTAAGGAGAAACTACCTTCTAAAAAAAGTTCTCCCTCTTCACTTTCTTTTAGCAAATCTCTTTTTCTTTTTTTATTTATGGTTTGGCGAGGGAACCCCATCTTTTAGCAAATCTCTTTTTCTTTTTTTATTTATGGTTTGGCGAGGGAACCCCACGAGCCTTCGGATCATGGGCATCAAACTCTCAAGCATAGCTATGAGGCACTCCCTAATGCACAGCCTCGAGTATTCCATAAAATTAAATTTATGCAGGCGCTCTCTAAGAGAGTCGAACTTGATACATTACAATACTACTCATAGGCAGCTTACCAACTCGCCTAGATCCTCTTGGGTTTTGGAAGATCTAGTTCGGATGATAGAAAGTGAAGATATAAAAAGTTAAGGTGATAGCTGATGTGAAATCTATATATTTTCTTGGAAAAGTTGTGTCATGGCCCCAAAAGCAAAATCTTAATGTACTGCAGCCCCTTTGATTTTTTTTTTCCATGTGGTTCAGCCCTTAAAATAGGACACTATGTTCTGCAGCCCTTCTTTAGCAATTATTATATGCCAACTAAGCATAGAGAAAGAATAAAAAATAAAAAACCCCAAAATGCCCTTATCTATTCTTTCATGTTAAGTTTTAAAGCAAGTTGAATTAGACTTAACACAAAAGTCTATTTCATGTTAAGTCTAATTCGGTTCATGTTAAGTCTAATTTAATTTCTTTTAAGTCTAATTTAAAGTCTATTTCATGTTAAGTCTAATTCGGTTCATGTTAAGTCTAATTTAATTTCTTTTAAGTCTAATTTAAATCATGTTATGTCTAATTCAACTTGTTTCAAGTCTAATTTAATTCATGTTAAGCCTAATTCAACTTGTTTTAAGTCTAATTTCATGTTAAGTCTAATTTAATTCATGTTAAGTCTAATTTAATTTTTTTAAGTCTAATTTAAATCATGTTATGTCTAATTCAACTTGTTTTAAGTCTAATTTATTTGAAATTAACATGAAATTAGACTTAGAAAAGTTGAATTAGATTTAACATGAATTAAATTAGACTTAACATGAACTAAATTGGACTTAACATGAATCAAATTGGACTTAATATGAAATTAGACTTAAAACGATCTAAATTAGACTTAAAATGATTTAAACTGGACTTAACACGAATCAAACTGGACTTAACAAGAACCAAAACTGGACTTAACATGAACCAAACTGGACTTAACATGATAAACTAGACTTAACATGAAACTAGACTTAACATGATCCAAAACTGGACTTAACATAAAATTAGACTTAACATGAACTAAACTGGACTTAATTTTGACATATATATTGACATGAAAATATATATATTGTTGACATATAAAAAGAGAAAATAAAAAGTAACATATGGTACTATGGTAAGTTTACCCCTTACCCATTGACAATATTATCTTTTAAAAAATAGTAGAAAATACATACGTTAGAAGAAAGCTATTTAATTGCAAATTGTGCACCTCTTCCAATAACTCGACTTGGTGAAATCAATAGTAATAAAATATCATATTTATTAAAAAATGCTTTAGAATTATGCCATTATAAAAATAGTTTGATCGAAGTAATTTTGGAATGATTATTTTGTGCCTAGATATATACGCAATGTTTATATAAAGTGAATAGGTGGTTCATGTAATATCAACCGACTTCTAAAATGTTAGTGCATTATATGACGTTGCGAACATTCAAGAGTGTCAAGCGCCAACGGGTCTGCGGTTGGCGCGGGCAAGCCGTGAGACTCACCAAATGTAACACACTGTTGGGCTCAAATCACTACCAAAATCGACTAGCCGATGTTACACTTGAGTTTTTAGCTTTCCCTATATAAACCCTTTAATTTCTCATTCTCCCACTAATGTGGACTAAATTGCTGTCAATGGGATGTCGCAAATAGTTTATAGAATGTTGTGTCTTAGGTAATGTTTTTGCCTCGTGTAACGTCTACAGTTTATACATGATAGCGGGGTTGCCGGATTTGTGATCTAACCATAAATCATATATGAAATGTGTCGACTGTGCCACAATCAATCGGCAGAACCACAAATCATGCGTATAAGAATTAGGGATTCAGGAGTAGCTAGTTGGGTTGGAGAAGCAATCCGAGGGTGACCTCATTTAATCATAATGAAAAAAATAATGGAAGTAAAATGGTGGAAAATTAATTTAATCTAATATAAGATTTATATCATATAGTATAAATATTGGAAGTCCCAAGAACTGCTTGATTAGCAGCTCAAGAAAAGTAAAGAGCCCTCACATCCTTATACTCTACAGTACTCATCCTAATAGTCCACTTGCATTGGGCCGTGGACAATGAGACTTCCCCAATATATTAAGAAAAGACTCCTTAGATATCCAACGCTTTTGCGGTGTAAAAAAAATACTTTATTTGATCCCACATGCAACGTTAGCAGCTAAATCATAAGCAAAGCATACTACAACAAAAGTGGCATGTGTCTACATGACACATAAAATTATCATTTTATTTGCAAAGAATTAAATAACAGTGACACGAATAAAAAATATGGTAAATCATGACACATATTTGTGCTATTAGATATAAAATTAAATTAAGTTAATAAAGACTAAAAGTCCCTCATCGATTGTGTGAGGATCTAATGATGGGCTTAAATAATAAGTCTTAGATTTTAGGTATGTTGATGATCAAACATATATGGTAACGTATAAGCCAAACAACTCTATGGTTAAGTGTATTTTGGTGAGAGGAATCCTATGATGGGTAACATTTTGGGAAGTTCAGTGTTGAATGTTGATACTTTTTATATTTTTATGATTTAGACGACTATGTGTCACCACTCTTGACACATGCATGTGTCACAACTTTTGTGGCATATATATGTGTCACTACTCTCCACACATATGTGTCGAGAGTTTTGCGTTGCGACACACGTGTCGTGATTTTTATGATACGTGTATATATCATAAGTATTGCGACACATTCTTACATGTATAGAAAGATGCTCTCCACACATGCTCTACCAGCACTTTTTGACACATGCTCCACCAGCACTTTTTGATATGTGGCTACTTTAATTGTGCGACACAAACATGTGTCACGTAGAGACAAAAAATGTACCATAACTTACAACTTTTGTTATAGTGGCACCAAACAGAATGAAGAGAAGGATGGAGACCTCCTCCTCCAACCCTCTCCTCCTCCACTGCCCGTTGACCGGGGTCGTTGTCACTGGGGTCGTTGACTACCGTGGCCTACTTTGGGATATCATCAAATTTGATAATGTATCCAACCGGTCAGATGAGGGAGTCAACGGCAGAGGCGGCGGCAGCAGCAGCAGCGTTCCACGCTTTTGGTCTGGGGTTGAGATGATGACGTCGTTTTTGGTGGTTGCCAATTCACTTCTTGCTCGGTACCTAATTACAGTCTCTGCCTCTTTACTCTAAGTTTTGGTTCGTGGTATTTTGCATTTAAAGTCCCTTTCAGTTTGATTTTCTTAGCGTTAAGATATTTAGCTTCTTTCATTTGTTTGTCGATGATAAAAAAACAAAGATTGGTCTCCTTAAGAATTTTTCTTCTTCGTAGTGTTTAACTACTTCACAGGGTATTAGAAATGCTGACCTTATCAGCAGCGATGCCTTCATTGCGTCCACCCAAGCGCAACAACCCCTCCGACTCATCTACAGGTTGCCCTGATCCGACTTAACTTCCAGACCACCTTTTTCTTCTTCTCCTCCATTTATCTGGTCGCATTTGCTCAGGGCGGCCACAAACCTTGCTTTCAAGCATTTGGTGCTGACCACTTCAATCAAAATTATCCTGAGGAATCCATCGCCAGAGCTCCATCTTTAACTAGCTAGTGGGTAATTTTCTCTCTGCGGGGATCTTGGGTTTGGACTCCTTTGCGTCTCGATGATTCTTGCTCTCGTTGTGTTCTTGCTCGGAACCAAAACATGTAGGTTCTATCCCTTGGAAGAGAAAAGTCCATTTGTGTGAGAATTGGAAGAGGAATAATGGCTGGTATGGTAAGAAGAAGCTGGAGAAAGCCTGGAGACGAACAAACATTCTCATCAGATCAGTACAAAGTAAGATAAAATTTTTGAACTTTTTATCTTTCACACAACATTAAATTTCCCTGGGGATAACTAAACATTGGCTGAGAAACAAATTCACCCAAAAGTTTAAATCCTTCATGCTTTCAGTCTTCCCGATATGAATGCTCACACTTTTAGTTATTTGATCTCAACTTTTCGATTTAAGTTCATTACTCTCATAGTCATTCCAGCACGGAGCTACACTCAAATCTGAATTACGAGTATCATATTCAATTATAGAACGTTAGCGTTTTGGGGGGAACACAAGCCATAGCTAGAAGAGGAACCTGGAATATCCATAATACGAGCAGTTAACTAGTAAACTATTAATCTCGTATACCTGTCACCATACAGGATAGAAGAAGGCAATAGAGACAGCGCTATACACATAGAAGAAGCTAAGGTCATGCTTAGACTATTTGCAATAGGGGCAACATGCTTAATCTATGCCGTTGTTTTTGCACAAATTTCTGCCTTCTTCACAAAGCTGAGGGAGCACCTTGGACAGAAGAATCAGTTCAAAACTCCGAGTCCCACAAGCAGCACTGCAGACCTTTTACAAATATTTCAGTTGTTGTGTTCATTCCTATCTATGATCGAGTCCTAGTCCCAATTGCTAGAAAATTTTCAAAGGGTCCATCGGGTATCACATTTTTCAAAGGATCGGTATTGGAGTGGTGCTTTCGATGATTACCATGATGATCTCATAGAAACGAAGAGGCTCAAAACTGCCAGAGATTTCAGGCTGGTTGATGCACAAAATGCAACTATTCCTATGAGCTTCTGGTGGTTGGTTCTCGATATGTACTCTTGGGCATATCAGACGTGTTTACTATGGTCGGGCTACAAGAGATTCTCTATGATCAGATGCCAGATGCTTTGAGAAGCCTTGGGCTTGCTCTCTACCTCAGTATTTTTATGGCTTCATTACAGGTGACAGCTGGTTTTCCAACAACCTGAATCTAGCTCATCTTGATTATTCCTACTGGCTTCTTGCTGGACCCAGTGCTATCGCATTGGTCCTCAACATCATCTTTGCTAGATATTATGTTTATAAGAAAGTAAATAGTACTGTATGATATCGAATTCTTTAACTGCTTGTTATATTTTGATTGTTGACCATAGAAAGTGTTACATTTATTCAGATAAGTTATGTATTGGCTGAAAAACTGCAATTCTGATGTATCAACAGTTCCTTAGTTTCAGTGGCACTCCCTTACTGCTTAACAACTTAATCATACTCCCCGTGCGTGCTCCCTTGCTGCTTAACAACTTACTCATACCAACCGTGGGTGACCGAGATGGTCGGGAGGTTCGCATAGGCTCCCCCATTCTTGGTTCATTGCTAAGTTACCCGCCCCCCCCACACACACAAAAAAAAAAAAAAAGGAAAGCAAAAAGAAAAAGAAAAAGAAAAATGCAAACAACTTATTTCATATTCGGGTCTAGGCAAATTAGTCCCTTTTATCAACTCCATTGCAACCTTCAGATATATGTTTTTACTAGCATATCTGAACTTGAGATGTGTATGCTACTTCATCATCAAAACTAAAGTGAGGCATTTATAACAGCTTGACATTTTTTTTATTAATATAAGAGCTTGAAGTTACTCTGAAGACAGTGTTATACCTGAGCATCACTCTCAATGCACAGAACAGTTTCTGTACAGAACCTTATATCTGGTAAGCCATGTGGCAACCCATTCAGGACGAAGAAAACCACAAACTGAGATCCGAAGAAAAACATCCCCCTCCTCTCAACAGTCGAGCCTTTCGATAAATTACACCCAATACTAGCTCCCTGGAGCATGAAGACAGCCATGCATCGACTTTAGAAGATTCAGTGTGTTCTATAGAAATAAAAACTTTGCATTACATGTCCACATTTCTTAATAGACTTTTCAACTTATCAGCTAAAAAAAAGTCATTGACAACCAGATAATGGAGATAAGGAGCGTCATTACCAAGTAAAGAAAATGAGAACCAAGTTGAGAGTTCCATAGCCAAACTTTAACATCCGTGTTCTACTTTATACACACATCGACTGCAACAGTGATGTTTAAAGAACAAGGACCCCGGATCATGGGTATCACAGTGGAGTGAACAACATAATAACTCAGGTTACAGTGTTTTGTCAATGAGCTACAGGTGGGTGCCAGTCGTCAAAATAACATTTGGCTTTAGAAATTACAGGAATACGTCTCATCTTAATACTCTTTTAGCTTCAGATTATGAAAACTGAGTACAGAATTATCAAAAACTTCTCCAATTATGGAAGCATGATAATCCAGTGACTGGGTATTTCAATAGCCTCCGTGTCGATGAAGAAGCAAAGACCGGTATATAGCAGCCAGATGGAGAAAAACAATTAGCAATACGAGGAAATCATCTAGTAAACCTACCAGCCCCAGAACTCCTGTAAAAGTAGAGCATTCACACCAGATGTTAACATTGGATGCTAGAGGATTGTGGCCAAAGATAATATAAATTTGCATTACTTTCTGGAAGAATGTCCACAGGGCTCAGTACATATACTCCACTTAGAACCATCTGCAGATCCAAGGCTAAATCAGTTATCAAATGGGGAAAAAAGTCAACAATAAAATCTAATATCATAAAATAGACTGCACATTGTAGCAGGGTATGAGAATGCTTTCAAGTCAGCCCGTCACATGCGTGTCTTGGGAAAAGGGAGGGAGCAATTTAGACAAGACGAGTCTTCCATGGGTGAGATGCAATCGATTGAAGAAACCATAAATGAATACACTTAACAAACTTACAAGTGGGCACCGTTGATACACGGTGAGATGGACAAGAATACTTAAAAAGCAGTTGAGTGCATGACTCACTTATGACTGCTATCACAAAGCATAGATGAAACCCAACCTAACATAACAGTCATTGACCCGAAGTATATCTGTATATGAAATCTTCAATTTTTTATAGAGAAAGAATGGGGTCATCATCAAATAGTAGCGGCGCTGCTATCTTGTATGTAGGGACCCACCATGTGATCCATTTGAAGTTTGCAAATAATTAATCCAACGAAAAAACAACACGATGGTAAGTAATATTCACAAACAGGAAGAGCATCATACTTACTGCAAAAATCATCCGTGCCCTAAAAACAAAAGGAAGGGATCTCTGCGGATCCATCAGTTCTCTTAGCATTCTTCGAACAAAAAATGGAAGGTCTCGCAATCTCTGTCAAAGAGGGTAAACATATTAAAAAAGACAAAACCTCATAAGAAATGACAAGGAAAGATTCACAGCTTATATTGTCCACCATATGTCAAACAGAAAATAAAACAACATGTAGGATTCATTGATGATGTAGGTACTACGTAATAAGGCGATTCAAAGATACAGATCCTCGACCAAGATCCATGCTCTAAACCCAACAATAGAGCTAAATGCTGCTAGCCTTGACAACACAGTAGTGTAAACTAAATGTGCACTCTCAACCAATGTACATATGTAGAAAATGACTGCTCGAGCATGCAGCATAGATCAATAATATTCTTTTGGTCGATGGAATGATAATTAGCCAACAAAAATTTTCTGTATGTATACGTATATATGTATATATCATGCAATGCACAGAAGCAAATTTTATGTGAAGTTCTGATGCACAAATTCGCGAGAAACTTGTCCAAGCGTGAATCCATCACACATCAGGCTTGAACACACCCAGATCTGGCACAAGTTGTATGAATCCACACAAATCTGGGTCCAATCAAGATGACAATGGGCTGGACTTGCATGGTAACATATATCTGGTATGCTAGTCTTATGCAATAATTCTTAATCCCAAGCCCTCTGTCCCTCCCTCTCTTCCCTCCGGAAAGCGGTCGTCAAATGAGCTGACAATGACACTGATCACTGACCGACAACACAAGCATGTCCGCTGATGAAGGAAAACCAACTACGAGCGACGAGGGTGGACCGAAAGAGATTTTTTGACGTTTATTACTAACTAATGGTGTCATGTCCCGAAACAATAGCGCAAGTTCACTAATATGGGTTACATGACAGCAACGATTCGTGCACAATACAAGTTCTCATGCACATGTCAAGCCTGTCACTTCATATCACATAGATCTTTACAAAAATATAAAACCTACTAATGATAGAAGTTCAGAGCAAACTATATATATAATCAGTACCTGCAACCCAAAAGCTCATCGTCATAAGCTCTTACCAGACCCAAACACATCGCTTGGCTATATACAAGGCGAAAGAGAGGCTTTCTCATTTAACATCTTCGAGCAAAATGCCATATCCAATAACTTCTTCGAGTAAAATGTCATATCCAAAAGCTAGCTTGTAAACAAAGCTATATAGGATCTGGATAAAAAAAATGAAAACCACAGGGCTCCCACCCTCCTCTGGCGCCCTTTTCCAGAGCAGCCCAGACCTTACCGCACCACGAGATGCTATCAGCGAGCCTTTGGAAAGGGGCGCCCGAGAGTTTCATTTTTTTTAGATATTGTATAGCTTTGTTTACAAGCTGGCTTTTGGATGTGGCATTTTGCTTGAAGGTGTTAAATGAGAAAGCCTCTCTTTTGCCTTGTATATAGCCAAACAACATGTTTGGGTTACGTAAATGCTTATGACAGTGAGCCTTTAGGTTGCAAGTACTGATTATGTATATATAGTTTGCTCTAAACTTCTATCATTAGCATGTTTTATATTTTTGTGAAAAACTATGTGATATGAAGTGACAAGGCTTAACACGTGTATGAGACTTGCCTTGTGCACAGGTTGCTACTGTCATGTAACCCATATTTATGAACTTCTGCTATTGTTTCGGGGCGCAGCAAATGGTTACAAAGGCTAAAAGGAAAAGTTTAGGTTTTACCTAAAATTATAATGTAATTATCTGATTGCAATACTTGTGCTTCCACAAATTGAGGATTATTTTAATTATTAGAAATTTTAGTCTTTCGTTTGATTTAGATTTGAGCTAATATTTCAAGGATAAATTAGGAATAGGATTTGTTTCCTTTTTTTATTTTGTAAATGTTAGTTGCTTTTGCAAATTAATCTTGCTCATGCTTTGATTTAGGACTAAGGAAAACAATTCAGTTTATGATTAGGATTTAATTTAACTTCTTTTCGCATAGCACTAATTATTTATTCATGTTGTATGATATTAATCCGTAGCACAATTTGTCTTTAATCATTCATATTGCTAGTATTTAACATAGTAGTAAAATATGCTTTCATTTCAAATTGTAAAGAAGCATATTGGACACAAGAACTAATCTACTACTATGCAGAAATTTATACATTAAGTTGGTAAATAGATTGGGAAGGTCTGTAGGTTATTAATATCAATGTTATCAAAAGGCGTGCTGCTCATTGCACCTCATGCGCTCTGCGATGTGGGATCATGGTGAAGCGTCTTGTGTCTGAGACAACAATAGTTTTTTGCGCCTCGCAAGTGCCTTGCGAGAAGGCGCTTCGCACAGGGCACTTTGAATGGCATAGCCTCATATTTTTTTTGCTTTAACGTTGCAATCAGGTATTTATACCCGATGACCCATATCCCAAAAACCGATTAGGCCACTTGTTCTTACATTTTCTTGTTATCTATCTAGAAAAATTATGTACGGTGTGCATCTCGCTTCACTCAGGCGTGCACATCACATTGCGCCTTGAGCATTTGCATGTAAAGGGACTTTGTGGCACGCATTGCTCATTGCGCATAGATAACACTGCTTAATATCATGTTTCATTTTGAAACTTGTACGATTGTTCTAATGCATGTGTTCTTGTTATCAATGATGTATTAATATTGTAGAGTTAAAGATGCATCCCAAGTGGCCATCATACAGTCATCCTTCAGATAAAAAATAATAGAACTTCTGTGTAATGAACATGTTAAAGTAAAAAACATGACGAAGTGAGAGAAATTGAAGGTGGAAGTGTAAGTTTCTCATAAATGAATACAATAGCTTATAGCCTTATAGAACTGAGTAAATGTCATTTGTTGAAGATTGTCAGCAAGACAATTAGTGTATAGCCAAGAGCTTAAATGCAAGTTTACAAGAAGTTAAGATTTAGCTTGAGTAAGCCGAGATGAGAGCAAATGTGGTGCCAAAGTCCCTAAAAAACTGATACACCTTTTTAAGTGCAAGTTTGAGGTTGATGGCTCATGTAAAATTCATACTTTTTAGACCCATAGTCAAAGAAGAAGAAAGTTGGCAAGCAAACCACTAACATGTGATTTAATATTCAAGATCAAAAGCTATTTGATGACGAACTTACAAAAAATATACTATTCAGAGGGCTAACCGTTCATCTCCAATAGTTTTATTCTTGTGACAACCTTCTCCATGACGAGAAACAGTAATCTCAAAGGATAAAAGGCTCCAGGATGTTAATACTTTGAGAACTCCATTACTACAAGATGACAAATTGGTGCAGGACTTGAGTTGGAACCAGTAAGGCAAGTTTGCAAAGAGAAAGGGAAATCTATTGTCTCCAATGGATGAATGAATCCCCAAATTATAAATGCTCTGCTGGTGATAGAAGATTGTCCTATCTTCATAAAATCTATAACTCAGGTTCAAAATCTCAAATCTGTATCATCAAGAATTAAATAAGAAAGGTCATAGGGGAAAATCTATCCGCATCCTCAACTCATCATGAATGACGTACAAGACTTTTAAGTTTGTTAGTGGAGCAACAGAAAATTAATGTCCTCATATATTTACGATGTGTTTGGTGCATACACAAAATTTAACAATCAAGAATACTTGTGCTAGCAAAAAAAAAAAATACTACGACCAATGAGATAGTTTACCATGAATGCAAATGGATAATAGATGTGCATCAAAATTTTCAGAATGAGTTCGGAGTGACGCTTACGATGTTCAATAAGTGCAGAAACCAAGGTTGCTTGCAGTTGTAGAAATATCATCGGGTGCTACTTTTGTGATGCATTGAGATTCAAGAATATGAAAGGATGGTTAGAGTGACCTTTATCCAAGTGTGACAATTAGAGAAGAGCTAAACTCACATAGGAAAGACTGTTAATGATGGATCATGTATGGTGGCAGACACTGATTACAACCAAAACCTACGGGACTAGTAGTCCCGTAGGTTTTCTGGCATCGTATTAGTCGCCAATTAATGGCGACTAAACATACGGGACTGACAGTCCCGTATGTTTCGAATACGCAGTTTTTTTAAAACGACATCCGTTGGCCAAAAAGAGGTCGTTTTTGCTAAATAATTAGCAAAATGGTCGGTTTTGCTAATTATTTAGCAAAAAAGGTCTTTTTTTTAAACTCCTTGTCTAAATTTGTCGTGTCTCGCACCTGCACTCCTATCTGTATTGTACCCATGCAACATAGCATATAACACAAGGAAACAATTATACACGAGTTCAAACTTTTATCTGGCATATAATATCTTGGTTGATAGGTGGCATGAGAGTACTAGAACCCTACACTGTTTAGCATGATCTCTAAACCCACAATAAATATTATCATCTCTCTTTTTTATAATTATATATTACTTATGTATGAGATTTTTATAACTATTTTATTCATGGAACTAGAAAGGAGGGTTAGTTTAGGATTTTATTTAACACAACAATAAGGAAGTAACCATAGAGAAAAACAATAGTATGTTCAAAGACTTTCTAAATGTGAATGATAAGGAGAGAACTTAATGAAGAATTTTCTTGGGTTCGCACATTTCGCTTGTCATCTTAACATGTTTCCAACTCTTGTCTATAACAAAATTCAAAATAAACAGTATTGGCAAAAAGCTTGCAGAAAGGATGCATGCTAGCCCATCTAGACAGACCACAACTCTCAGTTTAATTCTAACCTAACTTGGAATTCAAATGTCTTTCTTTAAATAGGTTGTGGTATTAAGGAAGTCATACAAGGACAAATAACATGATAATAGTGAGTAAATAAACTATGCCAAGAAAGTGATGCATACACAGAAAGAAGGTGAATATGCTTGAAGGTATTCCTTTTGTCCAATAATCCAATGTATTGTCGAACCCTTTGAAGAAATCTTTTTATCATGTCCTAGAAATTATCATGCACTTGCTCTCTCGCTCAACATTCGGATGAGGTTTGGTTGTCCTATGAAAATTAGGATACAATGGGCAGCATCCACATTGCAAGTAACCTATCGTGCAATCGTGCAGACGCAAACACACAGGAAGAGATCCCATTCGAAAAGAACAGAGCTAGAAGAAACATTGACCGCGAGATATGAAACTACAAGGATATCTTACCTGCATGAGGCTATTCGAGCCTCTGCCAAACACACGGTTATATTTCTCTATTTCTTGCAGAACTCGACTAGCTTCCGGATCATGATGCTGACGCTGTGCAACCTCAGCAGGTATCAGCAAAGTAATAAAACGGCGACAAATGGGACATTTGCAGGCCTGAAGTGCAGACCCATGATGCCACACCCTCAGTATACACTGTCCTGATCACACCAATCGATAAACTTAAAAGGCAAGACTACAGCCATTTGGCTTCAAAATCATAACTTTAACAGAATTGAACGCCTTTTCTGGGCGAGTAAGCAGAGAAATTAATGCCAAAAGTTAGTAACCAGAATTATATCAATTCTCAAATTTCAATCGCTTTTTTTTTGCTTCTCACATGTGCCATTAATTACTTGCCAATTTCCTAATTTTCCATAGATGCAGTACAACAGATCTAGCAAATACGAATAGCATTCAGCTTCCCCAAATAGGATGAAGGAATCGTCATCACGAAATCCCCATTCTTTTGCACAAATTCACGCAGATGTGTTGGATTGTGACCTAAAAATGCAATCTTTTGCTTGAATTAGCGAACTAGGGTTTTGAATTACCGCAGAACCAATGGGAGCAGTTGGCCTGGCAAGGGAGGCTGAAGCTGTCGTGGCAAACTGAGCAGACGTCGTTATCAGGCGGCGACTCCATTGCTCTCTCTCTCTCTTCTTTCTGTCTCCTCGGATCTCTCTCTCTCTCTCTCTCTTACGGTTTGTCTCTCTAGCTCTGAGTTCGGTATCGTGCCTGTAACCAAGATTCTTTAGAACAATTTTTGAAGACACCCCCATTTAATTTTTTTTATTTTTAAAATCGACCGATTTTTTTTATTTATCAAAATCGACTCGTTTTTTGTCACGTCACCTAATCATCTTCCTAAATAGTCGGGGTTGCCAACCCCGACTATTTAGGAGTACGTTGAACCCCAATTAGAAGTCTTAAATCCTAAAATTTTATGTCCTAAATAGCCGGGGTTGGTAACCCCGACTATTTAGGACGGTGATTAGGCTGACGTGATAAAAAACGGGTCGGTTTTGATAAATAAAAAAAATCGATCGATTTTAAAAATAAAAAAAAATAAAGGGAAAAATCTCTTTTAACCCAAAGTTTTACCCTCAATTATTTAAAAACTCATCCACTTTACTAAACACCAATAGACCCATTGTATCTCATCTCACTTATTTTTAAATCCAACATGTATAATACACCCATTTTTTGTACTGTATTTACCCAATAAATTAAAAATTCCTAAACTACCTCATCCCCAAATATAACTCATCCCCTCTCTCTCTCTCTTCCCTCTCTCTTCTGTTTCACTTTCTCAAAGAATCCATGAGAGATTAGGGTTTCGGCGAAGAGATCTCTGGTTGAGGATCACCGGCAGCGGCGAAGGGAGTTGGTTCGACGGTGAGCGACGACGGACGGCGGGTGCACGGGTCTGAAAGCGGAGGACATTTGGAGCGACGACGGACGGCGGCTGCACGGGTCTGAAAGCGGGTAACACACAAATCTTCCCCTTTTCCTCTCTAATACTTGAAATTAAGCCCCTAGATCATCGATTTTCATCGCAAGTTCCTCATATCACTGAGTGTTTTTATTTTTCGATTGAGGTTGTAGAGAAGGCGACGGAGAGAGTTAGGGCTTGGATTAATCGGTGTTGTCTGTAGCGAGAGATATTGGAGTTGGGAGAGATCGAAAGGTTTTCCTTGCAAGTGTGATTAACCTCTTTTTTTAAATTAATTTATGGAAATGGATGATTTCTTGACCTAATTATGTTGATGTTTGGTATAATTTAGGTCATCGTGGGACTGTGGATTGTTTCGTACATTGGAAGTTCGTTTAGTATCTTCACTCTTATTTACATCGGTGAGTTCTAATAATTTATCCATTGTTTGGCTGACCTAATTAAAGTTCCAAAAGAAGAACACTTTCTTTTGATCGAAATTAAGCCCCTTGTTGTAGTTTTGATCACATGCAACTTGCACGTATAAATTGTTGAAAGGGCCCGAAAGATAAGAATGTACTTATATCACAGTAATCTCTCGAACATCTAAGGTTTAACACCTATGATAGCTTGGTGTTGAAATCATTAATATACTATTACTAAAAATAGTTACCCATTGAAACGCCACCTGGCAATTGAACTGCCACCTAGCAATTTTACCCTTCGTTCTCTTCATTTTCCCCCAAAAAAAAACACCAATTCGTTCTAAATCACCGCTTCGTTCTCTTCATTTCCCCAAAAAATCACCGTTCTCTTCATTTCCCCAAAAAAACAATGCTTCGTTCCATTCGTCGATCTCAGAAACCAACTCCCCAAATCGCCATTTCTTTCCCCCCAAACCCGCCCTCGCCAGCTACCTCTACTTCAAATATTGGCGTATTTCGTGATTTGGTGAATAATCGTCTAAGGCCTTTGCTAAATAATAATCATTATGAAGCCCTCCGTCAAACCCCTTTTTTCCATTTCATTAATCTACCGGCTATACCTAATGAACAAGTTGCAGTTGACTGCTTGCTTCATGCATTTAATCCAGAGCATAGCTCATTCAGGATTGGGGGAAAGGATATTGCGTTCAGTGTTCTAGATGTGCATGAAATAACCAGGTTGCCGAAGACTGGAAATAGGGTTGTAATGGATGGTCGAGCGCCTAATACTATATATACTGCACATGTGTATTGTAAAAAGACCCAAACAGAGAAGGAGGAGGAGAAGAAGGCCAGTAAGAGGAAGAAGTGGAAAGTCAACAAGAAGGATGAAAATAAAGATAAGAAGAAAGTGTGGGCCACACACAAAAGGATGGCGGATTTGATTGTGGAGTTGGCAGACTCCAACCACATAGCATGTGTGAAATTACTTGTGGCTTTTATTATTGGATTTGTATTATGCCCTCAGCCCTCTAACTCATGTCCATTATGGGCATTTAGATATGCGGACAATTTACTTGCTCTTCGTTCTTATAATTGGGCTGGTGCTGTGTTTGATCTACTGCATAAGGAGATGAGTAAGGCAAAGTTGTCCATCACAAAGAGAGCCGTAGGAGAGAGGTCACGAGCCGGATACATGGGCGGGTTTGCCTCAGTATTGGTGGTGAGTTTTAATAAAATTATATAATTTTATTTGCATATGTTCTACTAGTTGTAATTAAATTTGTTTTTTTAGGTTTGGTTTTATGAACTAGTGGGGGAGCTCAAGTGTGAAATAAAAGAGGATTCCTTGCACCCCATTTTTATTGAGAGGAAGTCTCGATCATTACGGCGAAAAGCGATGATGAGGATAATTGAAAACCCAAAGTGTATTAGGAATTTTACTAGTCAACCCACCATATCATCCATTCCTAGTGCATCACGTCATCAACCTGTATGTACACTTCATATTCTCTATTGTTGTCTCGTTGCTATCAATTTATTATATCTTTCTCGAATGCTAACCCATTCATTGTATTGTATTTGTAGGCGATGACATTACTTCAAGTACGTGAGTTGCTTGCCAAAAATAGAGAGGAGTATGACGAGCTTATTGAGTTAGAGAAAAAGTTGATTAGCGGCGGTAATTGTGGCAATGAATCTAAAGATGAAACTAAAGGGGAAGAACAAGAACAAGATGATGGGGAGGACGACGAGGATGGTGATGATCCAAGTGATGGGGAGGATGGTGATGATCCAAATGATGAGGAGGATGATGATGACAGTGATACTAATGTCGGGGGGAATGTTGTTGAGGATGATGAGGATAATACAGGGGAACAAGGAGAACAAAGTCATGAAGAGATGGGTAAAGATGAAGAAAGGAGTGAGAAAAAAGTGGTGGCTCTAAATACAAGAGGAAGGAAAAACAACCAGAGATGATTACGGAAGAGCTGATTGAAGATGATGACTTCTTACCTATATATTTTTCAAGGACATCAGCAAGGGACATCAAAGATAGAACCCCATCAATTAAACGGGTCGTTAGAGATAGGAAACATGTACCTGCACGTGCAAGACGTTCACCTTATACACAGTTGCGAGGCCGAGGCCGTCATGAGAAGAAGAAGGAGATAATTAATGTTTCTCAATTGCAAACGCCGGGGTGTGATGAAAAGAATGAAGTGATTGATGTTTCCTAGTTGCAAACGCCGGAGAAGAGAAGGAATGTCAATAGGGAGACTGATTTTATCCCTAAGAATTGCGATTACCCGGCAAAGGGAAAGTTAAATGAAAGTGAGAGGAAAGTCCTTGATGAGTTTTGCAAGAAGAGAATGAACAGGTATAATTTATCCCACACATGCGATTTTGCTTTATAAATTTCGTTTTATGTTGCGCTTCCTTTCATATTACATTTATTTAACTTGTGTATGTTTCATTTGTCATAGAGATGAATTTGTTTGGCAATCTGTTACCCGGTTAGATGTATATCATCTTCTTATTGGAAGCGCAATTTCCGATAGTGTAAGTTCCCAATGTTTAATAGTTTTGTGTGTATTTTCATATTTTAGTTGTGATCATTCTATTATGAATAATTTTCAGTTAGTCAATGGTATGATAGAGAGATTTAAGATGAAGATTGAAACGGACGCATGTTCTAAACACGTACACATCATAGGATCATTCTTTGCCGTGAGTATTAGGAAAATTTACTATCATTTAAATTATTTTTTGTTAAATATTATGGTCATGTTTTAACAGAGAGCGTTACTACAAGATAATCCCGGCCATTGGGCAAGACAACTCAAGGGTCGACAGCTTCCACGTGCACGCTTCGAAGAATGCGAGAAGATTATTTTTCCTATTCTTAGCAATAGTCATTGGCATTAAATATCTTAATGATGCCAAGATGTTCATGAACAATTTCTTAGCTTGCATAAAGGATGAATGGAAAATAGAAAATATGGATGAGTATAGTATAGAAACCCGACAGGTTCCTCAACATGATGGGTATGACTATAACTTAAATGTATTAATGTGATTGATTTTCCTAACATATTATTATTTTATCATGTAATCATTGATTGCGGCATTTGTTTGTGCAGGAGCTTAGATTGTGGCATTTTCATGATGAGATACATATATTCCATCATCAACAACACACCACCATTCATTCATCAGGATGATTGTGAACTTCTACGAGCAAAGATTGCTATTGCCTTTATCTCGGAGGAAGCAGAAAATCTGCTAGAATATGTTTTTACTCAGGAAGTAGACTCTGAATATACATGTCTTGGATGTTCTGAATGTTGAAGTTGCACAGGAGTATAAAGTACTTGGCTGATTTGGATTTTGTGTTTATTGTGTAGCTTAAATCTGTACAGGAGCATAAAGTACTTGGCTGATTTGGATTTTGTGTTTATTGTGTAGCTTAAATCTGTGCAGGAGCATAGGGTGTTGATTTTTGTAGTGGTGTTATGTATTTGTTGTTTTATGCTGTAATTATGTTAAAATCATGTGAATTTGTTGTGAATGTTGAAGTTGTGAATGTTGAAATTGTGCATGAGCTTAGTTATGTGTACTTGGCAAATTCATTTTGTGTTGGTTGGTGTATTCATTTTGTGTTGATTTGTACTTGGCTGACCAACTTCCAGATGATATTACTCCTGACTTCAAGAGTATGGTAGAAGAAGAGGTGCACACACCTGGGCAACTTTTGCTTGCCAATTCATCGTTGCATGACAGTGCTGAAACTTCCAGATTCCTTACAGCGGTAAACAACCAATTATATGGTACAGACCAGGACATATCTCATGAAGTTGGTAATCTGGACATCGGTGAGAAGGTTGGATATGCAGGATCTACTTTCAAGCAAAATCAACCATCAAATACCTTTATGACATTTTCTGCTAGTGAATGGGACAAAAGGTTTGTAAATGGTGACCAGCGTTTTACAAATGGAAGGGAGACATTTTCTGCTAGTGAATGGGACAAAAGGTTTGTAAATGGTGACCAGCGTTTTACAAATGGAAGGGAGTGGGATCATTACAATGGAGATTCCAGTTCTGGCTTGTTGAATGATTCCTTAAATGAGCAGATTATTTCAGATGATGCTTCGGTCAATCCCGTGGAATATTTGGCATCTGTATTTCCTGGTTTTGCTGCTGAGAGCCTAGCGGATATTTATTATGCAAATGGTTGTGACTTAAACTTAACTGTGGAGATCCTATAATAATACAAACTTTTATCAACTACCTTCAAGTCCATTACCTTTTGTGAGCAAGTCTATGGTACACATCACTTGGGTATTGAGAATACTATCGCTCATCTAATCAATTACTTGCTCTTCATGAAATGAAAAATATAACACAACACAGATTTTTAAGGAAGAGAGGTAGTTGAAATTATAAGTTAAAAATTTTTTATTGTTCAATTATCCATAAGGAAGAGACGTACTTGAAATTATAAGTTAAAAATTTTTATTGACCAATCATCCACCGCGACGGGGGGTCCTCGCGCAATTTTGAAGCTTCTGGGCAAAAATCATCCACCGCGACGGGGGGTCCTCGCGCAATTTTGAAGCTTCTGGGCAAAGTATAGCACCTTATGGAAAAGTATAGCACCTTTTGAATTTTGAAGCTTCTGGGCAAAGTATAGCACCTTATGGAAAAGTATAGCACCTTTTGGCCAAAGTATAGTACTATATTACAAAATATAGCACTTTATTGGCAAAGTATAGCACCTTATTGGCAACGTATAGCACCTTATGCTTTCTGGAAATTCTGCACCTTAAGTGCCTAAAATCAAATCCGTTTTTTTCGCCACGACGAAACCACTCGACTACCTACGTCACGTGTTATTGACCAATCATCCACCACGACGGGGGGTCATCGCGCAAGTTTGAAGCTTCTGGGCAAAGTATAGCACTATATTGCAAAGTATAACACCTTTTGGCCAAAGTATAGCACTATATTACAAAGTATAGCACTTTATTGGCAAAGTATAACACCTTATTGGCAAAGTATAGCACCTTATGCTTTTTAGAAATTCTGCACCTTAAGTGCCTAAAATCAAATCAGTTTTTTTCACCGCGACGAAACCACTCGACGACCTACGTCACGTGTTATTGACCAATCATCCACCGCGATGGGGGGTCCTCGCGCAATTTTGAAGCTTCTGGGCAAAGTATAGCACTATATTGCAAAGTATAGCACTTTATTGGAAAAGTATAGCACCTTATTGTCAAAGTATAGCACCTTATGCTTTCTGGAAATTCTGCAGCTTAAGTGCCTAAAATCAAATCAGTTTTTTTCGCCGTGACGAAACCACTCGACGACCTACGTCACGTGTTATTGACCAATCATCCACCGCGATGGGGGGTCCTCGCGCAATTTTGAAGCTTCTGGGCAAAGTATAGCACCTTATGGGAAAGTATAGCACATTATTGCCAAAGTATAGCACTATATTACAAAGTATAGCATCTTATTGGCAAAGTATAGCACCTTATGCTTTCTGGAAATTCTGCACCTTAAGTGCCTAAAATCAAATCAGTTTTTTTCGCCGCGACGAAACCACTCGACGACCTACGTCACGTGTTATTGACCAATCATCCACCGCGACGGGGGGTCCTCCCGCAATTTTGAAGCTTCTGGGCAAAGTATAGCACCTTATGGGAAAGTATAGCACCTTTTGGCCAAAGTATAGCACTATATTACAAAGTATAGCACTTTATTGGCAAAGTATAGCACCTTATTGGAAAAGTATAGCACCTTATGCTTTCTGGAAATTCTGCACCTTAAGTGCCTAAAATCAAATCCGTTTTTTTCGCCATGACGAAACCACTCGACTACCTACGTCACGTGTTATTGACCAATCATCCATCGCGAAGGGGGGTCCTCGCGCAATTTTGAAGCTTCTGGGCAAAGTATAGCACTATATTGCAAAGTATAGCACCTTTTGGCCAAAGTATAGCACTATATTACAAAGTATAGCACTTTATTGGCAAAGTATAGTACCTTATTGGCAAAGTATAGCACCTTATGCTTTCTGGAAATTTTGCACCTTAAGTGCCTAAAATCAAATCAGTTTTTTCGCCGCGACGAAACCACTCGACGACCTACATCACGTGTTATTGACCAATCATCTATCGCGACGGGGGGTCCTCGCGCAATTTTGAAGCTTCTGGACAAAGTATAGCACCTTATGGGAAAGTATAGCACCTTTTGGCCAAAGTATAGTACTATATTACAAAGTATAGCACTTTATTGACAAAGTATAGCACCTTATTGGCAAAGTATAGCACCTTATGCTTTCTGAAAATTCTGCACCTTAAGTGCCTAAAATCAAATCAGTTTTTTCGCTGCGATGAAACCACTCGACGACCTACGTCACATGTTATTGACCAATCATCCACCGCGATGGGGGGTCCTCGCGCAATTTTGAAGCTTCTGGGCAAAGTATAGCACCTTATGGGAAAGTATAGCACCTTTTGGCCAAAGTATAGCACTATATTACAAAGTATAGCACTTTATTGACAAAGTATAGCACCTTATTGGCAAAGTATAGCACCTTATACTTTCTGGAAATTCTGCACCTTAAGTGCCTAAAATCAAATCAGTTTTTTTTTGCCGCGACGAAACCACTCGACGACCTACGTCACGTGTTATTGACCAATCATCCACCGCGACGCGCGACGAAACCACTCGACGACCTACGTCACGTGTTATTGACCAATCATCCACCGCGACGGGGGTCCTCCCGCAATTTTGAAGCTTCTGGGCAAAGTATAGCAACTTATGGGAAAGTATAGCACCTTTTGGCCAAAGTATAGCACTATATTACAAAGTATAGTACTTTATTGGCAAAGTATAGCACCTTATGCTTTCTGGAAATTCTGCACCTTAAGTGCCTAAAGTCAAATCCGTTTTTTTTGTCGCGACGAAACCACTCGACGACCTACGTCACGTGTTATTGACCAATCATCCACCGCGACGAGGGGTCCTCGCACAATTTTGAAGCTTCTGGGCAAAGTATAGCACCTTATGGGAAAGTATAGCACCTTTTGGCCAAAGTATAGCACTATATTACAAAGTATAGCACTTTATTGACAAAGTATAGCACCTTATTGTCAAAGTATAGCACCTTATACTTTCTGGAAATTCTGCACCTTAAGTGCCTAAAATCAAATTAGTTTTTTTCGCCGCGACGAAACCACTCGACGACCTACGTCACGTGTTATTGACCAATCATCCACCGCGACGGGGGGTCCTCGCGCAATTTTGAAGCTTCTGGGCAAAGTATAACACTATATTGCAAAGTATAGCACCTTTTGGCCAAAGTATAGCACTATATTGCAAAGTATAGTACTTTATTGGCAAAGTATAGCACCTTATTGGCAAAGTATAACACCTTATGCTTTCTGGAAATTCTGCACCTTAAGAGCCTAAAATCAAATCAGTTTTTTTCGCCGTGACGAAACCACTCGACGACCTACGTCACGTGTTTATTGATCAATCATCCACCGCGACGCAAATACTTGATAAGATAACATCAAAGGTTTTGAGTAATGTATAGCAACCAGATATAACAATAAAGCTAACTGAAATAACATTAAAACTAACTGAAGTAGTTACACAAAATTTACAATGATCAAAATAGTTTGTTTTTTTATCTTCACCACCAAAACATAATCAACCTATAATAAGTCCATGAAGATCACAATCAAACTGATTTGAAAATATTCAAAAGCGTGATATTTCAATCAGCTATTGGTTGGTTACATGTTCGTCGATTGTGACCGAACTCCTTACATCGGCTACACTTCAACATTCTAGAAGAATTTAGTCCAGAAGGGATCCGCTTTGTTTTTGACCTTCCTCTACGAATCGAGGTTAATGGAGGTCTAATCTCCATATTCTCATCCGTTATAATTGGCTTCTCATCATCAGGAATTGGATATATGGGAAAGGAGTAACACTTGCGGTACACCTCTGTGCTGAAATAGTCAGAAATATTTGGATACAATAGCTAATCTTTGTGCCTGATTACGGCGGCCGCATGCTTGCAAGGTAGTCCAAGAACTTGCCATTGGCGACAAGTACACGTGCGGTACTCCAAATTCACTCTAACAGATGGGGAATCATGTACTTCATACAGAATCGACATAGAAGGATTAACATGAAGACAACGTGCACCCTCGTTGATTAGGACAAGATGCTCCTCTACACTAGGAACAAATGGTTTAGTCCATTTGTTGGATTCCTCACGTCTATCGTAGCTCATTTTCATCATCTTCACCCGAATGTGATCAACCAACTGCGCTATCGGTAAAAATCGGGCTTCCTTAATCCATGCGTTGAAGGACTCAGCTAGATTTGAGGTTAACCACCCATACCTGCAACCATGTTATAGCTATAGGATTATTCAAATGTTATACATGTTCAAACACACATATCAGAGAGTTCAATCACAAAGACCAAAAATATGTAAAAATGGTGACCTCTTTCTAGGAAAATAACAATTAGCCCAGTTCTGTGGGCTCATATTCAGCATTTCAATGAAAGCAATAGATGACTTATTCTGGAGCTCATTACATTCATTATGATAAGCATGCATTGTGTAGGCATAAGCAGCTCTCTTCATAATTTGAACACAATCATCCCTAAGTGGTGCTGGTAATCTTTTCTTTGACAAGTTGTTCTTATAATTGGCCATTAAATGGCGGATGCAATAACTGTGATATGAACAAGGGAAGCAATTCTTGATGGAATTTTGAAGTCCTTTGTCTCGATCAGAGATTATAACTAGCTCATCATTCGGAGTATATGGATCATCTGAATTGTACAATACGTCATGAATGCATTCAAGGAACCACTCCCAATTGCTCTCATTCTTGGTTCCACAAATGCAAAGAGCGACAGGAAACATTCCTCCATCTCCATTCAAAGCAGTAGCAGCAAGTAGAGTTCCCTTGTACCTATCAAAAAGATGGGTGCCATCCAAGAATAAAATTGGTCTACATCCCTCGACAAAACCCTTCCAACAAGCATAATATGAGATAAAAAATCTAGTAAGTCTGCCATCTTCGTGTTCTAGATGAACGATTGATCCTGGGTTAGTTTCCATAACTTTATCCTTGTACCATCTAAGTTGTTCATATGAATGTTTTGCATACCCATATAACTCCTGTTGAGCAAGATCCTCCCCACACCAAGCTCTTCCATAGGGGATATCAACGCCAAACTCTCTCAGAAGCTTCTTTTTAAGATCAATTGCGCGGTAGGTGGGTTGTTCTTTTAGTATGGATTTCACAATATTTGCAACCCATTTACGAGATGCCCGTGGATGTCCCTTCTATCCTATGCCTCCTCCGAGACAACTATGTGCACTACCAATTTTCTTCACGTAAAACCGTTTGCAGTCTGTACGATGGTTACAATGGACCATCTGGTATCAGAGCTTCGGGTTCAACTTGAGGCTTGTTTGAAGGATTCGCTGAAGGATTCCTATTTGAAGAGTTAGATCGACAACATGGGTGAAGCAAGCACATCGGGATCGTCTCTTACGAAGACGATACATAGTTTGAGCATCAATAACATGAAGATCGATGTTCCGAAGTTTGATGGTAAGATCAATTTCGGTTTTGGAGGAGACTCTTGAGTTACAAGAGAAACCTGCCGAGATGGAAGCTAAGGTTTGGAAGAAGATGAATTGTAGGGCGTGTGGAGTTATTCGGTCATGCTTAACGCCAGATCTTATTTATGATGTGATGAACGAGACTTCGGCGAAAAAGATGTGGGAAACACTCAATGAAAAGTATCTTACTAAGAGCATTGAGAATCAGCTTCACTTGAAGAAGAGGTTTTATCAGTTCAAGATGAAGAGGGGAGTTTCCATTAGGGAGCATGTTAACAACTTCACAAAGCTACTTTCAGACATGGCTAATGTGGATATCATGGTTGAGGATGAAGACAAGGCGATGCTACTTTTGTATTCGTTGCCCGATGATGATTATGGTACGTTTGTCCTAACTATGATTAATGGAAGAACTACTGTTAGTTACAAGGAGGTGACCTCAGCGTTGGTGAATTATGAGTTGAGGAAGAGTGTTGATGAGTCCTCCGAGAAGGCATCGGGAGATGCATTAGTAGTTCATGGTTGTAGGCTGTCTAAAAATCACAATGGATAGCTGATCCCCATCAAGCCCCGACGATGGAAGTTACAATCAGACGACTTTCTAATTACTGCATCTGCAACTCTGCAACCACTATAAACATGACCTCATTTCTAAGATGATTGATCTTGATGGCTGCGACAACAGCATGACTAATATTATATTAGCAACTATTAGAGATGCTGATAAGCAGTGTAATGATTTTAGAAATAGAAGGTTAGACTTAGTTGGTGAGTTGCTTAGTAGAGAGCTGTGGGCAAATATTCGTCTAAAAATCACTATGGATGTTTGATTCCCGTCAAGTTCCAACAATGGAAGCTACAATCAAATAGTTTTTGTGCCGACAAACGAAAGCTGCAAATGGAGGACTTTTCACATAGATCGAGAAGAGTTACAATTCAACGACACTTCTGACAACTGATGAAAACTCTATTCAGCATTCTTCACAATCTACAGTGAAGGTTACAATCTGACAACTTTCACATTCCACAATAGCTAAAGCTAGAATTACTGAACAGCGGTCCTTGCAACGCTCTTAGAAGAGGTTACAGATCAACTAATCCCTTCTAAAACGCGGAAGTCATCCCCGCGTCACAATTTTGGGAATGCAGGCGACCCCCGCGTTTCCAAGCTATAACAAGCCAAACGTGAGCGACCCTCGCGTTCATTGGTGTTCAGCCAACACCGACCCCCGCGTTTCCAAGCTATAACAAGCCAAACGCGAACGACCCTCGCGTTCATTGGTGTTCAGCCAACACCCAACCTCACGTCTTAATTTTAAGAGGTGACGTTGGGTTCTGAACGCCAGATTGGGCGTTTGATTCGTTTAAATACGAGTCGAACGGTTTTAGAACTGTTTCCCCATGATCTGAGGAAATCACGCCCACTTAGGAGCGGATTTGGAGGGCAGTTACAACCTCTTATCCACCTATAAAAACTCAACAAACTCAACTGAGTTGGGGGTGGGCTTTTTTTTGGGATACGAAGAGGCAGCAAATTAGATCTTCAGGATCTCAACTGCACAGAGAGGCGGGAGAGAGGCAAAAATCCTTGGAGATAGGATTTTTAAATCAAGTCCAGAAGATCAAAACCGAAGGGATTCTTCAACAACAGAATATCTGCTTGGTCATTAACCGAATTTTCGGTTCTAACAACTCTATTCACAGAGTTCTAACTCGTTCAGAGTTCTTAAACTCGTACAAGAGTTACTCATAAAACTTTTCCACAGAAGTTCATCGTTCCCACGAGATAAAAGATGGTCGGATCGTCAACGGAGAGCAAATTCGACGTGAACAATCGAAGGAGGCACTCCATCGCTACCTTGAAGAACCCAGTTTTAAACAAAGGAGAGAACCAAATTTGTTCTCTTCTCTTTTGTAATCGAATTGTAATCGGAATCAAAGAAATATAAGTCAATTTTCTTTCGTTCTTTTCATTGTAATTTTTCCAACATACAAAAGATGGCGACTCCGCTGGGGACTAGCTTTTTCGATGAAGAAATGGTGGCGCAGTCCGACGTCCACCTCATGGGAACGATTGTAGAAACTCTCGTCGTGGAGTTTGATCAAGCAAAATATTAGGAGGCCTTATCCTCTGGATCGCTTAGCCCCAAGGCTAATCGCGATGTCCGCAAGATCTCCAAGGAGATCAACTCTGTTGTTGAAACACCAAAGAAAGCCCTCTCCTTCGGCCAAGAGCTTAAACTAGCTTTGATGGATGAAAAGCCCACCTCCGCGTCAGCATGACGTGCTTCAGGCCATAAACGGCCTATAGAGGAGACGAGCTCCGTAAACGTCAACGACGCTGCTGCTAAGGCTTTGAAACAAGCCAAGAAGAACGCCGCTCGCAGACGGAGAAGATCCATACGACGAGCACACTTGCGTGAAAGCCGAATGTTGGCCCAACGCGAAGATCGCGTTTCTGAAATTTTGCCTGAGCCTAGCGTTCCAAAAACAGAACGTTCGCTTCGTGGCAATGAGCCCGACTACGAGCCTAGGCTGATACAGCTAAAACGCAACCCTGAATGGCGCGTTGTTACTTCAAAATGCAGCCCTCAGAAGGAAGCTGCCAAAGACAAACGCATCTCTCACGTACGCGTTCAAAAAGAACATGACTCTCAGAAGTCTGTTCCACCAACTAAACGCGACCCTCAGGGGCGCGTTCAACCAAAACATGACCCTCAAGGGTCTGTTTCATCATTTAAAGGTGGGCCTCGGCCTAATGTTTATAAAACTAAACGTGACCCTCGCGTTATTCTTCAAGAACGCGACCCTAGCGTTGTTCTTCAAGAACGCGATCTTCAAGAGGTCCGCCAGGTTCAGAAAAGTCAGCGTGGTTTCAAAATCCACGTTCGACAAGAACTAATTTCACCCACCCAAGGGCAGGGGGTTCCATCTCCGCCTCCACGCCCAGGGAAAATTTCCTCACAAGTTCCTGATTTACGGGAATTACTGTCAAGAGGAAAACCAGCGCAGCAAGCAGCTCACTCATGTCAATGTGAGAGGCTTATCTCGGCAGTCCTTTCAGAATGCCACTAATACGCGTCTGTACCTCGGCAGTCGGTGTTTGATAGGTTAACGAACGTCATTAGGCCTGCTAAACGACAACGTCGATACAGAAAGAAAATAGCTGAAGAGGAATACCTCGAGGTCACCATCAACATGATCGGTAGAGGAAAAGCCTCGCATTCCGATTCCGACGGGTCACAAAGAAGTCATTCCCCAACTGTTAGGGAAATTTGTGACCAATTCGAAGGAGTATATCGGAATACTCGGACTCGGACAGGAGCTATTCGCCCGGTTAACTATCAAAAGTTAGCCAAAGGCATTACAACAAGTGATGAACATTCGGCAATAGCCGAATCTCAATCTTCAAGCTCTGTCGGAGTACAAGAGGTTTCTGCTTACAT
This sequence comes from Asparagus officinalis, assembly GCF_001876935.1. NCBI lineage: Eukaryota > Viridiplantae > Streptophyta > Magnoliopsida > Asparagales > Asparagaceae > Asparagus > Asparagus officinalis. The sequence goes on along the minus strand of NC_033797.1, from coordinate 100,658,527 downwards.
GGCGGGAAACCCCGAGGACATAGCCAAAAGAGTGGACAAACATCATGTCATGCTCCAGACGCAACAGGAGACACTTCTCCAATTAAAGGAGATGTTGGCTCAGCTTCTTGCTAAAAAAGGCCAAAAACCCGAGTCTTCCCGGAGAACTATGTCAAAGGGAAAGCAGAAAGTGCACGAACATTCAGATCGTGAGACTCACAACTTGGATTCATCTTCTGAAAATGAGAAAGAGGTGGAAAAAGAGCTGCATTCCTAGTCCGCTAAAGTGGATGAACTGGAGGCTCGCCTCAACGTAATTGCCAATAGAAGCGAGCTCCGTGAAGAAGGAGTAGTGCGGCCTTACCCTGCTGAGTGGGATACGGCTCCCTACCCGCCAAAGTTTAAGGCCCCTACCTTGCAACCGTTCGATGGCACAGGATCGCTGAACCAGCACATTTACTACTTCAAATCCCAAACTGGAGATGTGGTAGCGAACGACGCCATCTTGACCAGGCTATTCATCGGTACCCTCAAGGGTGTTGCTTTCGAATGGTTCATGAAACTGCCTGCCGGATCTATCCAGAAATGGGTAGACCTGGAAAGGCTATTCTTGGCTAGGTTCTTCGAAGACGACACAGAGGTCTCAGTCCTGACTCTTCTCGTCACTAAACAGAAGAAGGGAGAATCCATCAAGACCTATGTGGAGAGATTCCGCAGCATGGCGTTACGATGCCCTTCAGGTATGACCCAATCAACTTTGGTTGAAACTTGCAGGCACAACTTGCAGACCCAGCTCCTTGCTCAGATGGGGGTAGCGGAGTGTCACTCCCGGAGACAACTAGTTTCACAAGGAGAACAATCTGAAGAGATAGTGGCGCGAGTTAAAGCTGAAGAAGAGCCGCAACCCAAGCCGCAGCAGCAACGCAACCAGAACAACGCCCAGCGGTCTAAGGGAAAGGAGACTTTAGCAGCTGACTACACGCGAGTGCCACCGCCTACTAAGCAAGGCAAGGCGCCAAATCAACAAAGAGCGCCCAAGCAGTATTCGTTTAAAGAGGAGCATGTGGATACCTTATTCCAATTGCTCCGAAAGAACAACAAACTGCAGTTGCCTGAAGTCAGGAAGCCTGATGAAGCAGGGAAGGTGGATGACCCCAACTATTGCCGTTATCACAAGTTCCTTGGACATCCTACCAGAAAATGCTATGTCTTCAAAGACATTTTGCAGAATTTGGTAAATGCTAATGTGCTCACTTTGAAACCCGAGCAGAAGACCGTATCCACTAATATGGTAGCGGTCCAATTCGGTGATTTTCCTCTAGTAGTAACTGCGAATGACGTTATTCCCATTCGTAAGGGAGAAATGCACTTGAAGAATGCTGACTTGCATAGCCAGAAAGACAGGGGGTTGGTACCCCTCACCACCCCAAAAGGGGAAATCATGTGGGTCCACCCTGATCTACTAGGAGATCAACAATGGACGAACACCTCGTCCAAAAAGAAGGGAGGCAAGGCTAAGTCTTCCAATATGATTAGCCCCTCCATTATTGAAAATGATGATCACCTCAAACCTCTTACTGATTCAAAAGAGGAGAGGATCGCCCTGGCAGCATACCCAAGAGACAACCCTGGCACTCGGTCAGGAAAAGCTTACTTGAGGGATTACAGTCAAAACGCTCAAGAGATTGAGGAACAACCCAAGACGCTGGGGGTTCTGTCCCGAAAAAGCCAGTTGATAAAGGAAAACAAAAGGAGCTTCGATTCAACAAAAACCTCCACCAGGAGTCTGGAGAATCAAGCGCTCCCTTCCAGTTCAATGTTATGGCACAGTTGGCCAACATACCGGCCAGAATTACTCTATATGAACTTTTGAGGCTGTCCAAAACTACCAAGGAAGCTCTGATCGAAGCCTTAAGGAATACAGAGAGCTTCATCACCCAAGTCACTCTAATTCCCGAAGCTTCTGAAGATCAAACTTGTCGGCAGTGTCTGCAAGCGGCGAGGAGTTTACCCTGTATATCATTCACACAGGAAGACATGCAGGTCAAACACAAGCACGACAGACCGCTGTACTACACGGGGTATATCGGATCCTCCGAAATCAGTCGTGTGTACTACACGGGGTATATCGGATCCTCCGAAATCAGTCGTGTCCAAGTAGACCCAGGCTCAGCACTCAACATCATGCCTTATAGGGTCATACAGGTCTTAGGAATTCCTATGCATCGACTGAACACTACTCAGACTACCATCTTCGGGTTCAACACTAATAGCACTCGGCCCCTGGGAAAGATCAAGCTCAGATGCCAGATCGGAGATCTTAAGTCCGAAGTGAATTGTTATATCATAGACGCGGACACGTCCTACAATCTTTTGCTAGGACGACCATGGATACATGCAAACCGTATTGTCCCATCTACACTGCATCAGGTCATGAAGTACGCCAACGATGAGGGGGAAGTCCGAACCTTAATTGCGGAAAAATACCCCTTCCGAGGAGCGGAAAACTTCCACACTGACTCCGTCTTCTATCTAGAGTCCCAGGAGAAAGAAGATGTGGACTGTGGTAACGAAGCTGATACTGAACCAGATCCTGATGAAGATTGTCCATGGGAGTTAAATTTCGATGCAATGGGTCAGGATGAGAGTAATAATAATGTACCGAGCGAGGGCGAGTGGTGCATTGATGAAGATTTTATTTTGGCGTACTTGTCTGATGTCTCCTCTAAAAATAAACAAATAGAGAATGATCTTAAGGCGTACTTGTCTGATGTCTCCTCTAAAAATAAACAAATAGAGAATGATCTTAATGCAGGTACCAACCCATGGCACGTACTGTGCACAGAGGCATCGTTCACCTTGCCAATTCAGTCATCCTTCGCTTCAGATGAAAAAGTAGAAGATGCACGGAAGGCTTTCTTCAAAGTCACATCCAAAAGGAAAGGGCAGAAGCCTATCTGTTTTGGTAAAGTCAAACCTGAACCACTCAAACGAGGAAGTTCAGAGGAAGATGATGGAGCTCCCCAATTCCATTATCACGAACCCAATTCTATACATTTAATGAAACGAATGGGGTATAACTTCAATGAGAAACAGGGTTTGAATTTTGGGAAAGGAAGACGGACACCGATCCGAATGTCTCTCACCCCTGAAGGAAAACCTCCGGATTATTATCAAAAAACCGGAAGAGACTTAGGTTATGTCACAACTCCCCCTGCCTTAAAAAATGAAATCAGTAATTATCTGCGTCAGGATCATTCATCCGGAACATCATCCTGGGAATCCGACGTCAGTGTCGGACCTTTCTTTAAAAGTTTGACTATGAACATGGTTTCAACTAGTCACCCCGATGAAGATGCAGGGGGTGACGAAGAGTTAATCGAATCAACCGATGATCCTTGGATCAAACGTCTTAACATCTTGTGGGATATGCGCTTCGAACAACGCGAACCACCCACTGAAGATAAAGTGATCCAGGTCAACATGGGAGATGAGTCTGACCCTAAGCCTATCTTTATAGCTGAAGACTTATCACCATCCGAAAAAAAGGACCTTATATCTCTTATCCGAGAATATATAGATGTCTTCGCTTGGAATTATGAAGATATGCCTGGCCTTGACCCGAAGGTTGCCATGCACCGTCTTAACATCGATCCGGATGCAAAACCCGTTAAACAACAACAACACAGGTTTCGTCCAGAGATCATGGAATCAATTGAGTCAGAAGTTAAAAAGCTTATAGACTCAGGTTTCGTTAGGGAAGAGCAACATCCGGACTGGGTGACCAACATAGTCCCAGTACCCAAGAAAAATGGTAAGGTCCGTATATGCATCGACTTTCGTGACCTTAACGCAGCCTGTCCAAAGGATGAGTTCCCGCTTCCTATCACAGATGTTATGATTGACGACACCTGCGGATATGAAAGGATGTCTTTCATGGATGGATTCTCCGGATACAATCAGATCAAGATGCACCCAGAAGACGAGAAACATACTGCTTTTAGAACACCCCTGAGGGTGTATTGCTATACAGTGATGCCCTTCAGCCTGAAAAACGCAGGTACAACTTATCAACGTGCAATGAACACGATCTTTCACGAACACCTACAAAAGAAGATCGAGTGCTATGTTGATGATATAGCAGTAAAGAGTCAGTGTAAAGGTGATCATCTTACAGATCTGAAGACAATGTTCGAGATTATGTGAGCACATCAGCTGAAGATGAACCCGACAAAATTATTTCTCGGAGTATCAAGCGGAAAATTCCTGGGATTTATTGTTACCTCCAAGGGAATTTCTCTTGATCCAGAGAAAGTGCGTGCCATCCAAAACATGTCGCCTCCGAAGAATCTCAAAGAGCTCAGAGGGTTGCAAGGTAGACTGGCCTACATCCGAAGATTTATATCAAATCTTTCAGGGCGTTGCCAACCTTTCTCTAAGCTTATGAAGAAAGGAGTATCCTTTGTTTGGGATAGAGAGTGTCAAAAAGTATTCGAGGAGATTAAGAGATATCTCACTCAACCACCAGTTCTCGTGGCCCCGATATCAGGAAAACCATTCCTGTTGTACGTTAGAGCCATGGACCATTCTCTTGGGGCTTTGTTAGCCCAGAACAACGATCAAGGTCAAGAGCAAGCCATCTATTACCTGAGCAGGACTATGATGGGAGCTGAACACCGATATAATCCGGTCAAAAAAGAATATCTTGCCTTGGTATTCGCAATTCAAAAGATGCGACATTACCTAGTTGGACAAACCATTCAGGTCATCTCTAAGGTGAATCCTTTGAGAGTTCTGATGACGAAACCATCATCTCTAAATTGCCGACTTGCAAAGTGGGCTATTCTCTTGTCACGTTCTGATGACGAAACCATCATCTCTAAATTGCCGACTTGCAAAGTGGGCTATTCTCTTGTCACAATACATGCAATTCATGCCTCAAAAGGCAGTCAAAGGTTAAGCACTGGCAGACTTCTTAGCCGACCATCCAGTATCGGGAACGTCTAAGTTGTATGAAGAATTACCTGACGAAGTCGCTGAAGCTTGCGTCACACAGGAAGCTACGCAAGTGTGGAAGTTATTCTTCGACGGCGCGTCTAGAGCCAACCCTCATGGAGCAATCACCGCAGGAGTAGGAGTAGTATTAATCTCTCCAAACGGTCACGTAATCCTAAGGGAGTTTTTCCTAATCTGTAGGCATCGAAAATTGCCTATAGGTCTCCACGAACAGCTCAGTGTTAAGAAATGATGATGAACGTCACCATCTGGTTCACAGAAGCTTGATTGATGTCGGTGAACGTTTGAAGTAAACCGACGAACTACGTGAACTAACAGAATTTCGGAATAACAAAGGAACGGACTAATCGGGCACCTCGTGTCGTTCACAAACGGTAAAATACCCGTCATGTCTCATTTATTCCACGGATGATTTAATCATTGAAGCTTATAGAACTTCTCGTCGGCTTTCCAACCACTTTGAATCACTCAAATCCGAGTTCAGACGAAGAAAATACAGCAGAAACAATCAAAGATGCAAAAATACTTCTCAAACATAAGAGGAGACATCCCGAGGTGTCTTGGCCCAGGTTGAGACACCCTGGGGTGTCTCCAACGCAGAAATGGCCTTTTAGGTGGTTTTAACCACCCGAGATCCCCTGGAGCCTATAAATACAGCCCTGGGTCCTCATTTTTTCAGATCTGGAATTTTGAAGATTAGGCGAAGCCCTGCCGGATTGAAGACTGAAAGTGCACGGATTTCAGAGAGGAGGAGGAGAGATCGGATCGAGTTCTTCAACGCAAGAGAGAGAGAGATTCGTCAGATCTACAGTTTCCTGGATCCGTTCCTTAGGATTATCCCGTTGCGGTAATCTTAAGAAGAGTAATTATCTCGCTTCGCCGAGATAAGAGCTACGGTTTTCTCGATCCCTTCGCGGATAGACGAAGCTCTGCCCAATTTTTCAGCAATCAGATCTGATCGACGGTGGTCCACGGATAAACCCCGGCACAGGCAAAGACACCCACGTAAGCAGAAGACCGATAAACGATCTCTGCATTTGTTTGATAAAGTTGTAAACTTTTTATTTTCATTGTGTAAAGGTCTTATAAAAAGACTGATTTTTGTATTCGTTGTAAACGTCTGAAGTTTGTAATGAATCCTGCAATGAAAACATCAACTTTCACCGCAAACATAATCGAACCTTGCACCAACAATGTAGCCGAGTATAATGCTCTGCTATTAGGAATGTAATTTGCTGAAGAACTTAATATTCAGCGCCTCGAGGCCTACGGTGACTCTCAGCTCATCGTCAATCAAGTTCGAGGGGAATACGAAGTACGTCATGAGGATTTGATCCCGTATTACTTCGCGGTGCTAGAGCAAGCTCAAAAGTTCGAAGGTTTCTTTATCGAATATGTACCACGATCTCAGAATGCGTACGCAGATGCTTTAGCTTCCTTGGCGACTTCATTAGCATTGCCACCGGAGTCTGAAACAACGATTCCAGTCGCGGGACGGAAACTATACTTTTCCAAGATTCCTATGGAGGAAAGTCCAGACAAGACAACTACAGGGGAAGTCTGTACAACCTCTATGGAGTTCGAATCTAGGGATTGGAGATTCCCATATATCGATTACGTCCTGTATGGAATTCTACCCGATGACCCTAAGGAAGCGGCCTCTATCAAACGAAAGACCCTCCGATTCTATTTTGATACAGTTTCCCAAGTCCTGTATCGTAAGTCACATGATGGAGTTCTGCTTCGATGCCTTTCTCGGAAAGAAGCAAGAGAGGCCCTCAAAGAAGCTCACGACGGAATGTGTGGGGCTCATCAGCCCGGAGCTAAATTAGGAGATCGCCTCCGATGAATCGGCTATTATTGGCCAAAGATGTTCTCAGATGCAGTTGACTACGCTAAACGTTGTCACACATGCCATATTTATGGGGACTTCATCCACCAAGCACCGGGGAACTTACACCCCACGTCGGCGTCCTAGCCATTCGAAATGTGGGGTATGGATATCGTGGGACCAATTTCTCCTCCGACGTCCAAAGGACACCGGTTCATTCTAGCTGTGACCGACTATTTCTCCAAATGGGCGGAGGCAATCCCATTGAAAGAAGTCAAGACTTCAAATGTGATCAAGTTCATCAAACATCATGTCATCTACCGCTTTGGAGTCCCGAGGCGAATAGTTCACGACAACGGGACACAATTCGTCAGCTTTGGGTTTCAGAGATTTTGTGACAAATTCAGAATCCAAAGTGTCGCATCTACGGCGTATTACCCACTAGCAAATGGTCTTGCAGAGGCTTTCAACAAAACCATAGTGAAGCTTCTCAAAAAGTTTGTTTCTAAGAGCCGGCGCGATTGGGATGAAAGACTCGGGGAATGTCTGTGGGCTTACCGCACGACGGTGAGGACCCCTACAAGAGCTACGCCATTCTCTTTGGTATATGGCTGCGAGGCTGTATTGCCATTAGAAATCCAGATCCCTTCTCTGAGAGTGGCTATTACAACTGGACTCACAGAAGAAGAAAAACATCAGCGACGTCTGTAAGAACTTGAAGCCTTAGACGACAAGCGACTTCAAGCTCAGTAGCAGATTGAGCTATATCAAGCCCGTATTTCTAAAGCCTACAACAAAAAGGTTAAGGAACGGATTTTTAAGAAAGGCGACTTAGTTTTGGCCAACAGACGACCCATGGTGATGACACACAAAACCAAAGGGAAGTTTAATCCTAAATGGGAAGGGCCCTTCGTAATAGAATCGGTCTATTCGAACGGAGCATATCGCCTCATCAATCAAAAAGGAGACAAGCTCATGATACCAGTTAATGGGAAGTTCCTTAAGAGATATTTCCCGTAGATCATGTAGCCCCCTAAACCCCAGCTAAACTAGGCTGGGGGTTGCCTATTCATAGTGTAATTCTATCTTGTATTTCGTCATGTTAACACTACACCTCTGACGATTAAAATTTTTTGGAATTATTCTAAATAATCAATAAAGAGAATTTCGATAGCATTTGCATTATTTTTCATTGTCCTGAATCAGATTTCAACAAAAGAGATGATGAAAGCCAAAATGATATCATTTTCATTCAATATTGTTAATTTGGATACAAAACGAAGACAATCGAAATGAAAATGATACAAATTTATTCCCTCCACTAAAAGCAATTCAAATCCTAAGCGTTGGGGCCCATCAGCCTAAAAGACTTGAGCTTAGACTTCAAAGCCAATATTTTCTCTTCGCGAGCCTTTTTGACTTCCTCTGTTATCTTGTTTTTGAGCTCTTCTTCATTTGGTGTTGCTTCTGCAATCTCTCGCCTAATCTTATTGGCAGCCACAAGTTCATCGCAATACCCTTTGAAAAGCCCATCGTAGTAAGTAGCTAACCCTTTGAAAACTTCCATATCACCAGCTAGCTGAGCATTTATCTGAGGTATCCCAACACCAGCACGAGTAAGTTCTGCTGCAGTATCCCGGAGACCTACGGCAAAATTGCCCATGTCCCCTTGGACTTGGAGATGTTCATCACGCAGGTTGGCGATACGAGATTCTGTCTCAGACAGACTTTTTTGAAGAGCCTCTTGGAGTTGTGTTTTTAAAGCTTTGGCCTGAGAAAGAGCCTGATCCACTTCTAGCCCTATGTCATCGCGCTGCAGCATTGAAAGGAATTCCAATTCATATTCCAGAATAATGATGCTCTCGCGACAATGTTCAGTCCATAATGCATTCCCCTGGTTCCTAATCTTGGCGAGACACTCCAGCAGATGGGGTTCAAAGACTTTGAAACTCACGTCCCCGAGACTAACGACATCGATAGTCATTTGCATCCAATACTCTAATTGTTCGATGAGCTTCCTCAAAGTTTTCGAGCTTGGGGGTGGAGCAGTCGGCGGATAAATAAAGCAATTCGCGTAATCAGTGCGAGTGAAGGTGTGCGCAGCTTCAGATGATAACTTTTTGGTCGTATTCGGCACTGAGCCTGAGGTAGTCAGTTCCTGCTCATCTGTTGTAGTTTCAAGGTCGGGAGGAGCAGCTTGAGGTGCGACAGCCTCTCTGTTCTCGGGAAGTCCAACAGGTGCAGACTTCATCGCGTCCCCCATCAATTTAGCCCTCTGGGAGTTCTTGGCGGGGACAACCTTTCTCTTGCGAGTTCTCCTGTCATATTCACCTTCCTCTGCCGCAGTAAGGGCCCTCTTCCCCGATCTCAAAGAACGAAGTTCAGGAGTAGGGGTCTCTACAGGAATTCCCTCAGCCACCTTATCTTCAGGAGCAGGAGCTCTACAGGAATTCCCTCAGCCACCTTATCTTCAGGAGCAGGAATTCCCTCAGCCACCTTATCTTCAGGAGAATCCGCAGTTGGCGACCCTTCTTCAGTCCCTGCATGAACCTCTTCCCTAGAGGGCTCAATGGTAGGCAACTCCTGTGAGGCTTCAACTGTTCCGACCGCCTCTTGTTCACAGGAAAGATACTCCTCTATTCCTGGTAAACGACTCTTGGCAAAACGACTTCTCGATTTATACAATTCCTGAATCTGGCTTATGCATGAGGTATGAATATCATATTCTGGGATTCGAGAAACTTCATCAAACCAGTCACGAAAGTCCGCAACGGTAGAACAGCCAGGCGGTGAATTGGGTAAGGTAAAGTGTGCATGAGTCCCTCCGGCAGAGAAGAAGAACCACGCATGAGCCCCTTCGTACAGATTCCCGATTTGGGCCAATGCCGGATTGGGATTACCGATATAAAGTTGATCATATCCGAATTGTCTGGCGAATCTAGAAGGTGTGTAAGGCTCAATGACACACTTCTCCTTCAAGCGGTATACCAGATAGACTAATCTGATCATGAGAAGCCATCTGAAAGTGCCCTCCTCTAATAAAGACGAACCCTCAAAAAGAATGTCTGAAAAGTTGGCGTTCTCTTTAGCTCCGTCAAAATTAGGGGCACAACAGAAAATTTTATAATTGTCTCCTCGAGACAAAAACTGTCGAGCCCTGACTATATAAGAATTAGTCCACGTGGCCGACTCCAACCTCTGTACAAAGGGAACATAAGCATCATCGCCCTCAGATACTCCCGTCATCAATGAAGGGCAATGTAATACGAACTAGGCCACCAAATACGTATACGGCATTGGTACGCGTGGTGGAGAAGCCTTCTTAACCTTCTTCCCGGCAACCTTAACGCCCGGGGCTCCGAGAAGTTAGGAGGTCAACATCCGTAAGCCGCTCTGCATGCAGCTTACCATAGCAGTGAGAAGACTCACAGATCTCCCATGCGCTAGCAAAATAGCTGGGTACACAACCTCAGCTAATATTGCCTCTACTGGTTTTGACGGTACTACGCACCGTTTCAACCAAATCATGAAAAAGCCTGCAAGAAGAGCCGTGTCAGAAATAGGAACTATGGCTTGGTGGTGGAAACTCTCAAAGTCAACACCAGCCTCAAAGTTATCCTCTGCAAGCTCTGTCTTGTAAGTAGCACTGGAAGCTTTAATTCGGGTTTTAGCATCCTTAAGAGAAATGGCCGCAACACGAGACACAACTATGCCTTTCCGGTTCAAGTTCTGAAAGAGGTATTCCGCCCACGCGGTATGCATAATTCCTCCTCCGCGCATTCCAATGACTTGAGCACATATATGGAAGTGACACATCAACTCCTAGAAAGTAGAATAGACTTCTGGATGCGCCGCCCTCAATAGGGAAAGCTCCTCGGTGGTAGGGATGAATTATTCGTATGACATTTTACCCAACGGCAACCCCGATACCGCTTGCATCTCGTGTAGAGCAAAACCCAATTCCCCTATGGGTGTAAAAAATGTGCAGCTGTCTGGGTTATATTTCTCCAATATAGCGAAGAAATTGTGATGGCTTTGCACAACCCCCCGTCGAGTAGCTAGAACAGGAATTGTGAGACCTGATTGAGCGAGTGACTGATGGCTTTGCACAACCCCCCGTCGAGTAGCTAGAACAGGAATTGTGAGACCTGATTGAGCGAGTGACTCCTTAAGCTCCTCAAGAACGAAGTCAACCATACGGGTCCACCAACCTTCTTCTCCGGAACAAACCCATCCTGGGGACCTGAACATTTGGGTAGAGAATTCACCCTGAGCTGCAATGAACTGACGAATGAAGACATTCGCTGGACGCGGCATCTCCGAAATGAGATCCTTCTTCTCGAATAAGCCGGGTCTCAACCCCTTAAGTTGTCCCCTAATTTGGGTACGAGTTTGCCAACCAGATCCAAGTGATACATTCTCTCTCTCCTTGACTATGTCAAAAGTCAAACCCCGACGACAGCTCGCATTCAAAAAGTAGGAGATCGAATACATCCTCTTCATGTTGGGGAGGAATAAGAAGCGGTTATCGACTCTCCGCAGCAACTTTGAGTCCTCTACATGTATAAGGTGGTCATCGATTGCTATACGATCTCCGAATATGAATGCTGGTTTGGAAAACTGAGCACGACCGATAGGGGTCTCCATGTCCAAGTCAGTGATTAAAATTCTGAGAGTAGAGCATCGGGGGAATTTAATCATGTCCGTTCTCTCCAAATCAGGAAAAGTGCACAGTGGAATTCTACCCTGAAGACTGAAGGCTTCATTTGCGTCAGGACCGCCGATATACCCAAAATGTTGTTCTTGTGAAAGGGGCACGTTCGGGAAAAGCACTGCACAATCAAAAGCAGAGTTTAGCAGCTAGGAGCAAACTATTGACATAGAGACAAAGTCTGAAACACATAAAGTTAAATTCTCGTGTCAAAGTCTCAAACGCGATGGTCGAGCCTCGCGTCAGAAACCTCAAACGCGAGAGTCGGACCTCGTGTTGAAGAGACTCAAACTCGAGAGTCGAGACCCACATGGAATCCCAACTCCGTGTTTTCATCAGACAAAAACGAGTCATCTTCCTTGTTGACAAGAACCCATCTAGGGTTTTCAAAGAACTTGCCAAGGCAAGTTACTTCGGCCAACACTTACCACGACAGGGAGGCCCCTGCAACGGTGACGGTGACGGCGATGTTCCCGCAGGAACAAGAACAGCGCCGGCGTCCTCAGCCGACGATGTTTCGGAAGTCGCTCCAGCGACTTTCTTGGGACCAGAACCCACTCTTCGCGACGCCATCGACATGATTGGTCAGAGGGAGCGTCGTTGATCAAAGGAGACGAAGTTCGTCAGAGATTTCGTCGAGACCAAACGAGAGTTCTCGTTCTTGGAAATAGCCAAAAGTGGAAAGAGTCGAATGACTCCTGACATGACCACTCGGGTCTATTTATAACAGCCATCAAGCTGTTAAGATGGTTCGGGATTCTAAGAGAATCCCAACCGTTTTATATTTTAAAACGTAAATCTTTTACGTTCTTAGATAAAGTCAGTTAAGACTTTAATCTCAACGCGAAGTTCACACCCGCGTTCAAACGCTAGGCTCCGACCAGCGTTAGGGAGGTTCTTAACCTCGCGTTTCGTACCTCAAACGCAAGAGTCACCTTAGCGTTGCAATTTTTCCAAATGAAGAATCTACCCTTGATACTTATCCTCTAAAGTTCATGGATTCTTTCAACAGAGTATTTTTTTTTTAAAAAAAAACCCTGTATCTCCTCAGATGGTCATCACCCTAACAGAGATTGAATTTAGTTATTATCACTACCAATATGACTACAATTCCTCTGCGAAGGTCCATTTATCGATTCTCATCAATAGAATGATAAATCTCCAAAATCATCCAAATCCTAGTTAATTGATCAACTCTCTTCAGCAGAATATCAAATAACCAATTGACCTAATTCTTTTCGGTGAGATGATAAAATCTTTCGAATCTCGTTCAAATCACAAGTGATACACTTCGTCGCCCTGATGATAAAACACTTAGCAGTTCTCCCCAAGTGAGACGCTATAATATTTTTTCCTCACAGATGTCACGTTAATATCACACCTCTGACAAAATCAACTTATCGATTCTCGTCAATAGAGCGATAAGTCCTCAAAATTGCTCCGATCGCAATATTTCTCATGTCACGTTAAAATCACACCTCTGACAAAATCAACTTATCGATTCTCATCAATAGAACGATAAGTCCTCAAAATTGCTCCGATCGTAATATTTCTCATGTCACGTTAAAATCACACATCTGGCAAAACCAACTTATCGATTCTCATCAATAGAACGATAAGTCCTCAAAATTGCTCCGATCGCAATATTTCTCATGTCACGTTAAACTCACACCTCTGACAAAACCAACTTATCGATTCTCATCAATAGAACGATAAGTCCTCAAAATTGCTCCGATCGTAATATTTCTCATGTCACGTTAAAATCACACCTCTGACAAAATCAACTTATTGATTCTCATCAATAGAACGATAAGTCCTCAAAATTGCCATGATCGCAATATTTCACCTCTGACAAAGTCAACTTATCGACTCTCATCAATAGAGCGATAAGTCCTCAAGTTGCCCTGATCGCAATATTCTCCCTACCGAGTTAAAACTATACCTCGGACACCTATAGACTTCTTTCAGTGTTCAAAGCAGAAATGACACAGGAAGAATCCTACCAGTCAGCCCCATTACGGGAAAATATTAATCCTTAGCAGTTTGAAATTTTCTGGAGTTATCTTAAATGATAATAAAGAGAGTTTTCTGCATCAGAATCATTGTGGAGATCTATTCTAAGTCGGGAATACGTCCCAGGCATTTTTCATGATTTGTTACTTAAAATCAGAACATGATAAATGCAAGAAATAATGAGAAGTCAATATCACTTTTTATTCAATAACCAAAAGAAAGTGATACAAAACAAACTTGTTCTTATCAAAAGAACATTACAAGTGTGAAGCTCACTCGTGCATCAAATCAAAAGAAATAAGTCGGGTCCTAACTCCGGTTAGCTCTTCCTCATGGGTGGTTCGCACCATGGCTTCAGCCTTTGCCCGGAGTTCTTCCTCGCTGGGTGTGACGATAGCCGCTGCTTCATTCCTGGCTTGTTCCAAAGCTCGAGCCTGCGTATGATATTCCAAAGTGCCAGTAGCATTTTGGGTGCTAAGGATATTGACAACATTTTCTTCACGGGCAAGTTCAGCCTTTAATCGCAGGACTTCAGCCTCAGCTTCAACAAGTCTATCACAAAGCGAATTCATGGAAGTAGTCGAGCGTTCTAACTCTTCTCGCTTCCGAATATTACGCTCGCGAAGCTCCGTGATTTGATGTTCTCTTTCAGCCAAGTCCCGTTCTATCGCCTCCCGGCAAGCCACTTCTGCAACCTGAAGACTGACCAAAGTGGACACGATCTCGGGCTGAAGTTCTCTGCGACCCAGGGCCTCAAAATGCTGCAATTGTTTTTCCAAATGAAGAATAATCTCAGAACAGCGCTCGAACCACGGAGTGTTTCCCACACTTCTGACTCTGTTTAAGCCTGCTTCCAGAAGATGTCGGAAGGAATTGAAAGTTCCCTGACCACTCACCACATACTCAATCACCTTCTTGGCGAGGCTATTCAAATACACCAAAGAGATTTGAAGGAATTCAGGTGCGCCCGCAAGACTTGAGGATGCTCCCAGAGCCATTGAAATTGGTGCAGGGGATCCAAGCGCTGAAGCTGCAAAGGCGGTAGAAACATTCAATTGTGATGGGCTCGAGGTCAAAGCCATCATTGCCCTTGCCTGGGACAAGCTGGGCCTCGCCTCTGTTGGTGTAAATGAGATCTTCATCAACGCGGCAGGTGAAGCAGCTGCCGAAGACGAAGCAGGCAGAGGCTGCTCTTGCGTGGGAGCTGACACCGAGCTGTTGCTCTAGAGAAGGGGTCGCATCAATAGTTTCAGGCAATGCTACAGGTGAAACAGTTGCCGTAGGTGATCCAGGTAAATGTTGCTCTTGTGAAGGAGCCGATACTTGCGCTGGATCCTATTTTGAAGTAGTAGCAGCAGTAGTCTTGGAAGGAGGCGAACCTGCACGAAAAAAGGGTCAGGACGTGGAAAGGACATGCGGAAGAATTCGAAGAAAACTAGGCTTACCGGAGATGTGAAAAGGAGTATAGCCAGATGCTTTATCAGACGAGACTTTGGGAGCATCATCAAAAATGGTTATGTCATCCATAGAATTATGCTCTTCGTCCCCCGCGTCATCACCTGGCATGTTGCCCACGTCAGCATCCTCATCATCTCTATCTTCGTCAGCTGCATCACCAGTTGAGGAGCCGTCATAATCAACTCGCTCCTCATCATCCTGAGCAGCTGAAGGTTCCGGAAGATCTGTGCCAGCAGCTGGTTTATTCATAAGTCCCGTTGTAGGACTAGGAATTGAATCATGAGCTTGTGACATTAAGTCTGAAGGAGAAGGGGATGGATTCTCTTCGAGACCCCCTGGTTCTAACGCAGGAGACTTAGGAAGGTCCATTACCAGAGCAGATTCTGCATCTGTAGCCATTAACTCATCCTCTTCATCTTGGGGGGTATGATAAGAAGAAGCGTCACTCGATAGGGCTGGGCCATGAGAATGAAGGCCAGTTTTATGTGGCAGGCTTGCAACAGAAGATTCCTGTTGTTCTTCATCTTCCGCAGCTCTGATAGCATCAGCCATCAACTTAGATTTTTGTTGGCCTTTGGGGGGAGGGGAATCAACCAGCAACTTCCGATGGATCTGTTTATCGTATTTGCCGGCTTCATCCGCTGAGAGTTTTCTCTTCCCAGCTGCTCTGGTCATGGGAGGATCAACCGCTTGTCGCTCTTCCACCGGAATAGGCTCAGCTCTTTGTTCCTCTTCTTGTCTAGTCGGCTGATTCTCGATGGATAGAAACTCGTCAATCCCTCTCAAGCGGGATGTCTTGGACCCTTTTCTTAAAGCATACATATGCCTAACGTCTTTTAGGCAAGATGTATTCAGGTTGTAATTAGGAGTCTGAGAAGCGGCGAAATACCAATTACAGAAGCTTATGGAAGTGTAGGAGTTGGGTGTTTTATGGGGAAGCCTGAAGATGGCTCTGGTACAACCTGCCACAGAATAGTACCAAGCCCTGGCTCCTTCATATAAATTACCTATAATTGAGAGTTGAGGACGAGGGTTCCCGACGTACAACTGATCATACCCAAATTAACGAGCAAACCTATAGGGTTGGTAGGGCTCGATGAAACAGTTGACGCCTTACCGGAAAATCAAGTAGCCTGGCCTGATGGAGAGAAGCCAGTGGAAAACACCCCCGCTCAGCTGAGTGAATCCATTAGAACCCACTACGTCCTGATATTCGGCTCCGTAAACGCCACCATCAAAATCAGGGAAACAGCGGAAGATATGGAAGCGGGTGTCTCGCGCCAAAATTTGGCGAATTCTAACCATATAACCCCCTTCCTATTTCGCAGATTCTAGTCGTTGCACGAATGAGATGAATGAATCTTCCGGGGGAGAGGCTGCACTCATTAGAGGGGGACAATGGAGCACATACCAAGCCATCAGATAGGTGTATGGCAGTGGCACCCTAGGGTTGGGAGTTTTGAAAGTCTTGTGACCCCCAGACTCCACCTCTGTAACATCCATGAAGTCCGAGGCCAACTCCCGTAGTCCATGCTGTAAACAACTCACCATAGTATGAAGGAGGCTCACAGGCTTCCCATGGGCCAAAAGGACAGCCGGGTAGATCACCTCAATAGCGAGGGCGTCAACCGGTCTAGTAGGAACGACGCAGCGCTTGAGCCACAGCATTAAGAACCCAGCCAACAACGCTGTGTCGGAAATTGGAATCAGAGCTTGATAATGGAAGCTTTCAAACTCTGTATGAGCCGGGAAAACATCTTCCTTGGCCTCATTTGTGTAGTGGGAGGTAGCATTGTCGATTCGGGCTTGAACTTCCTCCAAAGTGCTTGCAGATAGTCTGGTCACTGAGGCTCCCTTATTAGTCAAATTCTGGAATAAATATTCTGCCCAAGATACTTATTTAATGCCGCTTCCTCGAGCCCCCATCAGCTGCATACAAATGTGGAAGTGACACATGACTTCCCAAAGGGTGGAGTAAATTTCGGGGTTGGTCTTCTTCAAAATTTTAAGTTCCGCTGATCCTGGAACAAACTCTTCATACGGCAAATCCCCAAGAAGAAGACCCGAAACTTCATGCATCTCATGCAGAGCGAAACCTAACTCCCCCACAGGGGTGAAGAAATTACAAGTCTCGGGATTATACTTCTCCAATATGGAGAAGAAATAAAAGTGGCTCTGAAATCCCAAACTTAGTAGCCCGCACGGGAATCTGCAATCCAGCTCGGGCAAGAGGGGTTTCCAATTCATCCAAAACGAACTTGGTCATCCGGGTCCACCACCCGGTCACCGGAGAATGAACCCAGCCAGGAGTCCTAAATCCTTGCGCGGGAAACTCTCCTTTCTTCGCCACAAACCTCTTGACAAAGGTATTTGCCGGGCTGGCCACCTCGCCAAGGGGATACTCCTTAGCAAACAAATCTGGCCGCAAAGCTGTCACCTGCCTGTTGTAACCGAGTGTGCGGACCCCGTGAAAAGTCAGAGTTCCGAGAATAACCCCATCCTGATCCTTAACCAGGGGCCAATCCATACGCCGTGGGAGGGAAGCAAACTAGAAATAAGAAAGTGGGTACATCCTCTCCATATTAGGCAAGAAAAGGTTGCGGTCCCCAACTTTCCGTAACCACTTGTAGTCCCCGTCGTAAGCAGCATCCGCCTCGAAATCAACAAAATCCCCGAAGAGGAATCCAGATTTGACTATGGGCTTACGGCTCAAGTTTTCAAGTCGAGCGTCCGTAACCAATATTCTAAGGGTCTCGGGAGAAGCTTGGGTGATCAGCTCCACGCGACTCTTTTCCTTAATTCGGAAAACGGGGAGTTCTTAGCGTAGGTTGAATGTCATGTTCATATCCACACCACCTTCATGTCCAAAATGATGGCAAAAAGGAAGAGGTTGACTGGTATGACGCACTGCAAAATAAAGAAAAATTTAGAAAAATTTAGACAAGGCAAATACAAAGCCTAGACGCGAAGGTCGATTCCCACGTCAGACGCGAAGGTCGAGCCTCGCGTCAGAGAGTTCAGACGCGTAGATTGACCCTCGCGTTAAGAATCTGAGACGCGGAGGTCGAACCCCTCGTCAAAAAGATTAAACGACGGAGTCCAGCCCCGCGTTATTGAAACGAGTCTCCTCGTTGATCTAAAGATCAGAACTTGTCGAAACAAGTTTCATGACCACGGAGGTCGTACTTACCGCCAATCAAAGGGAGTTGAGGCGACACGTTTGCCTGAGCAGCAGTGCCGCCGGCCGGCGTAGATGGCGCCGACCCCTGAGCCGCGGCGACGTCGGGTTGGGAAGGACGAGAAGCAATCGGCTTCTTGGGTGCCATGAGATCTGGTCGGAGTAGATGAATAGTTTTCGCCGGAGAGAACAAAAATTTTCGTTGGAATTTCAAGAAGAGTCGAGTGACTCTTGATTTGACCTCTAGAGGTCTATTTATAGACAGCTGTGAGCTGTCAAATTATAACGGACGGGATTCGAGGCCAGAATCCCACCTAAACTCGACCCTAGCGTTCGAGTTAGTTGAAATTCCAAAACGCTGAGCTCACCCACGCGTTCCAATTCTTAAATGCAGAAGTTATTTGGACAGCTGGTCGGAGGAGATGAATAGTTTTCGTCGGAGAGAACGAAAATTTTCGTTGGAATTTCAAGAAGAGTCGAGCGACTCTTGATTTGACCTCCAGCGGTCTATTTATAGATAGCTGTGAGCTGTCAAATCATAACGGATGGGATTCGAGGCCAGAATCCCGCCTAAAACTCGACCCTCGCGTTTTGGGTTGGTTGAAATTCTAAAACGCTGAGCTCACCCACGCGTTCTAATTTGCAGAAGTTATTTGAACAGCTATAGTAGCAACTTCTTGACTACCAAGGCTACTACAATCATTAAGGCGACCAAAGCCGGGGAGAAACAGGCGACTCCGTTGGGGAGTCTATTGGAGAAACACAGATAGATTACAGTCGACAACATTAGAATCATCTGGCTCGATCAGACGGAGTGAGCAATCAATTCACTAAATTTTGGGATCCAAAGTATTCCGAAAATTCATCCCAGTGAACCACGAACTTTCGAAAACTTTGGAGGGGGTTCTGTAGGCTGTCTAAAAATCACAATGGATAGCTGATCCCCATCAAGCCCCGACGATGGAAGTTACAATCAGACGACTTTCTAATTACTGCATCTGCCACTCTGCAACCGCTATAAACATGACCTCATTTCTGAGATGATTGATCTTGATGGCTGCGACAACAACATGACTAATATTATATTAGCAACTATTAGAGATGCTGATGAGCAGTGTAATAATTTTAGAAATAGAAGGTTGGACTTAGTTGGTGAGTTGCTTAGTAGAGAGCTGTGGGCAAATATTCGTCTAAAAATCACTATGGATGTTTGATTCCCGTCAAGTTCCAACAATGGAAGCTACAATCAAATAGTTTTCGTGCTGACAAATGAAAGCTGCAAATGGAGGACTTTTCACATAGATCGAGAAGAATTACAATTCAACGACACTTCTGACAACTGATGAAAACTCTATTCAGTATTCTTCACAATCTACAGTGAAGGTTACAATCTGACGACTTTCACATTCCACAACAGCTAAAGCTAGGATTAATGAACAGCAGTCCTTGCAACGCTCTTAGAAGAGGTTACAGATCAACTAATCCCTTCTAAAGCGCGGAAGTCATCCCCGCGTCACAATTTTGGGAATGCAGGCGACCCCCGCGTTTCCAAGCTATAACAAGCCAAACGTGAGCGACCCTCGCGTTCATTGGTGTTCAGCCAACACCGACCCCCGCGTTTCCAAGCTATAACAAGCCAAACGCGAGGGACCCTCGCGTTCATTGGTGTTCAGCCAACACCCAACCTCACGTCTCAATTCTAAGAGGCAACGTTAGGTTCTGAACGCCAGATTGGGCGTTTGATTCGTTCAAATACGAGTTGAATGGTTTCAGAACTGTTTCCCCACGATCTGAGAAAATCACATCCACTTAAGAGCGGATTTGGAGGGCAGTTACAACCTCTTATCCACCTATAAAAACTCAACAAACTCAACTGAGTTGGGGGCGGGCTTTTTTTTGGGATACGAAGAGGCAACAAATTAGATCTTTAGGATCTCAACTGCACAGAGAGGCGGGAGAGAGGCAAAAAATCCTTGGAGATAGGATTTTTGAATCAAGTCCAGAAGATCAAAACCGAAGGGATTCTTCAACAACAGAATATCTGCTTGGTCATTAACCGAATTTTCGGTTCTAACAACTCTCGTCACAAAGTTCTAACTCGTTCAGAGTTCTTAAACTCGTACAAGAGTTACTCATAAAACTTTTCCACAGCAGTTCATCGTTCCCACGAGATAAAAGACGGTCGGATCGTCAACGGAGAGCAAATTCGACGCGAACAATCGAAGGAGGCACTCCATCGCTACCTTGAATAACCCAGTTTTAAACAAAGGAGAGAACCAAATTCGTTCTCTTCTCTTTTGTAATCGAATTGTAATCGGAATCAAAGAAATACAAGTCAATTTTCTTTCGTTCTTTTCATTGCAATTTTTCCAACATATAATGGCCATGGTTCAAACCGAAGCAGGAGGTCGCAGTCTAGAGGTGCACATCGTGGGATTCGTAGGAATCAGTGTGCCTTTTGTAAAGATGATGGACATTGGAAAGCTGAATGCCCAAAGTTAGATCGAGCCGAGAAGAATAAGGGGAAAGCTGTACAAGCTTCAGAAGTGAATGTTGTCAAGACTAGGGGTAACAATTCAGATTCGGATTCTTCGGGCTATTCATTGTCTACACTGCCGTCAGTTTGTGTTGCCAACTCTACAGAGTGGATGTTGGATTCGGGTGCTTCATACCACGTATGCCCTACGAAGGATTGGTTCTCCACCTTTACTTACTAATAATAAAATCTATTTCTGACCGTAACCTTTACTTTTACCAGAATAACCTGGCTAAAAATATTTCTTTGTGGATTATCTTACAGTTAGTGTCCAATCCTGAGAGCTATTGGCCTTGTCAGGAGGGTTATTAATATGGGTGTGTTATTAACTGAGGTAAAATCTCTGCTTTTCCTAAATTCACTTTTTCTTTCCCTTTTTATTCACTGACATGTGGTGTTCTCATAATTTCTTAATAAGGTGTATGTGGATATTGTTGGAGATGCAGAGAAGTATCAGATTAAGCTATCGAAAATATTTTCAGGTGTGAAATTTGTGGTCTCCAAAAAAGCTGATAGCCTCTATCCAGTAGTTAGGGGGAGGAGGAGGAGGGGGGATTCAAGTCGAGTTTTGTTCATGAGGTTTAGAGTGCGAGTATTACACTTTTATGACTAATGTAAATCCTCATGTAAGTAATCTTGGATTTATTATTATTTTTTGCTCAAGTGGTTGTGATTATTGATTCATGATTTAACTTGATTTTGATTTTGTTTTTGTGCATATTTCAGAATGATGGTTGTAGATTTCGAAAGTGGTTTGACAACCCCGTGTATAGTGTGGGAACTTAGTTATTTCCACTTATGAGAGAAGAACTCACTGATTTGAGGAGAAGCTTGTTATTGCTTGGATGAGGTTGTGAAAATGAGAAGA
Organism: Asparagus officinalis; assembly: GCF_001876935.1. Taxonomy (NCBI): domain Eukaryota; kingdom Viridiplantae; phylum Streptophyta; class Magnoliopsida; order Asparagales; family Asparagaceae; genus Asparagus; species Asparagus officinalis. Next base: position 100,636,937 of record NC_033797.1, on the reverse strand, counting down.
GAAGAAATTAATTTGATGGGTGAGCTTGCAGAAGAAAAGAGGAAGAAGATGTTAATTTTTATAATAGGGTTGTTTGTACTCTTTATTCTTGTGTAGTTTCTCTAGAATTGCTTGTAATGTGTCATGTTTTATTGTTCAGTTGGCTATACTATGTTTAGTATTTATACTTATGTAGTTTCTCAAAAATTACTTGTAACGTGTCATGTTTCATTGTTCAGTTGATTATACTATGTGTTCTTATGGTTTGGTTGTACTTATAATAGGTTATTGTGTACATAATATATACCGATTATGTACATAATCTTCAAGTTACAATACACAATTAAATCTCATAGCATGTTAACTCTCCTCATAACATGTTAACTTTTCAACTGAACATGTTAACTTTCATCATAACATGTTAACTTTCACTGTTACATGTTAATTTTCATAATAATATGTTAACCTTCTTCATAACATGCTAACTATCAGTCGAACATGTTAACTTTCATCATAATATGTTAACCTTCACTATTACATGTTAACTTTCACCATAATATGTTAACTTTCTTCGTAACATGTTAACTTTCAACTGAACATGTTAACATTGGCTTAAATTTTCCTTTTTTCTGACGAAGAAAGTTGACATGTAATAGTGAAGGTTGAAAGTTAACATGTTCAGTTAAAAGTTAACATGTTAACTATTACATCTAAAAGTTAAATGTTCAGGTGAAAGTTAACATATTATGCTGAAAGTTAACATGTACACCTGAAAGTTAACATGTTCAGGTGAAAGTTAACATATTATGCTGAAAGTTAACATATACACTTGGAAGTTAACATATACAGATGAGAGTAAGCATACTCACGTGAAAATTCAGATATGAAGCCGTCCCCTACGAGCACCAAGACATTTTGTAGGAAATACAAAAAATATACCCCAACTAAACAAGTTCATTACACAAAACTTCATACATTCTTACAGCTAATATTGCTTGAGTGCACAATAGCATTTGTGTAGCAGCATATTATCATTTTCATAGCAGCATATTATCATTTTCTTACATCTTAGAATGTAAGTTAACATGTTCATGTTAAAGTCAACATCTTAGAATGAAAGTTAACATGTTCAACTAAGAGTTAACGTGTTCAAGTAAAAGTTAACATGTTCAAATTGAACTTAACATGTTCGGCTGAAAGTTAACATATACAGCAGAAGGTTAATATGTTCGGCTGAAAGTTAATATGTTTTATAGAAGGTTAACATGTTCAGTTGAGAGTTAACAGTTTCAAGTGTAAGTTAACATATTCATGTTAAAAGCGACATGTTTGTCTGAAAGTTAACATATACATCTAAAAGTTAACTTGTACAAATTGTAGTTAACTTTTTTATTCAAAAATTAATATGTTTTATTAAAAGTTAGGATCTTCACTTAAAAGTTAGCTAAAGAATCTGAACGTCAATATATACAGTTGAAACCCAAAATTTTCTTTTGAAAGTTAACATAGTCAAATGAAATATTAGCTCAAAATTATTCAATTAAAAGTTTTTATAGTACCAAGATATTTAACGGGAAGCAAAAGCAGTATACCTTAGCTAAACAAGTACATTACACAAAATTTCTTACATTCTTATAACTGATATTGTTTGAATACATAGTATGACCTAACATATGACTCAATAACTCAACTTCTGTAGACTTTATATGCTAACATTGGCTTTCAAATTCTGTAGACTTTAAAGTGAAGATGTTAACTTTCAGCTGAATATATTAAATTTAAGCTAAAAATGTTGCCTTTAACATAAACATGTTAACTTTCACGTGAGCATGTTAACTCTCATCTGTATATGTTAACTTTCAGGTGTATAAGTTAACGTTTAGGTTTATATGCTAATGTTCACGTGAACATGTTCACTATCAGCTGTATATGTTAACTTTCATCCGCATATGTTAACTTTCTTACAAACATGTTATATTTCATCTCTACACGCTAACTATCAGCTGAATATGTTAACTTTGTTAACTTTCTTACAAACATGTTATATTTCATCTCTACACGCTAACTATCAGCTGAATATGTTAACTTTAAGCATAATATGTTAATTTTTACTGTTACGTGTTAGCTTCTTTATAACATGATATATGTTAAGTATTAACTTTTCCTGTTGACATTCAAGTAAACATGTAGGTTTTCATTTGAACCTGTTTGACATTCAAGTAAACATGTAGGTTTTCATTTGAACCTGTTAAATATATGTTGTATCAAAGCAAAACATAAATATATGGTAGCAAAATTACCAAAAATATTTGAACCTGTTAAATATATGTTGTATCAAAGCAAAACATAAATATATGGTAGCAAAATTACCAAAAATATAATAAGAACAGTAAATGTCAAGCTTGTTGTAATGTTTGTCATCTACATCAACTGTTTACACAACTAAATTAATATACACAATAATCTTAGTATCCAAATTAAGGCATTCAACAGTGTAGAAGTTCTCATCCACTTTGAGACTAACATAGTCAATAAGGCCAGAATCCACATCAGTTGTAGATCCACTTAAGCTTTTGTAACTTCCGGTCATGAGAACACTTGTCTTCTCCATTTACATGACTGGAAACAGAATTAGAATCTTCATGCAAGCGACATTCATTCAGCTTCTTGTATGGAGTGCCTTCAATTGATGTAATATATGCAATGGAACCATCATAGTTGATCAATACATAAAGAACACTCTGTTCCACACCAGTCTCTACAGGACTTGAGCAACTGCAAGTGGTGTATCAAAATTTAAATAAAATAGAAAGTGAATATTTCTCACTGGGCTTGCAAGTTAAAAGAAAAGTAATTAGCATATACAAATTGATAAATTAGACTAGCTTATCTACTAAGTTTTACTTACCCAAAGAATCAGCAATTCACAAAACAAGTGAAACAGAATGGTCATCATGTTTCTCCCAAATGAATAAACATAAACTAATTCATTGTATTCCTCCTCAGAGACGGAAACAATATGCGGTAGATACAGACATAACTAATGCACAGCCTAAAACTTTGATATGTCAGATTCAAGATGCACATGAACATAATTCTTTAGTTGGGTCCATGAGATTTTGTTAGTTTAGATGGCAACTAGACAACTACTAAATTAACAAGACATTAGTCATTTAACAACTACTAAATAAATAATAGAGAAGGTGCGCAAAAGGAAAATACAAGACATTAGCCATTTACGTGCACAATTTTTGTAATGAAGGTGATGACTGCATATCAATCATCGATGGTGCTCAAACTGTCAAAGCAACAAATATCAGTTGTGGTCCAGGCTCGTCGATGCTTATGGTGTAGGGCTCCGAAGCCCATTTCGATAATGGAGCTGAACCCATCTCTCTCTCTCTCTCTCTCTCTTCCACGCCAGCTGCAACGTCCTCCTCCTCGAGGTCGACTCGAAGCCCCCCTCCCCCCTCCTCCTCGAGCTAGTCCCTCTGTTTGCCAACAGCTTGGAGGAGGAGATGATGGTGGAACTTGAGCATGAGAAGAGAGGAAAGAGATAGAGGAAGCTGATAGGTTTTGGGTAATGGGTTAAGGATAGTTTTGGGTTTTGAAAAAATACTCTCACTGTTCTGCATTGGAAATGTAACTAGGGGCTAAAATACAAGTAATTCTTGTGTTTGGGGCTTTGTCAATCAAAAAATAATACAGGGGGCTTAGTCACAACAGCTTTATTTTTTTGGGGCCTTGAAACATTTTTACCTAAATTATTTGACTTGTTTTGTAAATCCTAAATGTAATTAGTTTATTTATTTATATATTTTATCATATAAGCATGTTGCGTATATTTTAATATGTTGTCAGATGATATAGTTGGCGAGTAAAAGAAACTTAAATCATTTTTCAGAAAAAGAAATTCATCGAGTGGAGAAAGTCATATCGGCAAGAGGATTAATTTACCTTCCAACTTAGAAACTTTCTCGTTAAAATTATGCTAACTCTAAGTCTGCATTTTTATTGTTAGTTTTATGACATCTTTCTTTCATCCATTATATTTATATATGTCTTTAGCCCCCCGGAAGTTTAAAACTCGGCTACACGTCTGTTTACCATTGATTCGCAAAATATCTCCTTCTAGATTTTTTTTTGTCATCTCTATCTTGTGAATAGAAAATAATTCCATATTCATCGAAATATCTTCCTTTCGTAACAGTCTGGTCCTCCCCCTAAAACATTTATACGCCAACTCTCTCCTATCTCAAATCGAATGGATATGAAGATCCTCTCTAATTAAATGGTAATTGGAGAGGATCAATATGCCACAATCCTTCTTGTAAATTTCAACTTTAAGGCCCGAGATAAGGCCAATGAGTTTTAAAAATCACTATTGTGAAAACCATTATTGTGATTGTAGAAATCCTAGATTAACTTATCTTGATCCTTGAAATTGGAATCGACGATGCGGATTGGGGTCATCTTCTCCAATTATCATATAATTAGAGAGGGTCCAAATACTATTTAGTAAGGATAAAATGATAAATAATCATCTTAATTACTAAGGCACTCAGAGTTTACATATTGGCGGAAATACTAAAAGAGCAACTATATGAAATAACTTATAAGATTTGGAGGAGGTAATAGAAATTTGAATGACTAATTTTAAAGGATAAGAATTCGATTGACATAACCATAATGGATATGTAATGCCTTGCCTAAACAATGTTAAATGTTAATAGAAAATGTGATTTGCATACCTTATTTGATGACATTCGTCATAGAACCATTAGAAAAAAAGACACAAATGATCATTTTGATAGGCGACATTCATCATAGAACCATTAGGAAAAAAACACAAATGATCATTTTGATAGGCGCAGGTTGGTCATAAACAACAACTCAACAGTAAAATGCATCATCTAGATAGTATTAAAAGAAAATGTGATTTGCATATCTTATAATGTGACACTCATCAATCATCATAGTGTTTCAGGTTCTTTTAGTATTGTAATTGACACAGATTACAATATAAAGAATTACAATGAAACGAAGGTAAATTTATTTTTTCCTAGGGTTCTTTTTCGTGTGCTGGTAGAGCATCGATCTTGTACTTCGTTAACGCACCAATCAAGACAATGGGTCTTTTGCTATTGATGAGAATTAAATTGCTTGAAAGCTAGCTTAGTCTTCTCTTAGCAATGTCTCCCAATAAAATTGCAAGTGTCATGCATGTGATGACTCTTTTGCTGAACTTCTCTCTAGCTAGAATTGAGTTTAGAATTCTAGTCTTCCAAATCAGTCCTCTTTAAAGTGAATGATCTCCTCTCCTTTTATAAGCTAAAAGATAGAGTTAATATTCCCCTTAATTATGGATTAAGTGTCCATTAAAGTAGGAGTTAGTGGGGAGCAGTTATCCCCCAAAAATAACTTTGAAACGACTATTTGGGTGTACTTCGCAGACTTAGCAAAGTTCGCTGATGATGTAGGTGAAGGTCGTTTAGAATGTGGGTGCGCCTTCTTCGAAAGTGGATGACTTGGTCCACGTGGGCGAAGTTCATTAGTTGGCAAACTTCGCCTATGAGTTCAAATTTAACATAGAATTCGACTCGTGATTTGATCAACTAATGATGCCTTTCAACTTACTCACAACTCCCACTACATGGGCGATATCCGACCTCGTACAAACAATCGTGTACATAAGACTATCAATGGTTGATGAATTTGGCACTCTGCTTATGTGCTCCTTCTATGTATCTGTCTTGAGTGATTGCTCCTCAGATAACTTGAATTGACTTCCAAGGGACGTGCTGACGGGCTTAGCATTCTCCATATTGAATCTCTGAAGTACCTTCTCGATGTATTCAGGCTGACTCAATTTTAACGTCCCTTCAGCTTCATCTCGACTTATTCGCATCCCAATAATTTGCTTTGTTTCACCCAGATCCTTCACAACAAACTCCTTCGCTAATTGCTCCTTCAACTTTTTTATCTCATCTAAACACGGTCATGCAACTAACATGTCATCAACATAAAATAATAACATGATATAACTAGACTCGAACCTCTTGAAGTAGCAACAATAATCTGAATTGCATCTTCCATAGTCATTGCTCTGCATGAAGTTATTGAACTTCTTGTACCACTGTCTTGGAACCTGTTTCAAATCGTACAAGCTCTTCTTGAGCCTACACACCATCTCTTCCTTTCCTTCTTCTATAAAGCCAACAGATTGCTTCACGTAGATTTCTTCATCTAAGTCATCATGAAGAAAGAGAGTCTTCACATCCAACTACTCAAGGTAGAGATTTTCACCAGCTACTAAGCTCAACACCACTCTGATGGTTGTAAGCTTCACGATGGGAGAAAATATCTCCGTATAGTCCACTCCTTCCCGCTGTTGGAATCCTTTCTCAACTAATTCGGTCTTGTATCTTTTGCTGCCATCACTCTCCTGGTAGACTCACTTGTTATGTAAGGTTTTCTTCTGTGCAAGTAGCTGGGCTAACTTTCATGTCTTGTTCGAGTGTAGAGAATCCATCTCTTCTTTCATTACATGCTCCCACTGCTGAGATTCACTAACTTGCATAGCCTCCTCATAGCACTCTGGTTCTTCGCTATCTGTTAAAAGCAAGTAATCAAGTGATGCAAGATATCTGGGATTCGGTTTGGGTACCCTGGATAACCTCCTAAGCTCCACATCCTTGGTAGTAGTCTCTGCACCCGGAGTCTCCGTTCTTCGGTCAGAACTAACACTGTTTCCCCCTATCTGGAAGTTCCTTCAAATCTATGTACTCGGATCCACCTATACTCTTAGGGCTGCTCTCACTGCTTTGGCTATTGTAGACTGTCTAAAAATCACAATAGATAGCTGATTCCCCATCAAATACCGATGATGAAAGTTACAATCTGATGACTTCCAGAACGCTATAATTTGAAGACTTTCACGTAGATCGATAAATGTTACAATCTGACAACCTTCACAAGATGCAACACCAATTCGAACGCGGATGTAGGTCAAACCTGGCTGCAAACGTAGCTCACATTCAGCTCCAAACGCTGCAAACGCAGCTCAGATCCAGCTGCCAACGCAGCTCATGTTCGGCCGCAAACGCAACCTCCGAAAGCTTCCAACGCAGCTTTCATCCGTTGCCAAACGCAGCTTCTAACAAACAGCCAAATGAGCTTCCAGCCGCTACGTCCGAGCTTTCAGACACCGCGTTCAAGCTTCCAGACACTGCGTTTGAACGCAGAATTCACACCAGAACGCGGATTTTGCTGCAGATTCACACCAGAACGCGGATTTTGCGTTTGACTCGTTCAAACACGAGCTGAACGGTTTCAAAACCGTTTCCCACGATGCGTTTGACTCGTTCAAACACGAGCTGAACGGTTTCAAAACCGTTTCCCACGATCTGAGGGGATCACAATTCCACTCAGGAGTGATTTAAGGGGCGGTTACATCCCATTAGCCCCACTTAGGAGCGAATTAAGGGACGGTTACACCCCTTAATCCCTTATAAATAACTAAGAAATCAGCTTAGTTCGGGGGAGATCTTAGATCCTTCTTTTTGGCAGCAAAGAAGAGATCCTTGGGGGGGAATCGGATATTGGAGATCAAATTCTGGAGAGGAGAAAATTTGGAGGCAACAATCTTCAACAACCGAAGATTATCAGATATTTGAAACTTGGATTCTCAACCGAATTATTTTGGTTCAAATATCTCTTCTCCACCGGAGTTTGTTACTGATCCTGAGTTATAAAGCTCATTAAGAGTTCTTGATCAGTTCGACCACATAAGTTAGTTATTCCAGTGAATTGAGATATTCGGATCGTCAACGGAGAGCGAATTCGACGCGAGCATTCGAAGGAAGCACTCTATCGTCACCGTGAAGAACCCAAAATTAAACAAAGGGGGGAATTAAATTCATTCTCCTCTCTTTTGTAATCAGAAAATCCAATTGTAACTGAGATTAAAGGAATACAAATCAATTTTCCTTCGTTTCTTTTACTGCAAATTTTTCTACAAACAAAAGATGGCGACTCTGCTGGGGACGACCTTCTCTGATGAAGAAGTGGTAGCACAATCCGATGTTCATCTCATTAGAACAACCGTCGAAACTCTTATTGTTGAGTTTGATCAAGCCAAGTTTGAGGAGACCCTCTCATCCGGATCCCTTAGCCCCAAGGCTATGCGCAAGATCCACAAAGTCTTCAAGGAGACTAAAGCTCCAATTGTGGCCGACTCGTTGAAGGACTGTCTCCCTCGGAGGTTGCACTGTTCATACAGTCCCCTCTCTGAAGGAGAGGACTTAGCTTCGACACAACTCTAAAAAAGCTGATCCTCCAATCAACGCGAGCTCCGCGTTTTTGAGCCTCAACATGAGCTCTGCATAAGCCAAGCTAAACGCAGCCTTCAGGATTGCGTTTCACCAGCAACACCCGAATACTCTGCATAGCGCGACTAGATTGAGGGGCGGATATAAGAAGTTCATGGATTCAAGGCATCTCAACCAGATCCATGTTCACCAAGAGCCAGTCCTGTCTAATCATGGACTGGGTGTTCCAATTCAAACCTCACGATCAGTGAGTAGTTCTCCTCGAATCTTCACAACAGATTTGAGAAAGTTCATATCGAGAGAAAGACCGATGCAACAAGTCATTCGTTCATTCCAATGTGAACGACTGATTCCTACGGTCCTCTCGGGATGTCAATGCTGCTCATATGCCGCCAAACTATTGGTGTTCGACCAATTTACGAATGTTTATTTGCCCAACCAACGACGACGTTCTCACAGGAAGAAGTCTCCAGAGACCGAATATCCTGGGGTCACTATCAATATGATCAACAGAGGGAAAGCCTCAGGTCCTAGTTCCGATAACTCTGAGACAAGTCGTTCACCGACCGTCAGAGAAATCGCTAACGAGTTTGAAGGAGTCTACCAACGCACTCGGACACGAACATGAGCCATTCTCCCTGTCAACTACCGGAGGCTAGCTAGAGGAACTAATTCCGATGATGAACACTCAGCCATTGCAGAGTCTCAATCATCAAGCTCTTTGTTAAACATGGGAGCTCCGCTTATATGACGGGAAACCATGAAGATCTCACGAAGAGACTTGATGAGCAGGAGGCCATGCTCAAATCTCAGCAGGAGACCATCAATGAACTCATGGCCCTGTTGACTCAACTCGTCGCAGACAAGGCCAAATCTCAGAAGACAGTTTTGCCACCTAGGCAAGAATCTTCCCGGAGAAAAAAAGTGTCTTCATCCCGACTTTACACAAGCAAAGGGAAGGGAAAAATGGTTGATGGCACGGATTTTGACCAAGAAGCCCATAACCTGGAATCTTCCTTTGATGAAGGAAGAGAGACGGAGAACGACCAGAATCTCCAGTCTGTCAAAATGGAAGAATTGGAAGCATGCCTAAATACCATTACTAACAGAAGCGAGCTCCAAGACGGGGGAGTTTCCAGGCCCTATGCTTCCGAATGGGATGCAGCCCCTTATCCTCCAAAGTTTGAGCTCCCAACGTTACAAACTTTTGACGGCACGGGATCACCGAACCAACATATCTATCATTTCAAGTCACAGACTGAGAATGTGATATCAAACAACGCCATACTGGTTCGATTGTTCATTGGCACCCTCAAGGGAGTTGCCTTTGAATGGTTCAGGAAACTGCCTGCGGGATGTATCCAAAAGTGGACGAATCTAGAGAGACTCTTCCTATCAAGATTCTTTAAAGATGATACAGAAGTTTCCATTCATACCCTTCTCGCCACTATGCAGAAGAAGAGGGAGTCTGTCAAAGCCTTCGTCAAAAGGTTTCGAAACATGGCTCTGCGATGTCCGACAGGTATGACATAGTCTACCCTAGTGGAGACCTGTCGACACAATTTGTAAACCGACCTCCTAGCCCGAATAGGGATTGCAGAATGTCGTTCCTGGAGACAACTAATCTCTCAAGGTGAACAGGCTCAAAAGATTATTGTCAGGATCAAAGCTGAAGAGCAAAGTAGGCAGGATCAACCTGAGCAATCGGGCCAAGCTCAATCTTCTTAGTCAGAAGGAGAAGCTACTACAGCCATTGAAGCCAATCCTCTTCAGTAAAATGGTAGGTCTACAATAACTATCACGTTAACAGTTACCTCTAATAGTTAACCTCGTTAGATAGTGGCCCATTAGGCGATATGTCATGTCTACCCTTTTTCCCCCCTGCACGTGTTCAAGACTGGGGGTTGGTTTATTTGTAGTTCATTAGATTATGAGTAATAAATTTTCTGAGTTGTCATGTTCAATAGAATACCTCTATCAACCACGAAATCCACCAAAACTATCACGTTAACAGTTACCTCTGATAGTCTAGTTTCTCTAAATTCCCCTACCAATCCTCTTCAATAGGATGGCGGGTCCATCAAAACTATCACGTTAACAATTACCCCTGATAGTTCATTTCTTTCAAATTCCCCCACCAATCCTCTTCAATAGGATGGCGGGTCTACCAAAAACTATCACATTAACAATTACCTCTGATAGTTCATTTCCTCCAAATCCCCCCACCAATCCTCTTCAATAGGATGTTGGGTCTACCAAAACTATCATGTTAATAATCACCTCTGATAGTCCATTCCCTCCAAATTCTTCTACTAATCCTATTCAATAGGATGGTAGGTCCACAAAACTATCACGTTAATATTTATCTCTGATAGTCCATCAACTTGCCAATCCTCTTTAAGTAGGATGGCAAGTTCACAAAAACTATCACGCTAACAGTTACCTTTGATAGTCCATCAACCTGCCAATCTTCTTTAATAGGATGGCAGGTCCACAAAACTATCATAGTTACCTCTGATAGTCAAACTCATCAGATAATGGCCTACCAGGTGATGTGCCTCTATTCCAACTTCATGGATAGTGCCCCACTAGATGATGTATTTTGTCTATCACTTTTTATTCCCCTGCTAAGTCTTAATCAAGACTGGGGGTTGGTTACTTAGAATCCACTGGATTAAGAGTAACGAATCTTTCACATCGTCGAGTTAACATTATACTTCTGACGATCATCATCCTTACGGAGTATGAATTCAGTTGGCATCGCTCCCAATTTGTCATGTTAACAATATACCTCTAACAATCAACTTATCAATCTTCTTCAATAGGATGATAGGTCCTCAAAATTGCTCAAATCGTAATCTTTCCCAGCAAGACACTAAGTCTTTAAAATCTTAGTATCAAAATTCATCATTTTTTATGATAAACTCACTTAGCAATTCTCCTCAGCGAGACGCTAGTCCCCAAAATCTTGTTCAAATCACAAGTACACAAATCCTGTCACGTTAACACTAAACCTCTGACAAATCAACTTATCAATCCTCTTCAATAGGATGATAAGTCTACAAAGTTGCTCCAATCACAACACAAATCCTGTCACGTTAACACTAAACCTCTGACAAAACCCACTTATCAATCCTTATCAATAGGATGATAAGTCCACAAAGTTGCTCCAATCGCAACACAAATCCTGTCACGTTAACACTAAACCTCTGACAAAACCCACTTATCAATCCTCGTCAATAGGATGATGAGTTCACAAAGTTGCTCCCTGTAGGCTGTCAAAAAAAAATTAAAATAGATAGCTGATCCCCCATCAAACACCGATGATGAAAGTTACAATCTGACAACTTTCAGAAGGCTATAATTTGAAAACCTTCACATAGACCGATGAAGGTTACAATCTGACGACCTTCATAATAACTGATGAAAGCTCTAATCAATAGTCTTCACAATCAACCTTGGGAGTTACAATCTGACGACTCTCATATTTTCAAGGAGCCAAGATGAAGATTACAAGATAATAGTCTTTACAACGCTCTGCAGAAGAAGCTATAAGTCATTGGCTGCTTCTAAAAACGCGGAATTCATCTTCGCGTTTCAATTCCTGAAACGCAGGCGACCCCCGCGTTTCCAAGCTTCAACAAGCAAAACACGAGCGACCCTCGCGTTTCCAACCTTCAGCAAACGAAGCGCAGGCGACCCCCGTGTTTCTAACCTTCAGACTCCAAAACGCGAGCGGCCCCCGCGTTTTTCAACACCCAGCGAGTACCCAACTCCGCGTTTCCATTCTAAAACGCGGAGTTAGGGTCCTGAACACCAATGTGGGCGTTTGACTCGTTCAAACATGAGTTGAACAGTTGCAGGAACCGTTTTTCCTCCACGATTTGAGGGATTTTCGCCCCACTTAGGAGCGGATTAAGGGGGCGGTTACACCCCTCTCAACCCCATTATGGAGAGAATTAAGGGGGCGGTTACACCCCTTAATTCCCTATAAATATGGGTAAACTTAATTGAGTTCGAGCTGGCTTTTTAGATCTGGGACTTGGCAGCGAAGGGTTGGAAGTTCTTGGCTCGGATCGACCATTTGGCTTGGCAGCAACAGGAGAGATCCTTGGACGAGCTTTTGAGGGGATCGGCATCATCCTCCAAGGAAGATCATCTTCAACGTTCGGCAATGAGGAGCTTCTTCATCCTTAGCTTATAACCGACATTCGGTTAAATCAACTCTTTTTCAAGAGTTCAAACTCGTTCAGAGTTATCAACTCGTCCAGAGTTCTAAAACTTGCCACGCAAGTTCTCCACAACGTCAAATCGTGAGGAAAAGATATTGTTCTAGTGAATCAAGATATTCGGATCGTCAACGGAGAGCAAACTTGACGCGAGCATTCGAGGGAGGTACTCCATCTCTACCAAGAAGAATCCAGTTTTAAACAAAGGGGAGAATCAAATTTATTCTCCTCTCTTTTGTAATATGAAAATCCAAATTGTAATCAATGTTGAGAGAATATAAATCAATTTTCTTTCACTGTCTTTTTACTACAAATTTTTCTACAAACAAAAGATAACGACTCTGCTGGGGACTAGCTTCTTTGACGAGGAAGTGGTGGTGCAATCTGACGTCCACCTCACTGGAACAACCGTCGAAACTCTTATTGTAGAGTTCGACCAAGCCAAGTATGAGGAAGCCCTCTCCTCCAGATCCCTTAGGCCCAAGGCTATGCGTAAGATCCACAAAGTTTCTAAGGAGATTAAAGCTCCAGTTGTGGCTGACTCATCAAAGGGTTGTCTCCCCTGGGGGTTGCACTGTTCATACAGCCCCCTCTCTGAAGGAGAAGACTTAGCTTCGGCACAACTCCAAGAACGAATACTCGTGGGGGGGGGGGGGGGTATTCCATCCCCCCAGACCCCCCGAATACTCTGCGTAGTGCGACTAGATTGAGGGGCGGATATAAGAAGTTCATGGATTCAAGGTATCTAAACCAGATTCATGTCCACCAAGAACCAGTCATGTCCAATCATAGACTGGGGGTTTCAGTTTAAACCTCACGATCAGTGAGTAATTCTCCTCAAATCTTTACAACAAATTTGAGAGAGTTCATATCGAGAGAAAGACCGATGCAACAAATTATTCGTTCATTCCAATGTGAACGACTGATCCCTACGGTCCTCTCGGGATGCCAATGTTGCTCATATGCGGCCAAACCATCGATATTCAACCGACCAACGAACGTTATTTTGCCTAACCAACGACGACGTTCGCACAGGAAGAAGTCTCCAGAGACCGAGTATCCTGGAGTCACTATCAATGTGATTGGTAGAGGGAATGCCTCCGGTCCTAGCTCCGATGACTCTGAGACAAGTCGTTCACCGACCGTCAGAGAAATCGCTAACAAGTTTGAAGGAATCTACCAACGCACTCGGATGCAAACGGGAGCCATTCCCCCTGTCAACTATCGGAGTTTAGCCAGAGGAACCAATTCCGATGATGAACACTCAGCCATTGCAGAGTCCCAATTATCAAGCTCTTTTGTTGAACATGAGAGCTCCGCTTATATGACGGGAAATCATGAAGATCTCGCGAAGAGACTTGACGAGCAGGAGGCCATGCTCAAATCTCAGCAGGAGGCCATCAATGAACTCATGGCCCTGTTGACTCAAATCGTCGCAGACAAGGCCAACTCTCAGGAGATAGATTCGCCACCTAGGCAAGAATCTTCCAGGAGAGAAAAAACGTCTTCATCCCGACCTCACACAAGCAAAGGGAAAGAAAAAATGGTTGATGACACGGCTTTTGACCAAGAAGCCCATAACCTAGAATCTTCCTCTGATGAAGGAAGAAAAGCTGAGAATGAGCAAAATCCTCAGTCGGCTAAAATAGAAGAATTGGAAGCCCGTCTTAATGTCATTGCTAACAGAAACGAGCTCCAAGATGAGGGAGTTGTCAGGCCCTATCCTACCGAATGGGATGCAGCCCCTTATCCTCTAAAATTTGAGGTCCCGACGATATAAACTTTTGACGGCACGGGATCACCGAACCAACATATCTATCATTTTAAATGACAGACTGGGAATGTGATATCAAACGATGTCATACTGGCTTGATTGTTCATTGACACCCTCAAGGGAGTTGCCTTTGAATGGTTCAGGAAACTGCCTGCGGGATGTATCTAAAAGTGGGCGGATCTAGAGAGACTCTTCCTGTTAAGATTCTTTGAAGAGGATACGGAAGTCTCCATCCATACCCTTCTCGCCACTAAGCAGAAGAAGAGGGAGTTCATCAAAGCCTTCGTCAAGAGGTTTCGAACATGGCTCTGCGATGTTCGTCAGGTATGACACAGTCTACACTGGTAGAGACCTGTCGACACAACTTGCAAACTGACCTCCTAATCCGAATAGGAATTGCAGAATGTCGTTCTTGGAGACAACTAATCTCTCAAGGCGAACAGGCTCAAAAGATTATTGTCAGGATCAAAGCTGAAGAACAAAATAGGCAGGATCAGCCTGAGCAATCGGACCCAGCCCAATCTTCTCAGTCAGAAGGGGAAGATACTACAGCCACTGAAGCTAATCCTCTTCAGTAGGATGTCAGGGTCTCTAATAACTATCATGTTAATAATTACCTCTGATAGTCAAGCTCGTTAGATAGTGGCCCATCAGGCGATATGCCATGTCTGCTCCTTTTTTCCCCTACACTTGTTCAAGACTGGGGGTTGGTTTATTTGTAGTTCATTGGATTATGAATAATAAATTTTTTGAGTTGTCATGTTCAATAGAATACCTCTGTCAACCACGAAGTCTACCAAAACTATCACATTAATGATCACCTCTGATAGTCTATCAATCTGCCAATCCGCTTTAATAGGATGGCAGATCCACAAAACTATCACGTTAACAGTTACATCTGATAGTCCCTTAATCTGCCAATCCTCTTCAATAGGATGGCAGATCCCTAAAACTATCACGTTAACATTTAATAGGATGACAGATCCACAAAACTATCACGTTAACATTTACCTCTGATAGTCCATCAGCTTGTCAATCCTCTTCAATAGGATGACAGGATCACAAAACTATTACGTTAACATTTACCTCTGATAGTCTATTAATTCGCCAATCCTCTTCAATAGGATGGTAGGTCCACAAAACTATCACGTTAACAGTTACCTCTGATAGTCAAACTCATCAGATAATGACCTACCAGGCTGATAGTCAAACTCATCAGATAATGACCTACCAGGTGATGTGCCTCTATTTCGACTTCATGGATAGTACACTACTAGGCGATGTGCCTTGTCTACCTTTTTTTATTCCCTTGCTAAGTCTTAATCAAGACTGGGGGTTGGTTACTTGGAATCCATTGGATTAAGAGTAACGAATCTTTTACATCGTCGAGTTAACATTACACTTCTGACGATCATCATCCCCATAAAGTATGCATTCAATTCGCATTACTCCCAATTTGTCACGTTAACAACATACACCTCTGACAATCAACTTATCAATCCTTACCAATAGGATGATAGGTCCTCAAAATTGCACAAATTGCAATCTTCCCCAGCAAGACACTAAGTCTTCAAAATCTTATTCAAATCACAAGCATCAAAGTTCATCACTTCTGATGATAAACTCACCCATCAAGTTTCCCCAGCGAGACGCTAACTCCTAAAATCTTGTGCAAGTCACAAGTACACATTCTCTTGTCACGTTAATATCAAACACCTCTGACAACCCACTTATCAATCATCTTTAATAGGATGATAAGTCCACAAAATTGCTCCGATCGCAATACATTCCTGTCACGTTAACATCATACCTCTGACAACCCACTTATCAATCCTCTTCAATAGGATGATAAGTCCACAAAGTTACTCCGATCGTAACATATTCCTGTCACGTTAACATCATACACCTGACAAAATCAACTTATCGACTCTCCTTAATAGAGCGATAGGTCCATAAATTTTAGTCAAGTTAACATCACACCTCTGACGATCAAACCAACTTATCGACTCTCAATAGAGCGATAAGCCCATAAAATACTGTTAGGTTAACATCACACCTCTAACAGTCAAATCCTCTAATGAACTTGTTAATCTCTTTTCAACAAGAATAGCAAGTTTTTATTATAAAATCCCTAGCGGATTAAATATTTTCTGGAATTATCCTAGTGATAATAAAAAAAATTTCTGAATTTTACTCTAAGTGGAAATTCATGCCAAGTTAATATTACACCTCTGGCGTTTCTAACTTTCTTTCAGTGTTTCAAGTAACACAGGAAGAAATAATGACAAAGCCTACGTATTCAATATCATAGCGGGTCGTTATTAATAACATCAAAATCTATGCCTTACACGCATGGGGAAATTTATCCCGAATCCTAAGTAGGGATAAGTCAACGCCTAACACGCATTGCCGGTTAGTCTTTCACCGTAAAAAGGACAAAAGTCTACGTATTCGACATCGTAGCAGGTCGTTATTAATAACGCTAAAATCCATGCCTTACACGCATGGGGAAATTTATCCCGAATCCTAAGTAGGGATAAGTCAACGCCTAACACGCGTTGCCGGTTAGTCTTTCACCGTAAAAAGGACAAAAGTCTAGGTATTCGACATCGTAGCAGGTCATTATTAATAACGTCAAAATCCATACCTTACACGCATGGGAAAATTTATCCCGAATCCTAAGTAGGGATAAGTCAACGCCTAACACGCGTTGCCGGTTAGTCTTTCACCGTAAAAAGGACAAAAGTCTACGTATTCAACATCGTAGCAGGTTGTTATTAATAACGCCGAAATTCATACCTTACACGCATGGGGGACTTTATCTCGATTCCTAATTAGAGATAAGCCTACGCCGAACACGCGTTGCCGGTTAGTCTTTTTCCATAAAAATGACAAAGTCTATGTATTCAAAATCATAGCATCAAGTCTAAGAGGGTTCATTCTCTTAGCACAACGTTACATGTGAAACGGATTCAAATAATTCACATGCTAACCCGACTCAAACGGTAGTCGGTAAAGGCTTATCAAATCCGTTGATGGCTGAGGGTTTGCCAAAAATCCTATGTATGTTCGTAGGTCCATTAGCTTAATGGATGTGAGCCGGGACTTGAAACAGATGAGCTAAAGACAAGTCTCAAAGACTTAGTCAAAAATATACGGAAGCCACTTCCATGTCTTAAGTCAAAACGCTGAGGTCAGACTTGCGATGCAAAAACCAAACGCCGAGGTCATACCCGTGTTCCAAATTCAACATGCAAGGGTGAGACCCGCGTCTCAAGTTCAAAATGCAGGGTTCATCCTCCGCATTCCAGAAGTAGGATTGTGATGCATACCTTCACACAGGTCCTGCATGGCAAATCTCTTCAACCAAGGTGCCTTCGAAGTGAGTGCAAAGAACAACTCCTTTATGACAAGGAATCAACAGCTCCAAGATCAGAGTTGAGATCCGAAGTATTCCGAAAATTCATCCCAGTCAACCGCGAACTTTCAAAAACTTTGGAGGGGGTTCTGTAGGCTGTAAAAAAAAATCAAAATAGATAGCTGATCCCCCATCAAACACCGATGATGGAAGTTACAATCTGACGACTTTCAGAAGGCTATAATTTGAAGACTTTCACATAGACCGATGAAGGTTATAATCTGACGACCTTCACAACAACTGATGAAAGCTCTAATCAATAGTCTTCACAATCAACCTCGGGAGTTACAATCTGACGACTCTCATATTTTCAAGGAGCCAAGATGAAGATTACAAGATAATAGCCTTTGCAACGCTCTGCAGAAGAAGCTATAAGTCATTGGCTCCTTCTAAAAACGCGGAATTCATCTTCGCGTTTCAATTCCTGAAACGTAGGTGACCCCCGCGTTTCCAAGCTTCAACAAGCAACGCGTTCCAAGCTTTAACAAGCAAAACACGAGCGACCCTCACGTTTCCAACCTTCAGCAAACGAAGCGCAGGTGACCCCCGCGTTTCTAACCTTCAGACTCCAAAACGCGAGCGGCCCTCGCATTTTTCAACACCCAGCGAGTACCCAACTCCGCGTCTTCATTCTAAAACGCGGAGTTAGGGTCCTGAATGCCAACGTGGGCGTTTGACTCGTTCAAACATGAGCTGAATGGTTGCAGAAACCATTTTCCCTCCACGATTTGAGGGATTTCCGCCCCACTTAGGAGCGGATTAAGGGGGCGGTTACACCCCTCTCAACCCTATTATGGAGAGAATTAAGGGGGGCGGTTACACCCCTTAATTCCCTATAAATATGGGTAAACTTAATTGAGTTCAGGCTGGCTTTTAAGATCTGGGACTTGGCAGCGAAGGATTGGAAGTTCTTGGCTCGGATCGACCATTTGGCTTGGCAGCAACAAGAGAGATCCTTGGGCGAGCTTTTGAGGGGATCGACATCCTCCTCCAAGGAAGATCATCTTCAACGTTCGGCAACGAGGAGCTTCTTCATCCTTGGCTTATAACCGACATTCGGTTAAATCAACTCTTTTTCAAGAGTTCAAACTCGTTCAGAGTTATCAACTCGTCCAGAGTTCTAAAACTTGCCACGCAAGTTCTCCACAACATCAAATCGTGAGGAGAAGATATTGTTCTAGTGAATCAAGATATTCGGATCGTCAACGGAGAGCAAACTCAACGCGAGCATTCGAGGGAGGCACTCCATCGCTACCAAGAAGAACCTAGTTTTAAACAAAGGGGAGAATCAAATTCATTCTCCTCTCTTTTGTAATCAGGAAATCCAAATTGTAATCGATTTTGAGAGAATACAAATCAATTTTCTTTCACTGTCTTTTTACTACAAATTTTTCCACAAACACTCCCATCGCAACACAATCTTGTCACGTTAACATCATACATCTGACAACCCACTTATCAATCATCGTCAATAGGATGATAAGTCCACAAAGTTGCTCTCATCGCAACATAAATTTCTGTCATGTTAATATCACACCTCTGACAAAATCAATTTATCAATCCTCTTCAATAGGATGATAAGTCTACAAAGTTGCTCCGATCACAACACATTCCTGTCACGTTAACATCATACCTCTGACAACCCACTTATCAATCCTCTTTAATAGGATGATAAGTCCTCAAAATTGCTCCGATCGCAACATTCTCTTGTCACGTTAATATCAAACACCTCTGACAAAATCAACTTATCGACTCTCGTCAATAAAGCGATAGGTCCTCAAAGTTGCTTCGATCGCAACACTTTCCACTTATCGACTCTCGTCAACGGAGCGATAGGTACATAAAAATACTGTTAGGTTAACATCACACCTCTAACAGTCAAACCCCCCAATGAACTTGTTAATCCTTTTTTAACAAGAATAGCAAGTTGTCATTATAAAATCCCCAGCGGATTAAATATTTTCTTGAATTATCCTAGTGATAATAGAGAAAATTTCTGAATTTCACTCTAAGTGAAAATTCATGCCAAGTTAATATTACACCTCTGGCGCTTCCAACTTTCTTTCAGTGTTTCAAGTAACACAGAAAGAAATAACGACAAAGTCTACGTATTCAACATCGTAGCACCAAAATCTATGCCTTTTATGCATGAGGGACTTTATCTCGATCCCTAATTAGAGATAAGTCTGCATCTAACACATGCTGCCGGCGGGTAGCCTATTCCCGCAATAATGACAAAGTCTATGTATTCAAAATCATAGCATCAAGTCTAAGAGGGTTCATTCTCTTAGCACAACGTTACATGTGGAACGGACTTAGACAATCCATGTGCTAGCCCGACTCAAAATGTAGTCGGTAAAGGCTTATCAAATCCGTTGATGGCTGAGGGTTTGCCAAAAATCCTATGAATGTTTGTGGGTCCATCAGCTGAATGGAGGTGAGCCGTGACGTGACGTTTGACAGCTTCTACTCATGAGTAGCTTGTACCGTTGCTACAGTTTCTATTTGAAGCTCATCATCACACAGGTCATGCGTGGAAAATCCCTTCAACCAAGATGCCTTTGAAGCGGATGCAAAGAACAACTCCTTATGACAAGGAATCAAAAGCTCCAAGATCAGAGTTGAGATCCAAAGTATTTCGAAAATTCGTCCCAGTCAATCGTGAACTTTTGAAAACTTTGGAGGGGGTTCTGTAGACTGTCTAAAAATCACAATAGATAGCTGATTCTCCATCAAACACCGATGATGGAAGTTACAATCTGACGACTTCCAGAAGGCTATAATTTAAAGACTTTCACGTAGATCGATGAAGGTTACAATCTGACAACCTTCACAAGATGCAACACCAATTCGACCGTGGATGCAGGTCAAACCTGGCTGCAAACGCAACTCACATTCAGCTCCAAATACTGCAAACGCAGCTCAGATCCAGCTGCCAACGCAGCTCATGTTCGGCCGCAAACGCAACCTCCGAAAGTTGCCAACGCAGCTTTCATCCGTTGCCAAACGCAGCTTCTAACAAACAGCCAAATGAGCTTCCAGCCGCTGCGTCCGAGCTTTCAGACATCGCGTTCAAGCTTCCAGACACTGCGTTTTAACGCAGAATTCACACCAGAGCGTGGATTTTACGTTTGACTCGTTCAAACACGAGCTGAACGGTTTCAAAACTGTTTCCCACGATCTGAGGGGATCACAACTCCACTCAGGTGTGATTTAAGGGACGGTTACATCCCATTGAGCGAATTAAGGGGCGGTTACACCCCTTAATCCCTTATAAATAACTAAGAAATCAGCTTAGTTCGGGGGAGATCTTGGATCCTTCTTTTTGGCAGCAAAGAAGAGATCCTTGGAGACAACAATCTTCAACAACTGAAGATTATCAGATATTTGAAACTTGGATTCTCAACCGAATTATTTCGGTTCAAATATCTCTTCTCCACCGGAGTTTGTTACTGATCCTGAGTTATAAAGCTCATTAAGAGTTCTTGATCAGTTCGACCACATGAGTCAGTTATTCTAGTGAATTTAGATATTCAGATCGTCAACGGAGAGCGAATTCGACGCGAGCATTCGAAGGAAGCACTCTATCGTCACCGTGAAGAACCCAGAATAAAAAAAAGGGGAGAATCAAATTCATTCTCCTCTCTTTTGTAATCAGAAAATCTAATTGTAACTTAGATTAAAGGAATACAAATCAATTTTCCTTCGTTTCTTTTACTGCAAATTTTTCCACAAATAGCTATCATTGTCATTGTTTTTGTCCTTATACATCACCTTCTCATTAAATACAACATCTCTGCTCCTGATAATTTTTCTGTTCTTTTCATCCCACAGATGATACCTGAACTCATCAATACCGTAGTCAATGAATGTACATTTCTGTGACTTAGCTTCTAGCTTGTCCCTGACATGATTACTGATATGAACATATGTCACGCAACCAAATTCTCGCAAGTGTGAGAGATTTACTGTCTTTCCACTCCAAACCTCTTCTGGAATCCTAAAGTTCAATAGAACTGATGGCCCATGATTAATCAAATAAGTTGTTGTATGCACCGTGTCCGCCCAAAACATCTTAAGTAGACCTGCATGTAAGCGCATGCTCCTCGCACGCTCTGTTAATGTCCTGTTCATCCTCTCTGCAATGCTATTCTGTTGCGGTGTCCCTGGAGTAGTCCTCTCCAAACGAATCTCATTCGGAGCACATAACTTCTTGAACACCTCAAGCTCGTATTCTTCACTATTGTCTGATCTCAGATACTTCACCTTTAGATCTGTCTCGTTCTCTATCATGGCTTTCTACTTCTTAAAGATCTCGAACACCTCTGACTTGTGATTCATGAAGTATACCCACACCTTCCTCGAGTGATCGTCGATAAAGGTGACATAGTATGTCGAACCGCCAAGAGAAGACACATTAGCTGGACCCCAAATATATATATGAACAAGCTCTAGCTTCTGAGCTTTGGGTGGTCTTCCACTCTTCTGAAAGCCGACCCTCTTCTGCTTCCCGTAGATGCAATCTTCGTAAATGCCAACTTTAACTGAATCGATGCCGGATAGCTTTCCTTAAGAGTAAAATCTTCATACCCTTCTCGCTTTTGTGTCACAGCCTATTATGCCACAGATCTGCACTTTCCTTGCCAGCTGCAACTGCGGGGGTGTCACTCGCATATGAAGTAAGGTAGAGAGTTCATATTTTGTTGTCGCGGGCAACAACCATAATACCGGTGGAGATCTTCAATGAATTCCCGGTGAATGTTTAAACATAATCTTCCGCTCCAAGCTGGCCTACCGAAATAATATTCCTCTTCAGTTTCGGTATGTGTCTGACGTTCTATAGATTCTACTTAGAGCCCTTCATCTGACTCTGCACATCGCCTCTTTCAACAATACTGCAAGGCTCGTTGTCTCCCAAGTATACTTTCCTAAAGTCCCCTGCTACATAGTTCTGAAGAAGCTTCCTATTAGCAGTAGCGTGGAATGAGGCTCCCGAATCAATAATTCATGAATCAGAATCACTGTCCATAACAAAGGATCAAGGCATCTTGCATGATATGAGCCTCCTGCTCATTCGCATCCTTCTTTGGCACTTTGCAGACTGAAGACATATGGCCCTCGTGGCCACAGTTCTAACACTTCTCTTTGATAGGCCTAACCTTCGAGTTCGATCTCTTCTTCTTCGATTTTGACCGATTCCTATTCTGGTTACCCTTCTTCTGGTTTCGACCTCTCTGCTCAAGATTTAGGGCTAAACCTGAACCTTCTGATTCGAACGGTTTTCTTCTAATCCTCGAATAGAATCATGCTTACAACCTCGCTCATCTTTAACTTTTCCTTCCCCGCCGAGTTGCTAATTGTGGTCACACAACCTGCCTAACTATCCGGCAACTGCTATAGAATCAATAGGGTCTGCACTTCGTCATCAAATATGATGCCGACGTAGATAAGTTGATCAACAATAGTATTGAACTTGTTGAGATGCAACGTGAAGGAGTATCTTTCTATCACCTTGAGGTGGAAGAGTGTCTTGACGAGATGCACCATGTTTGCGGCTAACGATTGCTCGTATATCTTCGCGAGCGCTTCCATAAAACCTATCGTCGTCTTCTCCTTCAATATGTTGTGGGTGGCTGATTTGGCAAGCGACAACCAGATCTACCCTAGAGCCTTCTGATTCAGTATTTTTTAGTCCTCGTTTGATTCCTCCTTCTTCTTTCCCTTAGCTTTGCCCATCAACGAACGATAAAGGTCCTTCTGGTACAAATAGTCCTCTATCTGTGACTTCCAGTAGGCGAAGTCTGATCCGTCAAACTTCTCAATCTTCGATTTGCCTTCTTTTACCATAGCTTTCTCACAAGTCTTTGCCAAACGAAGCTCTGATACCAGTTGTTAGGGTTGAACACAAGACAACCCGTGTCCTTCTGGATCTTGTGTCGAAAGTAGGCAAGCAAAAAATCACAGCAAATAAAAGAAAACTTGCAGGAAAGAACGAACAAAAGAAGAAAACACCAGATTTAACAAGGTTCGACAAACGTGCCTACGTCATCGGGACCCACACTAGAAATTATTTGATTAATTGAATAAGATTACAATGCTCACAATAGGCCACACTCTCTCTAAGATCTCTGATCTCAAAGTACCGTCAAAACCCTCTCAAAGATGTCCACACATAACCCTAAAACATTTTAAGAAATATATATAAACCTAGCCCAAAACATATTCCAACCCGAACTAGGAAAACCGTCTGACCCGACTTCGGTCGACCGATAGCATTGCATCGGTCGACTAGTTGATCACCATCGGTCAACCGATAGTATTGCTTCGGTCGACCGACCAAAACCCTGTTTTCTATAGGGTTTCTCGTGCACGCTTTCGGTCGACTGGTGTTACTGCTTCGGTTGACCGACCAGAATGGGGTTTTCTACTCAGTTTCCTGCAGTCGATTCGGTCGACCGATCCATGCGTGTCGGTCGACCGATGCTGAGTTTTTCCAGATTGTTAATTTTGATCCAGGTTTGGGTCCACACTCTCGAAACCAACAATTTGAGTGAAAATCCAAAGAATTGAAGAAATTAAAAAACTGTGAAAATAAAAATTCATTCACTACTTCAAAATAACCACCAAAAACCATTGCATGTCAAAGAAATTACCTTAAAATATTAGCAAATAATGGCCGACGAAAGAAGATCACATATTGGGTCTCTTTCACTTGAAGTTGGAAGAGATTGCATTTGCAGAACTATAACAACAGAATCAACACCCAATAAACCAAAATAATTGAAGCCCCACGGAGATCAAGAAGAAAGGAAGTTGATTTGGGTAGCAAAGGCTTCAACTTCATATACCTACTCAGATTCGCCCCTAAATCTTTTTCCCTAAGAATCTTTCACAATTTATTCTCCATGCATATAAAAAATTAACGGAGATCTAAAAAATTTTCCTGTCGGTTGGCTAAGATTTTTCTCTCTTCTAAGAGGTATGAAGGTAGGTGCGAAAAAAAAGAGGGAGAATGAAAGCGGTGAGTGGAACACTACTCTCTTTTCCCCAATTTATTTCCGGCGGATCGTGAAAAGAGAGAGAGTTATTTTTTTAATGCCCAAAATTCTATTTTTAGCCCATTTCGGAGTATTTAGGTCTGAAATGGGATTTTCCACTTTCTTAACGTGATAGGGGTTTTGTATTCGCATTTTTCTAAAAATCTTCAGCAAACTAAAATGGAAATACTTAGAAATGAAAAGTTGACGTGAAGATGATGTCAAAGTCTCCGAAACCATATTTCCATCATTATCTTG
>NC_033797.1:100610991-100611902 GCF_001876935.1 Asparagus officinalis | reverse complement strand
GGCTGTTTGGTTGGCTAAAAAACACAAGAAAATCAAAGAAAAGGAAACATATTTCCTATAATAGGTTCTTTTCTTGCGTTTGGTTCACTTCTTAAAAGTTGGAAAGGAGATGAGATGAGATGAGTTATCACCATATTATTGGATGATGTGTGTGATTTTTTTAAGAAAACAAATTTCATGACTTGTTTTGAGGTTGTTTGGTTGGCTATAAAAACAAGGAATTCAATTATAAGAAATCTGATTTCTATAATAGGTTTTTTTTCTTGTGTTTGGTTTATTCTTAAAACTAAGAAAAGAGATGAGATAAGATGAGTTGTCATTATATTATTGGATGATATGACTCATATTTAAGAAAACTCATTTTATAATTTTTTTTGAGGAAATGGATGGAAATTAAAT
The DNA here is from genome assembly GCF_001876935.1 of Asparagus officinalis. Classification (NCBI taxonomy): domain Eukaryota; kingdom Viridiplantae; phylum Streptophyta; class Magnoliopsida; order Asparagales; family Asparagaceae; genus Asparagus; species Asparagus officinalis. The sequence goes on along the minus strand of NC_033797.1, from coordinate 100,611,503 downwards.
TTTAATGAGATGAGATGAGTTGTCACAATATTATTGGATGATGTGACTCATTTTTAAAGATGAGATGAGATGAAATGGATGATGTGACTCATTTCTTGTGTTTGGTTCATTCTTAAAATTAAGAAAAGAGATGAAATGAGATGAGTTGTCATCATATTATTGGATGAAATGAGTAATTTTTAAGGGTAAAAATCAATTTTTAATGGTTTCGGGATCCTATTTCCTTTTCTTTGATTTCTGAAACCAACTAAANTTTTTTTTTCAAAAACCAACAAACCAGCCACTAAACAAACACACCGGTAGACTTCCTCCACAAAGGATAGAGAGGGTGATGTCCCCTCGCCTAAAAAAATATATATGTCCAGATTCTCTCTCGACCGAAAGATCTCAGGAAAGAGGGGGGAAATAATGGAATCCCTATCGCCGGCGGAGGTCGAAGCAGAGCTAAAGAAAGGGTTTGAAACCCTAGAAATCGTCCAAAAGGACCCTACCATCCCAGTCCACCACATCTA
>NC_033797.1:100607967-100610514 GCF_001876935.1 Asparagus officinalis | reverse complement strand
GCTGCTGTCCAAGGATCTGGAGGAGGCGGTTAGGGCGAGGAGGGAGAAGAGGAAGCCGGTGTTTAATTCCAAGATGTGATTACTACTATAAAAGTAGTAAGGTTTCCATTATTTATATAAGTATAGATCTACTGTACTGCTCCTTGTTTGAGAGAGTTTGTACGATAATAAATAAGTTGTATTTCATGAGGGAAGGCGTCAATACCTTTGCGTCTCGAGAAAAAGTTGCAAAACTCTTATCAAGTTTATTAGCTGCTTCTGTTTGATTAGATGCCGAAGTAGAATACGTATGGAAACACCAGCAATTAGCAGAGCCAACATTAACCGGAAACTATCCAGCTCGATCCACCAGAAGTGGCGAACTCAGATGCATTCCCTCCTCTTCAACCCGAGCGAACACTCATAAACAAGTTTTAACTTCTAACCGTGGCACATGCCTCGTTGTAATCCATATCCGTATACACACTTTCACTCTACTTCTTTGCTGCCCGACGATAGCGCAATTTGTTGCAGGGCGAAGCACCGGAGAGAAAGATCTCAGTTCTAATCACGTAAAACAATTGGCGCCGATTGCTTATAGCTGGAACTGCCAGCTTTAGCTGAAGGTAAGATGGATCTTTCCCTTTGAAGTGGCTGTGGAGCTAGTCGATTGCCTGCTACCGCTTGCCCAGGTACTCACAAATTGTAAGCGCTGGCTCGTTAGTAAACGTAAGGCCGGATAAGGGTTCCACGTGCGTTTGACGTGCGGCTACAGGAGGGAGTTTGGGCGCAATTAATCTCTCATGCTTGGATCAGGCTGATGAGCGCCCGACGGGGATGATAATGTCCCTACGAGCAGGGACTTCCTGCAGCACTGGGGGTGGAAGAACCACCTGAAAGGTGTCACAGAGGTTTCACCCATTACCAAATCCCTTAGAAGCAACTGATTGTCCTGTGACACAGCGAAAATCCAACCGTTACACGTGCGGAACACTTTCGTATCAAGGAAATTTGTGGAAGGGTATAGAATTGGCGGCCGCGTATGCAATGTGTATCAAACTGCAAGGCCCTGACCAACGCCAATTATCAGTCTTACGGACGTTACTCACTGGGGGTGAAAACAGCAAGCTTCATAAAGGCGGGATCCTGGGTGAGCTTCCGAATGAACTCCGCTTGTAAGAATTGACACAGTTGAAGGGCTGAAATAGTTGGGTATGCAACAGTAGTTGAAGTGCCCATAAACTATAATTGGATGTTCACATACCTGGTAACATAAGAAATTTTTTCCACTTATTAAGAAGAACGACCAGAGACGTATAAGTTCATTTGGTCGAAACAGAGGAGACCGGACGATGCATGATGATGGTCTGTTTCTCATAATCTCTACTGTGGAAATGCAGACGATGGGAAGTAGGATTAGGACTTTGGTTCAGTAACACGTACGTTTACTTTATCCGATCATCTTCACCGCCAGTCAATATTCATTGGAACTGAAACAAATGAGTAATGTAAGAATTACTGCATGTTATGCTTTAGGTGCACCGAGTAATTAATGCAGCCAATTCATCCCTAAATAGATTTCAGAGGCAGCTATAAAAGACAGGATATATGGAAACAATTCTCAGATTTACGGGCTTGCAAATAAGAAAATTATGCAAGAAAGTTGGTGCATCCTTGATGGGGAATGGGGGAAATAGGGATGAATGTACCTTCAAAAGAAGGTTTCAGATTGCGTCACAAAATTTATGTGATAACGCGAAGCATAATTTTTCCATAACATACTGAAAGTGAAGGTCAGAGTTAATGATATATCAGGACATGTTTACATTATATATACAGTAGTTGCCATATCTGAATTCTGAAGTATGCACTTAAGATGATGGGTACATGAATGGTACGTGGCTTAATCCTGTTCGCGGGGAAAACTGTTTTCTTCATTGAAACAATTGTTATCTTGGATTACAAAGATCCGGTCTTTTATAGATCCGGTTACAACTAAATCAAAGAAAAAAAAGTAAAAATTACAACTTTCCTCTTGTGAACAAATCGCGAGCTCCTGTTTTGCGGTCGCTCGCTTTGGTGGGTTCTTTGCCAACGCCGGGGTTAATCCGTGGACCACCGCGCGATCTAGATCCGGTCGGATCTACACGATTATACGGGTATTATTCCACGAAGGGAATAATAGCCGGGGAGGATTGATTCACCAAGGAAATAATCGTCCAAATCTCGGGATCTAAGACCAAGCTTAGATCCGGAGTATGATCACGTGTAGATCTCAGATCTGTTCTTCCTCTCTCTCGAACACCTGCCTTTTGTGACGTTGATGCTCGCCGAGATTCAGATCTGAATGTCCAAGTCTTCAAGTCTTCAAAACTCTAAGCTTGATCTTCAATTCGGCAGAGTTTCGGCTCTTGAAAGTTCCACCTTTGAAAATGAACACCTCTAGGCCTATTTATAGGCTCTCAAGACTGTGCCCGCGCACAGAGAAATGTCAGCCACCCATAGGTGGCCGGCACTGTGCCGAGCCACCCATGGGTGGCTCGGCCTTGGCCGAGCCACCTATGGGTG
>NC_033797.1:100559718-100606967 GCF_001876935.1 Asparagus officinalis | reverse complement strand
CGTTGGCGGGAGTAGAGTTGACCTGGTTGGAGGTCGGTGGAATTTCATCTGACGCGACTTTGGCGTCAGTCGGGTTGAGAGCTTCGTTGGCTTTCCGAGCAGCTTCGAACCAACGAACTTCTTTTCTCCCGGAGGAGAAATTCTTGGACTTGCGGGGGGAGGTAGATCCGGACGAGGACACATACTCCTCGTACTTCTGCTGGTCGAACTCATACTCGACCTCCTCCACGACCGGGATTGCAATCCGCGGCTGCGACGCATCGATCTCGTTGGCGATGATCGTCGGTCCCACTGTGCGCTCGCCAGATTGTTCGCGGGGCAAACTGCTTTCTTCATTGAAATAATTGTCATTCTTGAGCATACAAGATCCGCGTCTTTTATAGATCCGGTTATAACTAAATCAAAGCAAAAAAAAGTAAAAATTACAAACTTTCCTCTTGTGAACAAATCGCCGAGCACCTCCTGTTTGCCGCGTCGGCCGCTTTCGCTGGTTCCTGTTGCCACGCCAGGCTCGTTATCCGTGGCACCACCCGCGATCTAGATCCGGTCGGCATCATACATGATTATACGGTATTATTCCACGAAGGGAATAATAGCCGGGGAGGATTGATTCACAAGAAACAATCTGTCCAAATTTCTCGGGGATCTAAGGCACAAGGCTTAGATCCGCGAGTATGATCACGTCTGTAGATCTCAGATCTGTTGCTCCTCTCTCGTCGAACACCTGCCTTTTGTGACGGTGATGCTCGCCGAGCATTCAGATCTGAATGTCGCAAGTCTTCAAGTCTTCAAAGAACTCTAGCTTCGATCTTTCAAATTCGCAATTTTCGGCTCATTGAAAGTTCGACCCTCTGAAAATAACATCTCTAGGCCTATTTATAGGCTCTCAGTGACAGTGCCCGCCAAAACAGGAAAGCGTCGCCACCTCTGGCGTGGCCGCACCTGTGCTGAAGCCACCTGAGATGGCTCGGCCTTCGCCGAGCCGACCCTGATCGTGCCCCACTGATCCACCTCAGGGCTGGCGCGGCTTTGGCCGAGCCACCTTGAGGCGGCTCGGTTTGGCCGAGCCCCTCTGGGTTTGCTGTTTTCCGTCGTTTTGTGTTGTCCGTTTTCCGGTTGATTGAGACTCTGATTTGTTGATCTTTTTTTGGCAGTAATCTGATTCATGATTAGGCAGTAAATCCGCTTCTGAGTTCGAGTCCGAAACTGATCTTGATTCGATCGCGATTCGTCCGAGTCCGCTCTCGGTTGGATGACTCGTTGATTCTTTAACACTTGGCTCGATTCCGAACGCGTATGGATGCATTCCGTCACTTGCGTGCGATTCGTCAATCTCGTCGCCTCGTTGGTTCGTCGGTTTGTGCCGAGCTATGCTAAGGGACTTTTAAGCAATTTTATATGCCTACAAATCCCAAGCTCAGGTCAGCTACCTTCTAAAGTATCTAATTAAATAATGTGAACTGTCCAAGCTTCTCTTTTGTTGATGGTATCCAAGACCATCCGGTGCATTATAGTCAACCTTCCTCCCTTTCCCCACACAAAGCATCCCAACCCTAATTGCCCAGCTCCTACATTTTCTCCTTTGCTTGGATTCATACTCTCCTTCAAATACTAATGAAGAGGGCACGTGCAATGCATGTGTGCTCTGTTGTGCGCAGCGGAATCGAAGGACACGAACAGGATAGGAGAACAAATCAACAACCAAACACAAGTATGACACAACAAGACATCAAATTTTACATGGTTCGGTAATGTGCCTATGTCCATGAGGCAATGAGGGGGAAGATTTCACTAATAGAGAGAGAGAGTACAAATAGGGTTTACAATCACTCAATAATCTCATAAAATAACCCTCAAACAAAACTCTCAAATCCCTCACAAATCCTCCCTTTCTAAGTGCTCAAACAATGCTCAAATCTTAGCTCTTTATCTCTCACATAACCCTAGAAAACGTCATTAAAAATTACCTCCGCAAACTTACATGAAATTCACCTGCGAGTCGGAGTAGCCCACACGATTTGAGGGTAGGGCTCACCCTTGGACTTGACTCGCTAGTGTAGGCTGTCTAAAAATCACAATAGATAGTTGATCCCCATCAAAACACCGATGATAGAAGTTACACTCTGACGACTTCCAGAAGGTTAGAATTTGAAGACTTTCACGTAGATCGCTAAAGGTTACAATCTGACGACCTTCATGACAACTGATGGAAGCTCTAATCAAACAGCATTCATAATCAACATCGGGAGTTACAATCTGACGACTCTCATATATCAGAGAGCTAAAGCAAAGATTACAAAATGACGATCTTTGCAACGCTTCGACAGAAAGAGACTACAAATCGACAGTCTCTTCAAATCAAACTGTGGAAGTCCTCCCTGCACACCAGCATCAAGACGCATCACGTTCATAGCCACGAACGCAGCTCAACGCATCTCATACCGCAGCTCAACGCAGCTCCAATCGCTGCCCAACGCAGCTCCAATCGATGCCCAACGCGGCTCTATACCGCTGCCAGACGCAGCTCAAATTGCTGCCAGACGCAGCTCAAACCGCTGCCAGACGCAGCTCAAACACTGCGTTTGAATGCAGAATTCACGTCAGAACGCGGGCCTGCGTTTGACTTGTTCAAACACGAGCTGAACGGTTCCAAAACCGTTTCCCACGATCTGAGGGGATCACAACTCCACTCAGGAGTGATTTGAGGGGCGGTTACATCCTATTAGCCCCACTTAGGAGCGAATTAAGGAGGTGGTTACACCCCTTAATCCCCTATAAATAACTAAGAAATCAACTTAGTTCTTGGCTGGATCTTTAGGGTGCGGTCCGTTGGAACTTCTTGGCTAGTCAACAGGATCCTTAGAGAGCATTTCTGGAGCTTTGGAGATAGGCAACAAGATCTTCTTCATCCTTGGCTTATAACCGACTTTCGGTTAAATCAACTCTTTCATAGAGTTTCAAACTCGTTCAGAGTTCTCCACAACGTCAAATCATGAGGAGAAGATCGTTGTTCCAGTGAGTATAGACAGTCGGATCGTCAACGAGAAGCAAACTCGACGCGAGCACTCGAGGGAGGCATCTCATCGCCACCGTGAAGAACCCAGAATTAAACAAAGGAGAGAATCCAGATCATTCTCTTCTCTTTTGTAATCGGGAATCCAATTGTAATCGAGAGTAGAGAGAGTTGTAATCATTCTTTTTCTAAGCAGTTAGAGAGAATAAAATCAAATACAGTTCTTTTATTCATTTTTCTTGTTACAAATTTTCCACCAAACAGCTAGCACGAGCCCAAACCGCGCAGTCGCCAAATGCGTTCGTATCTGTTGGCCATAGCTTCGCCTGTATGATCAGCTCGCCCGCACGACTCAAGATCATCCCAATGACTGAAATTCGCCTGTTTACTCGACTCGTCCGCTCGAGTCGGAAGTCGAATGCGCTTACGAACTTTAGGATCGCCAGTGTACTTGACGGCCGCTATACTACGTACAGGGATGGACTTCCCCCACGCCCCCATGACGTGAAGGGAGGGAGCACAGTACTCCAAGCCCATCAAGTAGCCGCTCGTAGTACGAGCAACCAGTCAAATCCATGTAGTCGCCAAATCCGCTTGCACGCTCACGATTGAAGATCGCCTCGCCTGCACGAGTTAAGAGCTGAATCCACCTGAAAACGGCAAGCTAGCTAAACTCACTTGAGTACTTGACAGCCACTACGCTGCATACAGGGATGGACCTTCCTGCTTCCCACGACGTGAAGGGAGGGAGCACAGTACTCCAAGCCCATCAAGTATCCGCTCATAGTATGAGTGACCAGTCAATCGCCGAGTCCCCCTGTAGGAAGCTCGCCTTGGTTGCACGAGTGAAGAGCTGAATCCGCCTGCAAACGGCAAGCTGGCTAAACCCACTCGAGTACTGGGGGATGGGCCTTCCCGCTTCTCACGACATGAAGGGAGGGAGCACAGTACTCCAACCCCATCAAGTAGCCGCTCACAGTACGAGTGACCAGTCAATCGCCGAGTCCGCCTGCAGGAAGCTCGCCTCGGTTGCACTAGTCAAGAGTTGAATCCGCCTGCAAACGGCAAGCTGGCTAAACCCACTCGAGTACTGGGCATCCGCTATCCCACTCCCCACGACGTGAAGGGAAGGAGTACAGTACTCTGAACCCATCAAGCAGCCGCTCATAGTACAAACCCAAGGCACGGATCTCCTAACAGTACATGGTCATATCCCATGATTCAAGGAGCGGCAACGCCGTCTCTCCTCTATTTAAGAACTTCTTCCAACCACGGAGAAGTGGTTTAGCAGTTCGCTCATAGCTAATTGATTAATTCAATCGGTTAATTGAACCACTACTCTCGACTCTCAAAGGAGTCGATGACAAGCTCTTTGCATAATCTTTGCACTGTAGCATCTTCTCCCTATTTCGGGCCCCGATCGCCGTCGAACTCGAAGACTCGAATTCTACCGACTCGAGCTTCTACTGCGTACTGAAGCTCACCAGCAACCTTGGTCGGATCATCCAAGGGAAGCAGACTTGGTGCGAGAACCGAGCGAGGCATTCTATAGCTACCGAAAGTCCTCACGTTAAACAAGGAGGGCATTCCCTCCGCTTCTATTGTAATTTTCAATTCATTAGTTTGTAATAAGCTATTCTTATAAATACAAACGAAATCCCTATTTTGGGAGATCAAAAATTCACACCTACAGAAGATGGAGACCACGGTGGGAGAATCTGTTTCTTCAACCGAAATGGTGGTAGCTCAGTTCGATAAGGTTGCTGTTGGGACGATTGTGGAGTCCCTAGAAGTCGAGTTCAATCACGCCAAGTACGAAGAGTACTTGTCTTCTTCCTCCTCCCGTGGCGATGCGTCCCGCAAACGCCACAGAGTCGTGCGTAGAGGCCGACCTCAAACGGTCAAAGCCTCCGCGCCTAGAGACTCTATCCGAGTCACGTCGAGGGAACCCACTCCCTCCAAATCGATCCAAGGTCAAGCCAGAGGTCGAGAACACGAGGCAAAAGCCTGCCAGATGGGTCGCTAAATGGCCCTCGCAGGCACTCGCCCAGGAGGAAACAGTGGTCCATTCCGACGCAGACCATGTCGCCGCAACCCGCACGGACACTCCTCTCTCCAGAAGAGCTCGCCAGCGGCAACGACAGGCCCTCGCCCGACAGGAGGCCCAAGCCTTCGCCTCATACGACGGCCTGAACTATTACCCAGGTTCGAAGAGTGTAAGACGAAGAGGCAACCTGCACGGCACTAGAAGGCTCTCCAAATCAGGCGCGCCAACCATAATGGACGAGACCGCCCGCTCGGGTGGACTTCGCTTTTCAGGTCACATCCCTGATGTGAACAAACCACCCCGAACGAGCAAACCTATCCGAGTAGGCGAACCCTCGAGTGCGGGAGAGCCTCGCTACGACCCCTCTTCGGGTGATCTTTCTGATATTGGGGGTTGTCGCCAACCACCCGCAGAAGACCTCTGGGGTTACCTAACTCGCAAACGCACCATACATGAGGAGAATCCTCAGTGCCACTACGAAAGGCTTATCCAAACAGTACTCGCTGACTGCCAATGTATAGGAATGGCAAAACCTTCAGTGTTCGAGAGGCTCTCTCAATGGCCTTCTCGATCGAGACTTTCTCGTCGAAGGCGTCGTCACCAAAGAGGACGCACCGCTGATGATTTAGAGCTCCCACCTGCTACAATCAACATGACGGACAAAGATAAGGCCGTGCTTTCTTGTTCTCCAGATTCGGACTCCATCCTGGGTCCTAATCCTCCACTTGTTCAACGAGGACAAGGCAGCATATACCAACGTACCCGCAGTCGCACAGGGGTGAGCATCGGGTTTGATTACTCAACCTTAGCACCTCCCTTCGACGGTGAAGATGAGATTTACTCAGTGACGACTACGTCCTAAACATCGCACTTAAGTCCAAACGTGTTGGCAAGGGTACACATGGCTGAACCCACCCATGAACAGATGGTGGCCCAAAAGTTCAAAGAACAACAGGCAACCATCGACTCCTTAAGGGAAATGTTGGAGCAGCTTCTGAACAAGAAGAAGAAGAAGAAAAGAACCTCGCACACCATACCGTGGCAGGCGAAGGGTAAGGAATGTGTACCTCCCCATCATCCAGCAACTGAAACGGAGGATAATATCGGTCTACAATCTGATTACTCTTCCAAGACGTCGCTAGGGACGTCGCATACTGGGGGTAGCACCCGCGACAAGAGGTTCGATGAGTTCCAAAGCCAACTCAATGCTTTGAAACTCCAGCAAAACATGAACAAGCTGGGGGTAGTCCGGCCCTATCCTATCGAATGGGATACAGTCTCATACCCAGCGAAGTTCAAGCCGATTAGCTTGGTACAGTTCGACAGCAAGGGCTTGCCCTCGCAGCACATTTATTATTTTATGGTGCAAACTGGTTTCCTTACGGGGAACGACGTCATCCTCACCCGATTGTTCATCGGTACCCTCAAAGGGGTGGCCTTTGAATGGTTCCGTAAGTTGGAGCCTGGCTCCATCACATCTTGGACCGACGCAGAAAGGCTCTTCCTGGCCCGCTTTTTTGATGATGACACGGAGGTGTCGATGGCCACCCTCCTCGCCGAAAAGTAGCAGAAGTCGGAACCGGTCAACGATTTCGTAAAGAGATTCAGGAATCGATCAGTTCATTGCCGAGACCAGGTCTTCGAGTCTACATTGATCGAAATGTGCTGCAATAATCTCTCAATCCATATTCTATCCAAAGTCAGCGCGGTGGAAACCCGAACCTGAAAGGAACTTGTTCACTAGGGCGAGCAAGTGGAGAACATGATCAAAAGGCTAGAAGCCGAGGAGCTACATCCTAAGAAACTGATCGAATCCGGTTTCATCAGAGAGGAACAGCACCCCGACTGGGTAGCCAATATTGTTCCAGTCCTGAAGAAAAATGGTAAGATTCGTGTCTGCATCGACTTCAGGGACCTCAACGCTGTGTGCCCTAAGGATGAATTTTCTCTACCCATCACGGATGTCATCATTGATAACACGTGTGGATTTGAGAGGATGTCCTTCATGGATGGGTTCTCAGGGTATAATCAAATCAAAATGCACCCCGAGGACGAAAAACACACTTCATTCAGGACTCCTATGGGAGTGTACTACTACACTGTTATGCCATTCGGACTCAAAAACGCCGGCGTAACCTACCAGCGCACCATGAGCACGATCTTTCGAGATTACCTGCGAAAGATGGTCGAGTGCTATGTGGACGACCTAGTCGTGAAGAGTCGTTGTAAAGATGACCACCTCCAAGACTTGAGGGTGATGTTCGAACTCATGAGGACTCATCAACTCAAGATGAATCCTACGAAGTCATTCTTAGGGATATCTAGCGGTAAATTTCTTGGTTTCGACGTCACGACGAAAGGAATCCGGATTGACCCAGACAAGGTACGAGCTATTCAAGAGCTTCGGCCGCCCCGAAATCTTAAGGAACTTAGGGGTCTTCAGGGATGATTGGCTTACATCTGGAGGTTCATTTCAAATCTTTCGGGAAAGTGTCAACCCTTCTCCAAACTAATGAAGAAAGGTACTTCCTTCGTGTGGGACGAGCCTTGCTAACGGGCCTTTGAGGAAATCAAAGCTTATCTCTCGAACCCACCTTTTCTTGCAGCTCCAATCTCAGGAAATCCATTCCTCATCTACATCAGGGCTATGGAGTATTCTCCGGGCTCCCTCTTGGCACAAAATGACGACGTTGGCCATAAGCAGGGCATCTACTACCTAAGTAGAACCCTACAAGGCGCCGAACAACTGTACCCAATGGTCGAAAAGGAGTGTTTGGTCTTAGTATTCACCATCCAAAAGATGCGACACTACCTGGTTGGCCAGACAATCCACGTCATTTCCCGGATGAACCCAATCCGAGTTTTCATGACGCAGCCTGTGGTTTTAAACTGGTGTTTGGCCAGATGGGCACTCCTACTATCTCAGTATGACATTCACTTCATGCTACAGAAGTCAGTCAAAGGACAGGCTATCTGTGATCTTATGGCTAGCCACTCGCTAGGGGCAAAGACCGACCTATTTGAAGATTTGCCAGATGAACCCCCCAAAGTCAACGTAACTTCATCACCAGAGGTTTGGCAAATGTTCTTCGACGGCGCGTCTCGCGTCAGCACGAGCGGCTCTATTGTTGCAGGAGTGGGGGTGGTCCTCACTTCTCCACATAATCACGTATTACCCCGATCCTTTTCTTTAACAGAGCCATGCACCAACAACGTGGTTGAGTACAATACGCTACTCATTGGACTCGAGTTGGCATGGGAGTTAGGGATAAAGCATCTTGAGGCTTACGGCGACTCTCAACTCATCGTCAAGCAGATGACGGGGGAGTACGAAGTTAGAAATGACGATTTGATCCCGCTTCACAAACCAGCTACCAAGCTAGTGTAGTCATTCGAGAGTTCCCGCATCGAGCACGTGCTTCGTTCCAAGAACACGCATGTGGACGCCCTTGCATCCTTGGCGGATAACTTGGCCCAGCCACTAGAGATGACCCAATGGGTCACTGTGGCAAGCCGAAGGCTCTTTCGACTAAAGGACGTTCCAGAAGCGAACGCCACCCATCAAGTTTCGGATCAGCCCGACCTAAAAGACTGGTGTCTCCCGATCATCGATTATGTCCTGTACGACATGTTGCCCGAAGACGCTAGGGAGGGAGAGTCCGTCCGGCGACGTGCCTCGAGGTTCTACTGCGATTCGACCACCAAGACGTTGTGTCGAAGGTCGTACGACGGCTTGTTGTTTTAATGTCTTTCAGAGGCAGAAGCACAAGAAGCTCTGCGCGAAGCCCATGACGGCGCTTGTGGAGCTCACCAGCCTGGACCCAAGCTTTGGGATCGTTTGCGAAGGATAGGCTACTTTTGGCCTGGGATGGTTAGCGACGCGGTCACTTACGCAAAGCGCTGCCACGCGTGCCAAATCCACGCCAACTACATGCATCAACCTCCCGAAGACCTACACCCGACAAAGGTGTCATGGCCTTTCGAAACATGGGGGATGGACATAGTTGGACCAATATCTCCGCCGTCGGCAAGAGGTCATCGCTTCATCCTCGCGATTACCGACTACTTCTCTAAGTGGGCCGAAGCCGTCCACTGAAGAGAAGTCAAGACCAATGATGTGATCAAGTTCATCAAACACCATGTCGTATACCGATACGGCGTACCTCGACGTATCATTCATGACAACAGCACACAATTCGTTAGTCATGCATTCACCAGGTTTTGTGACAAGTTCCGAATACAGAACCTTTCCTCCACGGCCTATAACCTTTCGGCGAATGGCTTGGCTGAGGCCTTCAACAAAACAATTGTTAAGATTTTAACCAAGCTAACTTCCAATAGCAAACGCGATTGGAACGAGAAACTGGGTGAGAGCTTATGAGCACACAATTCATTAGTCCTAAGCACAGATCAAACGCAGAAAAATAATAAAAAACCGTGCATGCAAAGCACTACATAAACGAAAGCATAACGGGCCATTCTAGGCCGAAATTACAGTTAGAGAGTTTGGAACTGTGATGCATCAAGCATCAATAAAATTACAAAAGACTGTCTAACAGTAAAATAAAGGCGTTCTAAATAAACTTTAGCAGGCTGAAGGCGTCGATCTCGGCCTTAACTGTCGCAAGATCCACCGCGCGTCTGGCTTTAGCCTTCTCCTCCTACCGCTGCTGAAGCCTGGCAAGAGTAGCCTTGCCTCCCTCCTCTTCCTGGCGAAGGAGCTGGAGCGCCCTCTCTTCTGCCTCGATAGCCCGGTGAGCCTGCATCTTCTTATGCTCTAGCCGCTTTAGCCTCGCCTCGCCTTCGAGGGATCCAGTTGTCTTCGAAGAAGGCGGCCATCCGAATAGGCATCCATCTTCGCGCCAGTTATAGCGCGATGTCGCACTGTGCAGGCGTCTGAAGCAGAGCCTCATGTTCCTGAATGCGCCAGACGTGCCAAGGCCTTCGCGTTCGAACAGGACGCCTCATGGCGGTGCACCAGCTCCTCCAAACGGTACATTAACTCCTCCAGACGGTTGGAGCCTCTCGTTCACACGTCGGGCGAGCCGAAGAGCGCCCACACGGCCGACCCCTCCAGTATCTCCACGAAGGGGAGTATGTCCATGTACCGCCCAGCACCCTCGCTGACGACGGTGGCCGCCCTGCGTATGGCGCCCTCCAACTTCTGGAGGAGGGCAGATGCTGGGCTAAGCGCCAGAGCCAGAGTGGAGGATCCTTGGGTCGAACCCGCAGGGGAAGACTGCGCCGCATGGACGACGGTAGCAGTGGAGGAGGAGCCAACGCCCTCGCCCTCGGAGACACCAGAATCGGAGTTAGAGGACATTGATGAGAGAGATTTTGTTCTAGGAATTCTCTTCTGGTGAATTTTCGTAAGCGCTAGAACTCTATCAAAGAGACAATGGACACATTATATAGCCTAAAGATGAACGGCCGGGATTCGTTGCCTCAAATGGATCAAACGGCCCAGATATTTAGCGGCGTTTCGGGTTCGACGCCCATAAAAGCTTCGCCATTGGGACTCCAAACCGACCGTTTGGATTAAGAGCGGAAGGCAAAGCGTCCTGTCACTTCACAATTAATGAGCACTAATGCGTCCGCAGCCCCTTAGCTGGAAAGCATTTGGGTCCGCAGGTAGACACGTGGCATGAATTCGCCTGCAATACAAGTTCGCCATCACTTGAGTTTCGCTTGCAGCGTGGACTCGCCAGCATTCGAGTTTAGCTTTCAACGCAAACTCGCCATCACTTGAGCTTCACTTGCAACGTGAACTCGCTAGCATTCGAGTTTAGCTTTCAACGCAAGCTCGCAATCGCTCGAGTTTCGCTTGTAGCTTAAACTCGTCAGCATTCGAGTTTAGCTTTCAATGCAAACTCGCCATCACTCGAGTTTTGCTTGCAGCTTAAACTCGCCAGCATTCGAGTTTAGCTTTCAACGCAAACTCGCCATCATTCAAGTTTCGCTTGCAGCTTAAACTCGCCAGCATTCGAGTTTAGCTTTCAGCGCAAACTCGCCCGCACTCGAGTTTCGCTTGCAGCTTAAACTCGTCAGCATTTGAGTTTAGCTTTCAATGCAAACTCACTAACACGCGAGTTTCCCTCAACTCGCCATCAGTTTAAGTTTCGCTTACAATATGAACTCCTCAGTTCGCCTGTAACGCAAACTCGCCCGGACCTGAGCTTCGCCTACGGCATGAAATCGCCGGTGGTTATATGAGCAAGATACTAAATGGCGACATATGAAAAGAATATGTACACAACGAGAAGGTGCAAACTTTATTGGATGCTTCTAGACAGTACATTTGAATAAAGTTATGACTTTACAACCAGGAGAGTCATAACATAACATTCGAGAAGCAAAACATGAAACAGAACACCTTGAATCTACTCCTATCCTACGGGTTTATTCTAGGAGTTTGAAGGATGCAAGTTTGGCTCTGACGGCGGCTATCTTCTCTGCATGCATGGCGCGAGATTTGTCCTCTACCTCTTGATGGACCCACGCCTCGAAAAAAGCATTAGCAGTGGCATCTTCCTGAAGCAGCAGTGGAAGATTACGCCTCTCTCTGGCAAGATCGCCTTGCACCGACTCGCTCTGGATGCACAGGCCCGTCAAGACTGATTCCCCCTTTGCGAGCGAGATCGTACCTAAGAAGATCGAGGAGATGACAGACTCTATGTCAGATTGCAATAAGCGGTGTCGAAAATCCAGACGATCAATAAGGGCCCTTTTGTCTTCTATGTCTCACCTTCGGCACTCTTGTTACCACACGACGTGACGGCGGACTGGAGCCAAGAATAACTTCACTTCGGATTCCAAATCCGCATGTCGCAAGTTCTCCAATTTTGTCAGGAGCAATTCCAGATCGATGAGCCTCATTAAGCACCGTACTACGAGCATAAAGTCACCCTGGCAACGGAGGTAAGCCACACGGTCTGAGAGGGACTGTTTTAGTTTCGCGAAAGTACTATGACCCTGATCAATGAGCGAGATCATTCGTTCCACTGCGTCCTCCAACTCCTCTAACTGGGCCAGAACGAAGTCCGAGGGTTTTGGCTTCAGATCACGGTCAGGCGTGAGGGCCGAGGAAGAGGCATCATCCCCTGTCTTCTTCGCACTAGACGCCTTCACTTGCGGTGCCATCTTGAACAAGAAGGGAACGATCAACGCAGTGCTCCATCCGATAAAAAAAGAGGGCAATATATGACGTACGGACCAAGTATGTGTCCGTCATCCAGCGGTCCAGATTAGGCGACCGAACCGTCCATTACACCGCCTTTAATGCGGGACAACATACCAATGTTGGTCCAGCTGGCGAGCACTCGAGACTGCGATCAGACACGTGGCTTCCCCCCAAATCAGCATTAATTTCGTCTTCAGCGTGATTTGACTACGGTCAGAATTCACCCATGGCTAAAATTCGCCTGTGGCTTGAGTTCGCCTGTAGTTAGAATTCACCACCGGTTTGAACTCGCCTGTGTCCAGAATCCGGCTGTAGCTTGAACTCACCTGTAAGTAAAGGCCCACCTGCAACAGCCTTACAGACAAAGATAAAAAAAACAACAGCGACTAGGAGAGATACATGCACAAACACGTTTGAGAAACCAAAAGAGCATAGCATTCATCCAGCTTTGAGACAGTGCATTTGAACAAAGTTATGATTTATCAAACAAGTCATGACACAGTGTCAAAAGCAAAACAAGCAAAATGTCTTAACACGATTTTAGACCTGAGATCCTAGTCCAACAAACTAAATGATGTAAGCTCTGCTTTAACCGTGGCGACCTTTCTCGCGTGGTCCTCCCGGGCTTTGTCTTCAGCCTCTTTCCGAGCCCGATCTTCAAAGCTTGACTTGGCGGCGGCGTCTTCTTGGCGCAATGCTTGGAGGCTTCGAGTTTCCTTCTCAGCAGTCTTGCTAACCTTTACACTCTCAGATTGAAGCCCCCTCAGGGTCATCTCCGCCTGCTCCAGTTCGACCCTCAGACGAGATACGGTGGAAGTGAAGTCGCCTATCCGTTCTTCCAGTGAGCAGGATTCCAAGTCTGCTATTTCCCTGGAGCAGACTTCTTACTCACAGGCCTCTCGACGCCTAGCGCGAGACAAGAGGGGCTCCACATCAGCTTCCGGACCTTCTCACAGCAAGGTCTCTAAACTTGTCAGGCGTGACTCTAGAAAAAGAAGCTTCTGTACGAAACGTGTAGCAAACCAGTGTTCGTCCAACCGCCTGAGGTCGGCCACACGATCTAGGAGGGACTGTTTGAAGCCATCATAGGTTCCCATGCCAAGACTGATAAGGGAAATTACTTGCTTCATGGCGTTCTCGAATTCTTCAACGCGAGCCTGTATGGATAAGGAATATGAGGAAACAGGTTCTTGACCCGAAGCGAGCGCCGCGATAGGTGGAATCTCGAGACAAGGTTCGGCTCCAGACAGCGGAACAGGGTTTGAGGCGGAGGAAGTCCCGATTCCCTCAGATTCGTCGTCAGAAATCAAAATGGGCTCGGCCATGCACTCTTCAGTGGTCGGCGCTTCGTCCTGGACTGCACAACACGACAAAGACACAACAAAGAGTTAGGGATGAGGGGGATCGCCTCGACTTACGACCCCCTAACCAAACTACGCAAAGACTTAGACATAAAGGCACCATCACCGGCAGCGGCTTTGGCGGCGCCCAAGGAGGGACCCCCTCTTTCTTTCTTCGAAGTGACTCTCTTCACCTTCGGTGCCATTCTGAGTGCAACGAGAGGAAGCTTGGATTTTCTCCGGAGAAGACGATAAGAAAACTATGACCTCCCTTAACAAGGAGGAGGGGCATTAAATACTCAGGGCCTAGACGGTTGTCCACCGTTCGATTGGACCGTTCAGAGCCAAACAGTCAAGAGTAAGGCCGAAGAACTCGGGATCTCGCATGAGCGGCCAAGATCTGGCAGTTTCTAGACACGATCTTCAACCAACGGCCCAAATCAGGTGTGGAGAACGAATAGGTCCACTACGCCGTCTTTAATGTGAAGCGACGTGCCCACGTCGTCTTAACTAACGAGCGTATTAACGCTTAAATTGACACATGGCCGCTAAGAGCGGTGCCCGCCCGCGGGTCGAATTCATCGTTTAAACTCGTAACGATCAAGCTCGTCTGACGTTTGAGCCGTTTGGGCTCGTACACCATTCTGAAACTCGAGTCAGCCCCGATTTCGCCTGCAGCTGGAACCCACCAGTAGCTAAAATCCGCCTGCAGTTGGAATTCGCCAGTAGCTGGAATCCACCCTCAATGAGGATCCCCATGCGGCCAAACTCTGACTGGTACGGGTCCGTGTTGAACAACGACAAAAACAAAAAGAAAAGAGAAGCGGGGCGCACACGAAAGAAATAATGACTAGGAACAAAAGGATAATTTCATTCATTAAAAGAAATTCTAATACAACGATGGAATCAAAAGCAAATTACAAAGCTCTCAACCGCGACTCTGCCTCACGAATCTCCCTGGCGTGGCGAAGCTCGAGCCTCCTCAGGATCTCTAGGCGAAGATCCTCCTCAGTGCGCGAGACCAAGTCTTGGATGATGTGTTTGGCCTCCTTGAGGGCTCGGTCTTTCTCCTCAACAGAACCAGCGACCAGTTACCGTCGAGACTTGATTTCCTCCAACTCCCTTACCAGCTGTTCACGAGCCTTCTCCTGAGTAGCTAGTGAAGCCTGCGCATTAGCAATGACTTGCTTGGTCTTCACTATCTCCGAAGACAAGCGAGAGAGGTGGGAGTCAGCCTTTTGTTGCTCGTGGTTCACTCGTTCGTTCTCGGCCTTGACACGCTCCAACTCTTCCGACAACCTTGCCTCCAACGACATGGTCTCGTTCAGTCTGCGGTCGCGTTCCTCCAATGCTGCTTGAACCTCGCCAGATGCAAGATGAACGATCTCGAAACTCATCGCGCGAAGGGTAAGCAGCTGTCGGATAGCTTGCTCTACCTCTTCCAAGCGTTGAAAGTACGGATTAGCCGCGGTGGCACCAAGATTCTTGATCAAGAAAGCCATGTCATAATCAAGGTCTTCCTTAAACTCCTCAAAGGGGTAGATCTCTTCCAATGCGAGCTTGATGCAGTCAGCGAGAGTGTCTTGGAAGTTAGCAAGGGCTCGAGCCACCTTTCTTTTGCGCGAATGCTCCAAAGGAGAAAGGGTAACCTCGTCTGCCCCGGACGTCATAGCCAAAGCCCCGATCGAAGGGTTGGTAGTCATGATGGCGGAAGTAGTGGTGGATGCCATCAAAATCGAAGCGCCAGTCGACGTCACTGGAATATCGACCGCAACGCCGAGCCGACGGCCGCCAAGGAAGAGGAAGCGGTTACCAACCGAGTGGGTGTCTCCCTTTGGTTCAGAGACTCCTGTGCCGGTGCTCCGCCCCCGACCAACGCTTCTTCAGGGATAGGGATTTCTCCTTGTTGGCCTGACACATCTTCATGAGCCGACGCCTCCTCCTCGCTCGATATCGCCTCATGAATCGAGACGTCATCGTCCGCCTCTGATTCACCCATCTCCCCAGTCGAATGGCCCGCCCAAGAGGAGGGATCCTCTTTACCAGCAGCTCCATGGGATAGGTCAACTGCGAATATAAGAAGAGGGTTAGTAAATGCCCCTCGAGAAGAGCCCCATTGACAGTTCAGTATGTGTGGGTCAGCAGCGTCGGATCCTACTCTTACCTGAGCCGCCAAGCTCCTCTTCGTCTCTGGTTCCCTCCTCTTCATCGGAAGGAATGTAAATCACTCTCTCAACTGTACCTACATAAAGTTAACACAAATGTTAGGGGGTGCAGATTCGACCACACACCCGATGGTACGGCATTAAAGATTACCTCCTGGTACGGTCGTAGGGGTCGTTGAAGCCCCTGCCTGTGGCCTCACACCAGACTCTGGAGGAGCATCCTCTGAAATCATCGGGACTACCCCTGGTACGACAGAGGGAGCGGGCGAAGCAGCCCCAGCCCCAGGAGGAGTCACCTAAGGAATGATCACCTGAGCAGCATCGTCCGGACCTTCCGCCGCTCTGGCAGCCTCAACCGTCTCTTCACGACGGACCTTCTTGGCCACCTCCACTCAGGAGCTTTTGGCTACTGTCTCTCGCTGTCGTTTAGAGAGAAGCGAGCTGCTCGGAGATAGGAGGGGCATCCATCCGTCCAGCTATCATGCTCCGGGCCTGTTCTAAACGTTCACCTACCCGGACCAGCTCATCAGACTCTCTCTGTCCACTGGTGGGATCCAACTAAGGACTAGGAGAAGGAGCTTGAGCCTCTGGTGCCCCGGATTCATCTAAACCCGCATCAAAGCCCTCAGTGTCTTTAGCAGGATCTTCCGAGAACCACTCTCTAGCAGTTTGGTGGCCCTTCCGCCTCGAAGGACGAGGAGCTCCCCTGGGGCGATGCTCGTGTTCCATTAAACAGGAACTCTGAAACCGGAAGCCCTCAGGATTAGCACTAGCGTCCCGATACCACCAACAATACAGGAGTGTATAGTGCAGATTGCGATCCTTTGCAGGAAGTTCGAAATGATCATGGGTGCCACCAGCATGAGTCTAGAACCATCCCCGAGCACCATCCACTAACCCTCCTTCGAAATATAAATGGGGGTTGATATTTCCCACGTACAGTTGGTCATACCCGAACTGGTGGGCAAATCTGGAAGGAATGTACGGCTCGAGGTAGCACACAGAGCCTGTTCGCAAGATATGATACCCCGGTCGATTATTCACCAACCATCAGAAAGCGCCACAGGAAAGAACGGTGTGATGGTCCACCGTCGATACATCGCTAAGGGACTCGCCATACCCTCCTCCACTAAAGTAGGGGAAGAAACGATGAAAACTGTAATGGCCAAAGTGGGACAGCGTCTTCCTCGTGTCAGGGATGTCTTTATACTTCCAAGAGCATCTCTCCAGACGTTGGACAAACGGAACGAACCCTTCTCCTTGAAGAGTTGCTGGGGCACTCATCAATCACTAGCAATGGTAGACAAACCATGCCATCAAGTAAGTATAGGGCAGCCCCACTTTGGGGTTAGGGGTCCTGACGACTTCCCCTTCCCCTTCGTCGACAATCGATACACGACAAAATTGGGCTGTCAATGTGCGGAGTCCCCGATAGATACATGCCATCATCGCCGACACCAACACGTAGGACTTCCCGTGGGCTAAGCGGACCGTAGGATACACGACCTCCATCAGAAGCGCCTCAAAGGAATGAGTGGGGACCACGTACCTCTTCAGCCACAACATGAGGTACCCCGCGAGCAGAGCCTTTCATGATATAGGGGACTTGGCCTGGTGATGGAACGATTGTAGAACCGTTCCGAATTTGAATCCACCCTCGTCATGCTCAAGAGTCATGGTGGCTCCCCCTTCGGTTGTCCTCCTTTCCACTTCGGCCTGGTCACACTCGCCCAGCGGCAGAGTAGGCCTTCCTTTGATATCATTCTCCGGGTATAAGTAATCAGCTCAGTTCTTATGGCTCATACCCGGAGCCCTCTTCTTCTTGCCTTTGTGGTCTACCGCCCCTAAGGTATTGAGGCATATATGGTAGTAGCAGAGCAATTCCTATAGAGTCTCAACTACCAAGGGGGAGCGGTCTGAAAGCTGGTCAATCTCATCTTAACCTGGGATGTACTCCTCGTAAGGGAAGTTTCCTAAGGGCAGCCCTGACACATTATACATCTTATGAAGGTTTATGTCGAGTTCACCATTAGGGGTGAAGAACGTGCCACTGTCCACACAATACAGTTCTAAGATGCTGTGGAACTGAGGAGCATTAATTTTTAGACCATGTCGAGTGGCTCGAATGGCTACGTACAGCTCTGAATCCATGAGGTCAGAATTCTTGGCTAAAATATAGTCAGTAATCTTAGACCACCAAGTGTTGCTACCAAGCGCGGAGTAGATCCACCCCAGGGCTCTGAAGTCCTTTGGAGGAAATCTCCCATCAGCTTGGAAGAAACGATGACGGAAGGTTTCCGTGACCGCGGTCGTCTCCCCGGCGGGCAACTCGTTAAACGGTAGGCCAAGACGTAGAGCGGTCACACGTTTGCAGGAGCTGTCCACCCCGTACCCACCCGTGGAGCCCGTAAAGACACCGCAAGCCACCCCGTCTTGAGTTGGGGTCAAATCCCAGTTCATCATTCTTGGGACTGCAAGGGACCACAACTCAACAATCGAAAACCCTCTCGGCATGCTAGGAAGATAGTAGTGGACCCCGTCCACTACGCGGATCCACCTGCTCTCCCTGAGCAATAGAGCTGAAGGATCAGTCGCGGCATCACAAAAAAAACCGAGGCTTCTTGAGCTCTATCCTAGCCTCGTCTATCAACACCGCGTCAGCAGTCAACTCACGCAACATCAAATGGTGCCCGTCGGTGACTCTTTATCAGTCCATCCGGTTTGTCGGTAGCAAACATGGGTACCGGATCCAGGAAAGGGAATCGGGGAGGCGCCGCATAGCCTGTACCTTCGGCGAGACCGATAGCCACGCCCTTCGGAAGGGCTTTGTCAGAAAAGGTCGCTGCAAGACAGAGCCAAAGAATCAGGACGGAGTCCGCCCTAGGGGCAAATCTGCCTATCCGCCTGTCAGAAAGCAAAATCCACTTGACAAAGACGAGATCTGCCTGTATAGACTGTATTCGTCTTCACCAGACAAAAGTCGAACTCGCCTGTCGAAAATGAGTTCGCCTTCGCCCGATAAGGGCTGAATTTCGCCTATAAAGGCAGAAATCATCCTCTGCAAGTGAATGTAAAATCCGCCTGAAAAAGGCCGATTCTATCCAAATCGGGGAAACTGCCAAAAAATGGCAGAATCCACTGGGGAAGAAGAGCGATACTCATCCTCCTAACCCGACGTTGGCAATCAACGCAAGGTCGTCAGACAAACCTTTCGACTTACCCAAATGCGTCTCAGGCACGCTGGCGATCGTACCGGCGGTGAGGCGATCAGAATAGCGTCCAGGACCTACTTCCTTTAGAACGCATCTCTTGGATTTTGGCGCCATGTCTAAGAGTCGGGGACGAAGCGGGAATTCTTTCTCTTTAGAAAATTTTCACGAAATGAAATTCTTGAGCACAGTGGCCCTCAAAAGAGGGGAACAAAGCCTATTTAAAGGCGGAGGTGCTTGCGTGGCCACAATCCCTCTCAAGAGGCGAAACACTGGCGGTTAAGAGACATGGTCACGATCGAAATCGACGACCCAGATTACTCTCCACAGTTCGTTCTCTTTTGCGGTTGCGAAGCAACCGTCGGAACAGAAAACGGGCCGGTCAAAACCCGGGACCCGAACCAAAATCTACGACTGAATCTAATGGCTGGATTCGAAAACCACAGCCACGATTCGTCATTGAGCGAGGTGCACGAAGCTGACGTCACACTGTCGAATCATAATTAATGCGACCTGACGGACCCACGCCGTCTTAGCTGGAAAGCACGAAGCCTCATCGGCGAACACGTGGTTCACCTCCTGCCAAATCTAATTCCGCCCAGAGGAAGGGTTTCGCCTGCAAAAACCTAGCTTGACCCTACAAATTTAGATTTCGCCTGCATTTCGCCTGAACGATTCGTTCGCCTTCGAAGACGAATTACGGATGATACGACTCGTCCAGAGTTGTGAACCACCAATGAAATGGCCTCACTCAAACCCACGCCTAAGACGGCTAAGGGTTAGAGCAAAAATCTTAGCATTAAGCCTAAGAGAAACTACTCGACAACTCATCATACTGAGGGGAATAGTATGGCTAGCCCGATTCAAACGGTAATCGGTAAAGGTAAATCAAATCCGTTGATAGCTGAGGGTTTGATAAAAATTCAAAAGAGAACCAGATACACTTGATTCGCCAGGAACTTCTTTATTCAAAGTATTCCAGACCGCACGCAAGCTGGCTTAGGTCTGAAAACTTTGAAGGGGGTCTTGTAGACGGTAAAAATTACCTCCGCAAACTTACATGAAATTCGCCTGCGAGTCGGAGTCGCCCACACGATTTGAGGGTAGGGCTCACCCTTGGACTTGACTCGCTAGCACGAGCCCAAACCACGTAGTTACCAAATGCGTTCGTATCTGTTGGCCATAGCTTCGCCTGTATGATCGGCTCGCCCGCATGAGTCAAGATCATCCCAATGACTAAAATTCGCTTGTTTACTCGACTCGCCCGCTCGAGTCGAGTCGAATGCACTTACAAACTTTAGGATCGTCAGTGTACTTGACGGCCGCTATACTGCGTACAGGGATGGGCTTCCCCCACTCCCCCGCGACGTGAAGGGAGGGAGCACAGTACTCCAAGCCCATCAAGTAGCCGCTCATAGTATGAGCAACCAGTCAAATCCATGTAGTCGCCAAATCCGCCTACACGCTCACGATTGAAGATCGCCTCGCCTGCATGAGTCAAGAGCTGAATCCGCCTGAAAACGGAAAACTGGCTAAACTCACTTAAGTACTTAAAAGTCGCTACGCTGCAAACAGGGATGGGCCTTCCCACTTCACACGACGTGACGGGAGGGAGCACAGTACTCCAAGCCCATCAAGTAGCCGCTCACAGTACGAGTGACCAGTCAATTGCCAAGTCCGCCTACAGGAAGCTCGCCTTGGTTGCACGAGTCAAGAGCTGAATCTGCCTGCAAACGGTAAGCTGGCTAAACTCACTCGAGTACTGGATAGCCGCTATCCCACTCCTCACGACGTGAAGGGAAGGAGTACAATACTCCAAACCCATCAAGCAGCCGCTCACAGTACAAACCCAAGGCACGGTATCTCCCAACAGTAAATGGTCATATCCCATGATTCAAGGAGCGGCCACACCGTCTCTCCTCTATTTAAGAACTTCTTCCGACCACGAAGAAGGGCTAATTGATTAATTCAATCGGTTAATTGAACCACTAGCTCTCGACTCTCAAAGGAGTCGACGACAAGCTCTTTGCATAATCTTTGCACTGTAGCATCTTCTCCCAGTTTCGGGCCCCGATCGCCATCGAACTCGGAGACTCGAACTCTACCAACTCGAGCTTCTACTGCATACTAAAGCTCACCAGCAACCTCAGTCGGATCGTCCAAGGGAAGCAGACTCGGTGCGAGAACCGAGCGAGACGTCCTATAGCTACCGAAAGTCCCCACGTTAAACAAGGAGGGCATTCCCTCCGCTTCTATTGTAATTTTCGATTCATTAGTTTGTAATAAGTTGTTCTTATAAATACAAACGAAATCCTTATTTCGGGAGATCAAAAATTCATACCTACAGTCATGTTCTTATTTATATCAAATAGGAATCCAAAACCAACTGGGAAAACCGACCAGCCACATAATCGCGATCCGGTCGACCGAGACTATGCTTGCGGTCGACCTGCCAGATGGTCAATTTTTTACCATGTAAATTCCACAACATTCAGTCGTCCGCATAGGCTTGGAATGTTGACTGACTCGAACAGTGTTTTTTTGAACACTGTAATGTGTACGGATTTGGTCGACCGGACTCAAGCTCACGATTGACTGACCTACAACAAAAAACGCAGTCTTTGTTTTTCTTGATCTCATCCTCGTTTCTTCAATTCTCCACCTCGACGAAGTTTTTTCTAAAAAACTGAGCCGACCTCTATACCAACCATCCCACTTGTTGTGTCCAGTACGAAGTGGAATCAATCCACAACAATAGACTCAATTCATAACAAGTCAGGAACCCAAATGAAAACTCTAACAAGAAGACTCGAACTCTACCAACTCGAGCTTCTACTGCATACTAAAGCTCACCAGCAACCTCAGTCGGATCGTCCAAGGGAAGCAGACTCGGTGCGAGAACCGAGCGAGACGTCCTATAGCTACCGAAAGTCCCCACGTTAAACAAGGAGGGCATTCCCTCCGCTTCTATTGTAATTTTCGATTCATTAGTTTGTAATAAGTTGTTCTTATAAATACAAACGAAATCCTTATTTCGGGAGATCAAAAATTCATACCTACAGTCATGTTCTTATTTATATCAAATAGGAATCCAAAACCAACTGGGAAAACCGACCAGCCACATAATCGCGATCCGGTCGACCGAGACTATGCTTGCGGTCGACCTGCCAGATGGTCAATTTTTTACCATGTAAATTCCA
The DNA here is from genome assembly GCF_001876935.1 of Asparagus officinalis. Taxonomy (NCBI): domain Eukaryota; kingdom Viridiplantae; phylum Streptophyta; class Magnoliopsida; order Asparagales; family Asparagaceae; genus Asparagus; species Asparagus officinalis. The sequence continues at coordinate 100,584,813 of NC_033797.1, read as the reverse complement.
CAACATTCAGTCGTCCGCATAGGCTTGGAATGTTGACTGACTCGAACAGTGTTTTTTTGAACACTGTAATGTGTACGGATTTGGTCGACCGGACTCAAGCTCACGATTGACTGACCTACAACAAAAAACGCAGTCTTTGTTTTTCTTGATCTCATCCTCGTTTCTTCAATTCTCCACCTCGACGAAGTTTTTTCTAAAAAACTGAGCCGACCTCTATACCAACCATCCCACTTGTTGTGTCCAGTACGAAGTGGAATCAATCCACAACAATAGACTCAATTCATAACAAGTCAGGAACCCAAATGAAAACTCTAACAAGAATCTCCACCATGTTGGTATCAACTCATCAAATTAGCTGCATGAAGCTGATTGCATATGTATCCTCTTGCCTAAGGAATCAAGCCTCATGTAGTTCACCCAAATGGCTTCCAAAGACCCTCAACAACGAAGAATGTTCAACAACTCCAACAACGATCAAATTTCATCTCAGTGACAACTTTGATCAACATATCCGTCGGATTGTCCTTTGTGTGGATTTTCTCTAATATAATGTCTCCATCATCCAAGACATTTCGCATAAAATAGAACTTGACATCAATGTGCTTTGTTCGAGCATAATACACATCGTTCTTTACCAAATAAATAGCTAACATGTTATCACATTTTACCCTGATGATATCCTATGCAATCCCCAAGTTATCCAATAACCTCTGCAACCACAAAGCTTTCTTCACAGCTTCAGTCAACGCCATATATTTTGCCTTCGTAGTGGAAAGAGTCATTGTAGACTAAAGTATGCATCTCCAACACATCGGTGCTCCTGCTAGTGTAAACACATATCCAGTAGTAGACCGGCGCTTGTCAAGATCCTTAGCATAATCTGAATTCATATATCCAACACAATCCTGCTCATTTCTCCCATTCTTTTCAAATACCAAAATAACATCCACGGTACCTTTGATATACCGTAAGATCTATTTCACGAACTCCCAATGACCCTTCCTGGGGTCGTGCATGTACTTAGACATCATGCTCGTGGCATGTGACAGATCTGGCCTTGTACACACTATAGCATACATTAAGCTACCCATAGCGCTGGCATATGAAACTTTAGATATGTATTCACTGTCCTTAATTAAAACATGTGACATCTTTGTTGATAGCTTAAAGTAGGGAGCTAATGGAGTACTCATCGTCTTTCCATTGCCATTAAAACTAAATTTCTTCAGCATTTGTAAGTAGCTCCTCTGAGTCAACTTTAACCTCCCCTTCACCCTGTCTTTCTCAATTTCCATACCCAGTATCTTCTTTGCTTCTCCAAGGTCCTTCATCTCAAATTCGGATGACAACTCCTTTTTCAACTTCCTAATAGCTGAAGTATTCCTGAAAGCAATAAGTATATCATCAACATATAACAACAAATAAATATACTCACCATTTTGTAGCTTGTGCATGTACACACACGGGTCATATGAGCTTCTCGTGTACCCTTGGTCAATCATGAAACTGTCGAATCTCTTGTACCATTATCGCGGTGATTGCTTCAATCCATAAAGAGATTTCTTTAGTTTACATACTATATCTTCCTTGCATGCAGCAACTCTAGAACCCATTGGTTGTGACATATATATCTCCTCTTCTAAATCTTCATGTAGAAAGGCTGTTTTTACATCCATCTGAACTAAATCCAAATCCAGCTATGCCGCCAATGCCAATAATATTCTTATTGATAAATGTTTCACAACAGATGAGAATACCTCATTTTAATCAATGATCTTAAGTTGGGCATACCTTTTGGTAACCAATCTGGCTTTGTATCGAATGTTCCGATCAGAAGATTCTTCTTTCTTTGCATATATCCAATTGCTTTCTTACTCTTTGGTAATTTTGCAAGTTCCCAAATGTCATTCTTTTGAAGAGAATGCATCTCCTCCTCCATAGCTTTTCTCCACCTAATTAAATCAGAGCTTGACTTTGCTTCCTTATATATAGAAGCAACCAAATCATCAATGACCTCCACTGACAAAGCATATGCAATCATCATATTATCATATCTAACTGGCCGACGAATGATTCTTTCTTGGTCTGTTAGCTGCAATGGACTCCTGAGCATGACCATGTTCCCGAGTACCAATATTCACTATATCCTCCACCTTCCCATCTGTCATATCTCCTCCCAGTGTCACCTCTGAAGGAGCCTCAATAGATACAATGTTATCTGAAGTCTGTGTTGTCACATCATCCTCCACCTCCTGTGATACCTCACTAGTTTGGCCTTCTTCCACCTGCTAAGGGACTTGAGGCCTCATCATATGAGTCTCATCAAAAGTGATATCTCTGCTCATGATTGTCTTCTTGTCTTCTGGATCCCACGACTTGAAGCATTTAACTCTATCTCTAAAACCCAAAAAGACTGCTTTTCTAGCCCTCGGATTTAATTTCTCATCATTCACATGATAGTAAGCTGGACACTCAAATATTCAAATCAAATCATAATCCTAGCCACTGTACCAGACCATACCTCCATAGGAGTCTTTCCATGTATCACAGTGCACAATAACCTATTCACGAGATGGCTTACATAAACCAACACCTCGGCTCAAAAGGATCTAGCTAATCCACTCTGTGAGAGCATACAATGCACCTTCTCCAGCAAGGTACAGTTCAATCTCTCAGCCACTCCGTTTTGTTACGGTGTCTCCCTAACTGTGAAATGGTTCCAATGTCATGATCCTGGCAAAACTAAAAAAATGGATCACTCTTGTACTCATCATCATTATCAGAACAGAGTACTTTCACAATTCTACCTATTTGTAGCTCCACTTTCTTTTTTCATTCCACAAAGATATTCAGGACCTTATGTTTATGCTTCATGGTATATACCAAATTCCTCCTAGAATAATCATCAAAGAAAGTGACAAAATAATTGGTTCCACCAAAAGATGTGTTTTTGAAAGGACCCTAAACATCTGTGTGAACATAATCTAATATACCTTGGGTATTATGAATCGCGGTGCCGAATTTCACTTTTGTATTCTTCCCAAGTATGCTATATTCACACAACTCCATCTTACAGGTCTTTACACCCTTCAATAACTTATGTTTTGCCAATGTCTGCAGAGACTTATCATCAGTGTGTCACAATCTCATGTGTCATAGACGAGTGGTATTCTCCTCTGTGGTAATAGAACCTATCAGACCCTCTGTTACTGTCTTGCCCTTCAAGTAGTAAATATTGTTTTCCCTGCTCTCATCATCACCATGGTCCCCTTGGTGACCTTCAAAGTTGCATTCTCCATTATCACCTTATAACCTAATGTCTCCAAAGTTTTAAGTGAAATGATATTCTTCGTCAATTGAGAAACAAATCTCACTATCTTCAACTCCCTAGTCACATCATCACACATCCTGATTCGAACTATTCTAATACCACTAATGGGACATACGTGATCATTTCCCATTAACACGACATCCCCTCTCTCCAACTCCTCAAAGCTAGAGAACCAATCCCTCCTAAGACAAATATGGTATGTAGCACCTGAATTCAACATCCACTCTGTAGAGTCTGTATAACAAACTGACAGTAATGTTGGGCATGAATAGCTTGAAGAATCTAAATCTGAATTATCACCACTAATTTTGGCAACATTCACCTCTGAAGTCTGAACGACTTTCCCTTTGTTTTTCCCGACTCTATCTTTAAACTTTGGGCATTCATTTTTCCAATGTCCATCCTCTTTGCAAAAAGCACATTGATTCCTACCCACAATTCTATGGACACCTCTTGGCTTCCATTTTGAGCGATTAAATGGACGGGGTTTGGGACTATGGCCTCTTACTGCCAATGCATCTCCCGATGCCTTCTCGGAGGGTTCGACATCACTCTTCCTCAACTCATAATTCACAAATACTGATATCACCTCCTTGTAATTAACAGTGGTCCTACCATTAATCATTGTGAGGACAAAGGTACCATAATCATCATCTGGCAATGAACACAATAATAACATCACCTTATCTTCATCCTCTATCATGATATCCACATTGGCCATATCCGATAGCAATTTCATGAAGTTATTGCCATGTTCTCTAATGAAAACTCCCTTCTTTATTTTGAATTGGTAAAACCTCTTCTTTAAATGAAGTCAGTTCTCAATGCTTTTCGTCAAATACTTGTCATTGAGTGTTTCCCATAACCGTTTTGCCGATGTTTTATTCATGACATCATAAATCAAATCTGCGTCAAACACGGTCTATTAACCCCACATGCTCTACTATTTATTTTCTTTGAAACCTTATCCTCCATAACATCGTGTTTCTCTTGTAATTCAAGAGTTCCCTCCAAATTTTGGGCATCCAACACATCCATCACTTGACACCTCCATAAAACGAAATTTATCTTGTCATCAAATATTTGAACATCAATTTTTGTGTTATTAATGCTCAAACCTTGTATCGCCTTACACAGGGACGATCCTGATGTACTTGCTTCGGTCATGTTGATAATCCAATCTTCAAATGAGAATTTGCACCAAATCCTCTTGTAGAAGCCCTAGCTTTCTCCTCCAAATTGAACCCCAAGTCAACCTGGAGCTCTGATATCACTTGTTGTGCGCAGCGGAATTGAAGGACACGAACAAAATAGGAGAATAAAATCAACAACCAAACACAAGCATACACAGCAAGACACTAAATTTTACGTGGTTCGACAATGTGCCTACGTCCACGGGGCAAGGAGGGGGAATATTTTACTAATAGAGAGAGAGAGAGAGTACAAATAGGATTTATAATCACTCAATAATCTCACAAAATAACCCTCAAACAAAACTCTCAAATCCCTCACAAATTCTCCCTTTCTAAGTGCTCAAATATCAGCTCTTCATCTCTCACCTAACCCTAGAAAACGTCATGTTCCTATTTATATCAAATAGGAATCCAAAACCAACTGGGAAAACCGACCAGGCCCATAACCACGATCCGATCGACCAAGACTATGCACGCAGTCGACCGACCCGACCAGTGTTTTCTGAACACTGTAATGTGCACGGATTCGGCCGACCGGACTCAAGCTCACGGTCGACTGACCTGCAACCAAAAACGCAGTCTTCGTTTTTCCTGATCCTCATCGTCGTTTCTTCATGCTCTGTTCAGCTGCTACAAAAAAATTGTAGAGAATGATAGATATACAAAATTTGGTGTAACTCTAGGCTTTGCATATTGATTTGAAAATAATAGATGTAGCTACTCAGTCAGAATCGACATGACAGTATGACATAAGGACACTCAAGCTATTTACTAAACGACTAACACTATTAACCTAAATAAGAGCATGTGCAACAGGCTCTCACCTTTGCTCCCAACGTTGAGGTGACAGTGTGAGCATGCTGCCAACGGCCCAGCAAGCTCCTAAGGTTTATCCTTGGGCTTGCGTAGCACGAAGCCTGGGAGCTCGTGCCACCGAGCTCCTAAGCGCTCCACAAATTTGTGGAGCGCTTAGGAGCTCCCAACCATTAATTTTTTTTACAAAAAAAACCCTATACTTTTGAACCCAGAACCCAAGTTAAAAATAGTTTTTAAAAAAAAACCTTTGGTGATTTTCAAAATTGATTAGCCGTTGAGATTTAAAAAATTAGCAAGAATAGTAAAAAAATTCTATAAATTCTCAATTCATTATACAAATCATTCCACACAACTCTCTCATAAAAAACACTATTTTCCTATCAAATTACAGACATCATGGATCCCTCCCAAAACTTTTATTCGTAATTCCTTACTAGTGAAGGATCAACCTTATACTCGTCGTTCTGCACAAACATCGTAGAAGAAGGTCACCCTATCCATGAGTTCTCGCAATCGGCAGCACAACAAGTGTCATCCCAAGAAACACTAACCACAAAGAAGAAGAAGGCTTACACGTGGTTCGAAAATTAGACTGTCCACGAGGATAAGCTTCTTGTGTCTGCTTGGCTAAACACGAGCTAAGACAACATCCAAGGTACGGGGCAACACAAAGATAAGTTTTGACACAGAGCTAACGACTACTTTATCCAATACTCAACCGATCCAACGAGCCGCACACCAAACCAAATAATACATCGTTGGTCAACGATTCAACTGTCCGTCAACAAGTTCTGCGGGTGCATTGCTCAGATTGAAGACAAAGATTTGGTATGGGAACTATTGATCAGGTAAATATTTAACTTTTATGTTTTTATGTAAACACCATAGTAATGAAGAGAGGGATATATATGTTTAATTATTCTAAATTTAACTCTTGTGTAGACTACAGAAGTAAAAGAATTATACCAATCTCTTTATGGTAAGCCATTCATGTTTGACCATTGCTGGGCTAAGTTGCGTCATCATCAAAAGTGGATCCAACAGATTGGAACTTACAATAAGATTCGATCACAACCGAGAAGAACCACAAACTATGATTTCTCACCAAACAATTCCTCTCCAGCAACCCTCATCGAGTTGAACACTGACTCGGATGATGTCATAACAAGGCCTGAAGGGAGGAAAGCGTCAAAGCTCAAGAGGAAACAAAATGTGGAAAACTCTGAGTCCTCTAAGTCCATCATGGGAGAGACTTTCGCGTGGATGAAGCAAACCACCAATCAAAAAATGGATCTAAAACAGAAGAAACAAGATGACGATATCATGAAGATGGATCTCTCAACACTCAATTCAGTTCAATGACAATACTTTGAAATGCGTCAGGCATAGATATTGGAGAGGTGGATGTCTAAGGGTTCTTCCTAATTATCATATATTATCTTTTATTACATTTATGATTGTACTCGCATCGCATCCTCATTAGTTCTTCCTAATTATCAAATATTATCTTGTAATAGATTTATGATTATACTAGTAGTTGCTAATTTTATTATTGAATGAATACAACTACTTTATTAAAATTGAAATTGGTGTAGTACAACAACTCGAACAAGTTCGATCCGATGATGAGTACAACTACTTTATCGCCAAAACCACATTAGACATAAAGAAATTTTAATCCTCGGCTATGGATCCCTTGAGTTACCATAGATGCTTGATCAAATCATTCTTTAGTGATTTGTGAGTCTGCGTGTTCCTAATCTGATGATGATTTTGGATGAACTCAGTTAGAGACATCGTCCGCACATGAGAAGGTTCAACGACTGGTATCGAATCAACAAAGTCAAAGTTGTTGTCAAATTGACAATCTTGTTCATCTTCAACGATCATGTTATGCATTATGATGCAAGCTGTCATGATGTCTTTCAGCATACTATGTTGCCAAAAATGTGCTGGTCCACGAATAATCGCAAATCGAGCTTACAACACGCTAAAAGTTAGCTCAACATTTTTTCTTGTTCTCTCTTATTGTTAGGCAAAGTACTTATTCTTTTTTTCTCGAGGTGCTGGAATAGACTTCATTAATGTGGACCACTCTGGATAAATCCCGTCAGCGAGATAGTATCCCATATTGTACTCATGACCATTGACAGTATAGTTGCACGGTGAAGCTTGTCCCTCTGCAAGCAGTGCGAAAACCGGTGAATGATATAGAACATTGATGTCATTGTGATACCCCGGCAGTCCAAAGAAGACATTCCATATCTAAAGATCTTTGCTAGCTACAGCCTCCAAAATAATTGTAAGTTCATGAAAATGCCCAGTATACATACCATGCCAAGCGATTGGACAGTTCTTCTATGTTCATTGCATGCAGTCGATGCTCCCAAGCATACCAGGAAAACCTTGTTGTGAACCTTCCTCAAGCAGGAGTGCAACATCTTCATTAGTCGGTGCATGAAGGTATTCCTCCCCAAAGATATCGATAATCGATCGAACGAACCTCCTTAGGCTCTCAATCGATGTACTGACTCCGATCCGAACGTAGTCGTCAATAGAGTCAACGGATGCTCCATACGAGCATTCGTATCGCTGTAGTAATCTTTTGAAGGTTAGATAGTCCCAACTGTCCAGCATCATTCCTCTATTGGACGAAGTAATCGTCATGTTCGACAACTGCGTTGTGGATTCGAAGGAATAATGAACGTGGCATTCTGAATCTTCGATGAAAATAATGAAGAGGATAGGTTGGTGTATCTGCAAAATAATCTTGGAACTGGCCTTCCAGTCGGTTTTGATGGAGCACGATACGTCTTTTGTGTTGACGTGAAGTTTCAACTTTCTCTTATTCTTCTTCATCGACAACATCAGCTCCCATAAGAAAGAACATCTTCATCATTTCATCATCGTTTGAGCTAGATGAGCTAGACATTTTGTTGTGGGAGATAATGGGTTGATGTGAGAAGGCGTTGAATTTTATAGGAATCAGTCGGTTGACCGTGTCCCTCGAAGATTGTGTCCCTCGAAGACCATGACCAATGGATAGGAATCTGTCAGTTGTTCCTCAAAGACCATGTCCCTCAAAGACCGTGTCCAACGAATAGGAATCTGTCAGTTGTCAGTGAAAATGCACGCTCCCTCGAAGACCATGTCCAATAGATATGAATCTGTCTGTTGTCGGTTGTCAGTGGAATTAAATAAAAGATGTTTAAATATAATTGAATGTAATGTGTAACAAAACTAAAATAGAAGAGGGTTTTTTAATATTATTGGAGCTCAAAACTAGGAGTTTGTTGGAGATCAACATTAGTTAGGAGGGTAATGTGGCATTGAAAATGGTGGGCCATGTCTTGAGGAGGTCTTGAGGGCTCTCCAATAAGGACTCCCAACTGTGAGCTTGTTGCACATGCTCTAACACATAAAACTTCAAATTGTGCTTTATGATACGAAGATGTTTCAAACTTTCAGCTAACGTACCAAGCCTAAAATAAGCTCTAATGCAGATTTCCTTTGTTAGTCTAAAGTGTAGACCCAAAGTTAAAGCCGAACCTGGAATCATAAAGAACACAGTCCAAAAAGTCCAGGAGAACTACCAGTCAGCCTGGCGGTCGACCGCGAGTCAGCGGCGGTCGACCGCAAATGTGCACAGGAGTCAGGAAGAGGCTGGAGCTGAAGGCGGTCGACCGCGACGGTCGACCGCACCAACCCTGTAATGTTTTCTGCTCTCGTGATTTGGTTCGGTCGACCGTCGCGATCGACCGCGATACCTGTACGGTCGACCGTCATGGTCTACCGCGATGCTGTTTGCCAGATTCCTTATGAGTTCAAGAAATCTATTTAACCAAGTTTGATATAAATACCCAAACGTTTTTTAGGGTTTAAAAAAAGCATCATAAAACCATCAAAAAGAGAGAGCTTTTGACAGAGAGATCTCAAAGAGATAAAACCCTAGTTTGAGAGTTTGTATTTCTTCTTCAATCAATAAAAGAATTATGTGGTGTAGCTCCCGAGGACATAGGCACGTTGTCGAATCTCGTTAAATCTGTGTGTTCGTCTCCTTTATTATTCATGCAAGTTTTGATCTTTATTTGTGGTGAATTTTCCTACTTTCCTACTTTCAACATAAGGTTCCGAAGAGCAATGGTTCGATTTGATTGTTTCGAATTCCCAACAACTGGTATCAGAGCTTCATTCAGCAATTTGTGTAAAAACCATGGCAGAGGAAATCAAATCTAAGATCGTGAAGTTTGACGGCTTAGACTTCGCCTACTGGAAGTCGCAGATGGAGGACTATATGTACCAGAAGGACTTGTATCGCCCGTTGATAGGCAAGGATAAGAGACAAAAGAAAGAGGAGTCAGATGATGATTGGGAGATACTGGATAGAAAGGCTCTAGGGAAAATCCGGTTGTCGCTCGCCAAATCAGTAGCCCACAATATCTTGAAGGAGAAGACGACGATGTGGCTTATGGAAGCGCTCGTGAAGATGTACGAGCAACAGTCGGCAGCAAACAAGGTGCATCTCGTCAAGACTCTTTTCAACCTCAAGATGGTAGAAAGATGGTCCTTCACGATGCACCTCAACGAGTTCAACATGATTGTTGATCAGCTTATCTTCGTAGACATCATGTTTGATGACGAAGTGTAGGCCCTACTGTTACTATCGCAATTGTTAGATAGTTAGGCAGGTTGTGTGACGGCAATTAGCAATTCGGCAGAGAAGGAAAAGTTAAAGCTGAGTGCGGTGGTTAGCATGATTCTATCCAAGGAGGTTAGAAGGAAATCCTCTGAAACAGAAGGTTCAGGTTCAGCCCTAAATTTCGAGCAAAGAGGCAGAAGCCAGAAGAAAGGAAACCAGAATAGGAATCAGTCAAAATCAGTAAAGAAGAGGTCGAACTTGAAGGTTAGACCTATTAAAGAGAAGTGTTGGAATTGCGACCAGGAGGGTCATATGTCTTCAGTCTACAAAAGTTCAAAGAGGGATGCGGGTGAGGAGGAGGCTCATATCGTGCAGGATGCCTTGATCTTTACTATGGATGACGACTTGGATTCTTGGATCATCGACTCAGGAGCATCTTTCCACGCCACTGCTAACATGAAGCTTCTCCAGAATTATATAGCAGGGGACTTTGGAAAAGTTTATTTGGGAAATAACGAGCTTTATAATATTGTTGGAAAGGGTAAAGTGCAGATTCAGATGAAGGGCTCTAAGTGGACCTTGAAGAACGTGAGACACGTGCGGAAGCTGAAGATGAATCTTGTTTCGGTGGGATAACTTGGAGCAGAAGGCTATGTTTCGACATTCACAAGGGATTCATGGAGAATCTCCAATGGTACGATGATAGCTGCTCGAGGTAACAAACTAGGGACTTTTTATCTCACCTTACATGCGAGTGACACCCTCACAATTATAGCTGGCAAAGAGAGTACAGATCTGTGGCATAACAGGCTAGGGCACATGAGCAAGAAGGGGATGAAGATCTTACATTCACAGGGAAAGCTAACCGGGATCGACTCCATGGAAGTCGAGGTTTGTGAAGACTGCATCTTTGGGAAGCAGAAGAGGGTTAGTTTCGAGAAGGGTGGAAGGTCACCTAAGGCTTAGAAGCTAGAGTTGATGCATACAGATGTATGGGGTCTAGCCAGTGTGTCTTTTTTTGACGGTTCGAGAGATTATGTCACCTTCATCAACGATCACTCGAGGAAGGTGTGAGTCTACTTTATGAAGCACAAGTCAGAGGTGTTCGGAGTCTTAAAGAAGTGGAAGTCTATGGTGGAGAACAATATAGATCTGAAGGTGAAGTGTCTAAGATCAGACAATGGTGGAGAATATGAGCTAGAGGAGTTCGAGAGGTTCTGTGTTATAAATGGTATTCGTTTAGAAAGGACTACTCCAGGGACATCGTAGCAGAACAACATTGCAGAGAGGATGAACAGAATCTTGATGGAGCGTGCCAGGAGCATGCGATTACATGCTAGTCTGCCTAAGACATTTTGAGCAGATATGGTGCATACGGCAGCTTACCTTATTAATCACGGGCCATCAGTTCTATTGGATTTTGGGATTCCAGAGAAGGTTTGGAGTGGAAAGAAGATAAATCTCTCACACTTGCGGGTATTTGGTTGCGTGGCTTATGTTCATATCAGTGACCATATCAGAGACAAGCTAGAGGCTAAGTCATAGAAGTACACATTCATTGGATACGATATTGATGAGTTCGAGTATCGTCTTTAGGATGAGAAGAACAGAAAGATCATCAGAAGAAGGGACGTGATATTCAATGAGGAGGTGATGTACAAGAACAGGGAAAATGCTAAGGATAGCCAAAGCAGTGGGAGCAGCACTACGGATGCAGGTGGATCCGAGTACATGGATTTAGAGGAACTTTCAGATAGGGGTGATGATGTTTGTTCTGACCATAGAATGGAGGAGACTCCAGGTGCAGAAGCAACTATCATGGCGTGGAGCTTAGGAGGTCATCCAGGGTACCCAAACCAAATCCCATATATCTTTCATCTCTTGATTACTTACTATTGACAGATATCGATGAACTGGAATGCTATGAGGAGGCTATGCAAGTGAGTGAATCTCGGTAGTTGGAGCATACGATGCAGGAGGAGATGTATTCTCTACTTATTAATGAGACATGGAAGTTAGCCCAGCTACCTGTACAGAAAAAGACCTTACATAACAAATGGGTCTACCTGGTCAAGTAGGAGAGTGATGGAAGCAAAAGATTCAAGGCCAAATTAGTAGTGAAGGGGTTTCAACAGCAGGAAGGAGTGAACTACACAGAGATATTTTCCTCTGTCGTGAAGCTCACAACCATCAGAGTGGTGTTGAGTTTGGTAGCTGCAGAAGACCTTTTTCTTGAGCAGTTAGATGTGAAGACTGTCTTTCTTCATGGTAACTTAGATGAAGAAATCTACATGAAGCAGCCTGTTGGTTTTATTGAAGAAGGAAAGGAAGACATGGTGTGCAAGCTCAAGAAGAGCTTATATGGTTTGAAACAGGCTCCGAGACAGTGGTACAAGAAGTTTGATAACTTCATGCAAAACAATGGCTACAAAAGATGCAATTCGGATCATTGCTATTATTTCAAAAGGTTCGAGTCCAACTTTATTATCTTGTTATTATATGTTAATGACATGTTGGTACCAGGACCGTGTTTAGAAGATATAAATAGTTTAAAGAAGCAGCTAGCAAATGAGTTTACAATGAAGGATCTGGGTGCAGCAAAGCAGATTCTAGTGATGCAAATCAGTAGGGATGAAGCTGAAGGGATGTTGAGATTGAGCCAAGCTCAATACATTGAGAAGGTACTTCAGAGGTTTAATATGCAGAATGCTAAAGTTGTTAACATGCCCATTGGAAGTCAGTTCAAGCTATCTGAGGATCAATCACCTAAGACAAATATAGATAAAGAGCATATGAGCAGAGTGGCATATTCTTCGGCCATTGGGAGTCTCATTTATGCGATGGTTTGCACGAGGCCGGACATCGCTTATGCAGTGGGAGTTGTGAGCAGGTTTGCAAGCAATCCAGGGAATCAGCATTGAGAGGCCGTGAAGTAAATATTACGGTACTTGAGGGGAACAACGAACAAACCACTATGTTTCAGGAGGAAGGAGTTGGTACTGCAGGGATACGTGGATGAGAACTTCGCCGGTGATCATGATATGAGGCGAAGTACCATGGGGTATGTTTATACCTTAGCGTCAACAGCAGTAAGTTGGGTCTCACATCTGAAGAAGATTATGACTTTATCTACAACCGAGGCTGAGTATATCACGGTGACCGAAGCAATCAAGGAAATGATCTGGTTGAATGGGTGCTTGGAAAAGTTGGATCTGAAGCAAGGGAGAGGAGTTCTTTATTGTGATAGTCAGAGCTCTATACATCTTGCCAAGAATCCAGTATATCATGCCATAACGAAGCACATCGACGTCAAATATTATTTTATACGCTCGCTAGTTGAAGACGAAAATTTACACTTAATGAAGATTTTGGGGAGTCAAAATCCGGTGGCCATGTTAACGAAGGCAGTCACCATTGAGAAACTGGAGTTGTGCGCAACTTCAGTTGGCCTTCATGAGTAGAAGACGAAGGCGGATCCACACTACGAGGATCGGCGAGATTGCCAGGATATTTTTTATTGAAGAAAGGCTTTTCCGGGGAGGAGAAGATACATGCGAAGAAGGGGAGAGTTCGGATGAACTCACTGATGACACTTTGGTCTCCAAGTGGGAGATTGTTAGTCTAAAGTGTAGACCCAAAGTTAAAGCTAAACCTGGAATCACGAAGAACACGGTCCCAAAAGTCCAGGAGAACTGTCAGTCAGCCTTGCGGTTGACCGTGAGTCATCGGTGGTCGACCGCGAACGTGCACAGGAGTCAGGGAGAGGCTGTAGCTGAAGGTGGTCGATCGCGACGGTCGATCGCGCCAACCATGTAATGTTTTCTGCTCTCGGGTTTTGGTTCGGTCGACCGCCACAGTCGACCGCGATACCTGCACGGTCGACCATCACAGTCGACCGCGACGCTGTTTGTCAGATTCCTTATGAGTTCAGGAAATCTGTTTGGGCTGGGTTTGATATAAATACCCAAACGTTTTTTTAGGGTTAAAAAAAGCATCGGAAAACCATCAAAAAGAGAGATTTTGACAGAGAGATCTCAGAGAGATAAAACCCTAATTTAAGAACTTGTATTTCTTCTTCAATCAATAAAAGAATTGTGTGGTGTGGCTCCCGAGGACGTAGGCACGTTGCCGAACCTCGTTAAATCTGTGTGTTCGTCTCCTTTATTATTCCTGCAAGTTTTAATCTTTATTTATGGTGAATTTTTCTACTTTCCTACTTTCAATACAAGGTCCTGAAGGGCAAATGTTCGATTTGATTGTTTCAAATCCCCAACATCCTTTGCATAGGGTTCAATAGCAGCTGCAAAAATTCAAGTGAAAATGCACGAATAGGCTTACTATGTTCGATACACTGTACCCGTAACAAATGAAATATTTTGTACATAGACCATAAGTCTAATATGTACTAATGTGATGTGTAGTTTTTCTATAGTTGTACACCCATTTATTTTAAATCTACTCTCCTACGAAATCATCCTCTAACAAAAAGAAGTAAGGCCGTAAGGGTATATAAGTGTAAAGTAGGAGGAAAATACCAATGTGAAATCATCCTCTAACAAAAAGAAGTAAGGGTATGTAAGTGTAAAGTAGGAGGAAAATACCAATGTGAAATCATCCTCTAACAAAAAGAAGTAAGGGTATGTAAGTGTAAAGTAGGAGGAAAATACCAATGTGCTTAAGCGCTAATTATTGGCCCACTTTAGAAGAAGCTACTATCTTCTTTAATTTTCTGAGTCGTTTATCATATTGCCCAAATCTTAGTTTTTTGCATTCCGTTTAAGATTTTCATAAAATAATAGGGTTTTTTTTGTGTGGAAAATAATGGGGCTCGAAATTCATTAATAACCTGTGCTTGACCTTTATTAGAGTGTGAAGAAATTGAAGCACCACTGAACTATTGTTCATTTTTTATTTTGAGTTGCACAAATCTTTGGTCACACGATCACTTTTTTTATGGTTGTCTTAATTCAATATTCTTGAAGTTCAAGACACACCTGTACCCTTCCTTAGGAAATATTTAATCCCTTCATCAATAAGGTGAGCAAGCTAAAAAACAGTTATTGTGAGCGGGTGCATCCAACCCGGGAAATTCCTTGGGCCAACCCGATGAGGACCGCAAGAGGAGGGTGTTTTTTGATTTTTTTTTTTTTTTCAATTTGTTTGGGCTAATTTCTAGAAACTCTCATGAGTCAGTTATTGTGAGCATAGTCTTTAACGCTCAACCCACTTTGCTTAATAGATGAAGACGTATTGTGTGCGTTTTTATAAATACCTGATTCAAGGGGCCTAATTCAAGGTCTAGTCCATTATGTCCCTCAGGTGGCGATGAACTCACTAAAGAAAGGTTCAAAAACGGAAGCTATCTCTCCCGAATTCATGATACGAAATGTTTCCCAACCTATATGTGTTTTGTGATTTATTGATTCATTTACTATTTTTTGAGTTTTCAGTCAATATTGCCTTTTGGGAGGGACTATTGGACTTTTGGTTCATGAAAAGGCAATTTTGCTTTTGTCCTATTAATTCTCCAACTAACCACATATTTCTCTAAAGAGCTTTGACTATTTCTCCACTAATCTCTCTCCCTCTAACCAAATCCAGTAACTCATGATCTCCTCTATATCTCCCTATAATACCATTTTAAGCTCTCTCTTAAGAAGTGACTTCTCTCGTCTGATTCTCTCTAATCTCTCTCTCCCGGCTCACGGAACAAAAGCAAAGAAAAGAAGAGAATAGTGAGAAATAAAGAAAGAAAAGAAAAAGAAATAGAGAGAAAATTATAACGGGGAATTTGTGATACTATTTTATTGATAGTGTTATTTTGGGCAACCTTCTTCATCTGAGCAGAAGCTCTGTGCTCTCGCCCGAGTATAGAGGCCGACTGTTTCCGGAAGCTTTTACCGCTAGGGGAGGGAACTATTTGCACCAGGGCGATAGGCGGGTTCTCAATCTTCTAGACTGTTGAAAATTTACCAACTTTAAAGGTTAGCATGTAGATAAATCTGAATAAAATAAACAATTAATCCGAAATAAATAATATAAGTTAGAAAATATTAGGCCTGACGAGAAGCAGTCGTGTAATCACTGTCCTAGAAGATTGAGAACCCGCCTATCGTCCTGGTGCAAATGGTTCCCTCCCACTCAGCGGTTAAAGCCCCCGAAAATGGTCGGTCTCCGTACTCGGACGAAAGCACAGAGCTTCTGCTCAGATGAAGAAAGTTGCCCAAAATAACAATATCGATAAAATAGTAGCACAAATTCCCCGTTATAATTTTCTCTCTATTTCTTTTTCTTTTCTTTCTTTATTTATCACTATTCTCTTCTTTTCTTTGCTTCTGTTCCGTGAGTGTTTGTGGGAAAATTTGCAGTAAAAAAAACGAAGGAAAATTGATTTGTATTCCTTTAATCTCAGTTACAATTAGATTTCCTGATTACAAAAGAGAAGAGAATGATCTGGATTCTCCCCTTTGTTTAAATCTGGGTTCTTCACGGTGGCGATGAGATGCCTCCCTCGAATGCTCGCGTCGAGTTTGCTTCTCGTTGACGATCCGACGTCTTGTTTCACTGGAACATGATCTTCTCCTCACGATTTGACGTTGTGGAGAACTTGCGTGGTAAGTTTAAAACTCTTGGTGAGTTGATAACTCTGATCGAGTTTAGAACTCTTGAAAAAGAGTTGATTTGAACTGAGAATCGGTTCTCAAGCCAAGGCCGAAGGCTTCAAGGAATGCTCCAAAGGATGAATGTCGATCTCTCCCTTTGCTGCCAAGAAGTTCTAACCGACCGCACCCCCTTGAACTGAATTGATTTTCAGTTATTTATAGGGGATTAAGGGGTGTAACCACCTCCTTAATTCGCTCCTAAGTAAGGCTAATGGGATGTAACCGCCCCCTTAAATCACTCCTGAGTGGAGTTGTGATCCCCTCAGATCGTGGAAAATGGTTTTGGAACCGTTCAGCTCGTGTTTGAACGAGTCAAACGCAGGCCCACGTTCTGGCATGAATTCTGTGTCCAAACGCAATGCCTAAAAGCTTGAACGCAGCATCTGGAAGCTCGGACGCAGCGTTTGGAATTTGCGTTGTGCAGCGATTTGGAGCTGCGTTCTGCGGCTGATTGGAGCTGCGTTCAGCGGCTGATTGGTGAAGCTGCGTTTGGCAGCGCTTGCTGCGTTCAGCGGCTGATTGGTGAAGCTGCGTTCAGCGGCTGATTGGAGCTGCGTTTGGCTATGAACATGGTGCGTCTTGATGCTGGTACGCGAGGAGGACTCTCACGTCTTGGTTTGAAGAGACCGTCGATTTGTAGTCTCTTTCTGTCGAAGCGTTGCAAAGATCGTCATTACAGCCTACAGAACCCCCTCCAAAGTTTTCGAAAGTTCGCGGTTGACTGGGACGAATTTTCGGAATACTTTGGATCTCAACTCTGATCTTGGAGCTGTTGATTCCTTGTGGTAAAGGATTTGTTCTCTGCACTTGCTTCGAAGGCATCATGGTTGAAGGGATTTGCCACGTAGGACCTGTGTGAAGGTATGCGCCATAATCCTGCTTTTGGAATGTGGGGGTGGACCCTGCATTTTAAACTTGAGATGCGGGTCTCACCCTTGCATGTTGAACTTGGAACACGGGTGTGACCTTGGCGTTCGGTTTTTACATCGCGGGTCTGACCTCAACGTTTTGACTTAAGACATGGAAGTGGCTTCCGTGCATTTTTGACTAAGTCTTTGAGACTTGTCTTTGGCTCATCTGTTTTAAGTCTCGGCTCACATCCATTAAGCTGATGGACCTGCAAACGTGCATAGGATTTTTGGCAAACCCTCAGCCATCAACGGATTTGATAAGCCTTTACCGACTACCGTTTGAGTCGGGCTAGCATGTGGATTGTCTAAGTCCGTTCCACATGTAACGTTGTGCTAAGAGAATGAACCCTCTTAGACTTGATGCTATGATTTTGAATACATAGACTTTGTCATTTTCACGGGAAACGACTAACCGGCAACGCATGTTAGGCGTAGGCTTATCTCTAATTAGGGATCGAGATAAAGTCCCCCATGCGTGTGAGGCATAGATTTTGATGTCCTTTTCACGGTAAAAGACTAACCGGCAATCCGCTGGGGATTTTATAATGACAACTTGCTATTCTTGTTGAAAAAGGATTAACAAGTTCATTGGGGGGTTTTACTGTTAGAGGTGTGATGTTAACCTAACAGTATTTTTATGGACCTATCGCTCTGTTGACAAGAGTCGATAAGTTGATTTTGTCAGATGTGTGATATTAACGTGACAAGAAGAATATTGCGATCGGGGCAATTTTGAAGACCTATCGCTCTATTGGGGAGAGTCGATAAGTGGATTTTGTCAGAGGTTTAGTGTTAACGTGACAGGAATGTGTTGCGATTGGAGCAACTTTGTGGACTTATCATCCGATTGAAGAGGATTGATAAGTAGGTTGTCAGAGGTATGATGTTAACGTGATAAGATTGTGTTGCGATGAGAGCAACTTTGTGGACTTATCATCCTATTGAAGAGGATTGATAAATGGGTTTTGTCAGAGGTATGATGTTAACGTGACAAGATTGTGTTGCGATTGAAGCAACTTTGTGGACTTATCATCCTATTGACGAGGATTGATAAGTGGGTTGTCAGATGTATGATGTTAACATGACAATATTGTGTACTTATGATTTGAACAAGATTTTGGGAATTAGCGTCTCGCTGGGGAAACTTGCTAGGTGATTTTATCATCAGGAACGATGAGTTCTGATACTAAGATTTTAAAGACTTAGTGTCTTGCTGGGGAAGATTGCGATTTGAGCAATTTTGAGGACCTATCATCTTATTGAAGAGGATTGATAAGTTGATTATCAGAGGTGTATTGTTAACGTGACAAGTTGGGAGTGATGCAAACTGAATTCATACTCCGTGGGGTGATGATCGTCAGAACTGTAATGTTAACTTGACGATGTGAAAGATTTATTACTCTTAATCCAATGGATTCCAAGTAACCAACCCCCAGTCTTGATTAAGACTTAGCAGGGGAATAAAAAGAGGTAGACAAGGCACATCACCTAGTGGGGCACTATCCATGAAGTCGGAATAGAGGCACATCACCTGGTAGGCCATTATCTGATGAGTTTGACTATCAGAGGTAACTGTTAACGTGATAGTTTTGTGGACCCGCCATCCTACTTGAAGAGGATGATTGGTGGGGGAATTTGGAGGAAAAAGACTATCAGAGGTGACGGTTAACGTGATAGTTTTGGTAGACCCGTCATCCTATTAAAGAGGATTAATGGGGGAATTTAGAAAAAATGGACTATCAGAGGTGATCATTAACGTGATAGTTTTGGTGGACCCGTCATCCTATTAAAGAGGATTGGTGGGAGAATTTGGAGGAAAAGGACTATCAGAGGTGACGGTTAACGTGATAGTTTTGGTGGACCCGTCATCCTACTTGAAGAGGATTGGTGAGGGAATTTGGAGGAAAAAGACTATCAGAGGTGACGGTTAACGTAATAGTTTTGGTGGACCCGTCATCCTATTGAAGAGGATTGATGGGGGAATTTAGAGAAAATGGACTATCAGAGGTGATCATTAACGTGATAGTTTTGGTAGACTTCGTGGTTGACAGAGGTATTCTGTTGAACATGACAACTCAGAAAATTTATTATTCATAATCCAATAAACTACAAATAAACCAATCCCCAGTCTTGAACAAGTGCAAGGGGAAAAGGGTAGACATGGCACATCACCTAGTGGGCCATTTTCTAACGAGGTTGACTATCAGAGGTAATTGTTAACGTGATAGTTGTTGGACCTGTCATCCTACTAAATATGATTGGCTTCTGTGGTTGTAGTATCTTCCCCTTCTGACTGAGAAGATTGGGCTTGGTCCGATTGCTCAGGTGAAGGTTGGACCTGGTCCAATTGCTCAGGTTGATCCTGCCTACTTTGTTCTTCAGCTTCGATCCTGGCAATAATCTTTTGAGCCTGTTCGCCTTGAGAGATTAGTTGTCTCCAGGAACGACATTCTGCAACCCCTATTCGGGCTAGGAGGTCGGTTTGCAAATTGTGCCGACAGGTCTCGAAGATTGGGCTTGGTCCGATTGCTCAGGTTGATCCTGCCTACTTTGTTCTTCAGCTTCGATCCTGGCAATAATCTTTTGAGCCTGTTCGCCTTGAGAGATTAGTTGTCTCCAGGAACGACATTCTGCAACCCCTATTCGGGCTAGGAGGTCGGTTTGCAAATTGTGTCTACAGGTCTCCACTAAGGTAGACTGTGTCATACCTGTCGGGCATTGAAGAGCCATGTTTCGAAACCTCTTGATGAAGGCTTTGACAGACTCCCTCTTCTTCTGCTTAGTGGCGAGAAGGGTATGGATGGAGACTTCGGTTCGGTGATCCCGTGCCGTCAAAAGTTTGTAGCGTCGGGACTTCGAATTTTGGAGGATAAGGGGCTGCATCCCATTCGGCAGGATAGGGTCTGACAACTCCCTCTTCTTGGAGCTCGCTTCTGTTAGAAATAGCATTGAGGCGGGCTTCCAATTCTTCCATTTTGACAGACTGGATATTCTGTTCGTTCTCCGTCTCTCTTCCTTCATCAGAGGAAGATTCTAGGTTGTGGGCTTCTTGGTCAGAAGCCGTGTCATCAACCACTTTTTCCTTCCCTTTGCTTGTGTGAGGTCGGGACGAAGACGTTCTTTCCCTTCGGGAAGATTCTTGCCTGAGTGGCGAATCTGTCTTCTGAGATTGGCCTTGTCTGCAACGAGTTGAGTCAACAGGGGCAGGAGTTCATTGATGGCCTCTTGCTGAGATTTGAGCATGGCCTCCTGCTCATCAAGTCTCTTCGCGAGATCTTCATGGTTTCCCGTCATATAAGCGGAGCTCTCATGTTCAACAAAAGAGCTTGATGTGAGTTTATTGATGGCCTCTTGCTGAGATTTGAGCATGGCCTCCTGCTCATCAAGTCTCTTCGCGAGATCTTCATGGCTTTCTGTCATATAGGCGGAGCTTTCACGTTCAACAAAGGAACTTGACGATTGAGACTCCGCGATGGCTGAGTGTTCATCATCGGAATTGGTTCCTCTAGCTAACCTCCGATAGTTGACTGGGAGAATGGCTCCTGTTCGCGTCCGAGTGCGTTGGTAGATTCCTTCAAACTCGTTAGCGATTTCTCTGACGGTCGGTGAACGACTTGTCTCAGAGTCATTGGAACTAGGAGCTGAGACTTTTCCTCTGCCGATCACATTGATAGTGACCCCAAGATATTCGGTCTTTGGAGACTTCTTCCTGTGAGAACGTCGTCGTTGGTTGGGCAAAGCAACGTTCGTAAATTGGTCGAACACCAACAGTTTGGCCGCATATGAGCAGCATTGACATCCCGAGAGGACCGTAGGAATCAGCCGTTCACATTGGAATAAACGAATGACTTGTTGTATTGGTCTTTCTCTCGATATGAACTCTCTCAAATCTATTGTGAAGATTTGAGGAGAATTGTTCACTGATCGTGAGGTTTGAATTGGAACCCCCAGTCCATGATTGGACAAGACTGGCTCTTGGTGAACATGGATCTGGTTGAGATGCCTTGAATCCATGAACTTCTTATATCTGCCCCTACGCATGCCTGAGCTTCAGGTTTTGCTGATGAAACGCATATTTGAGAGTTGCGTTTATTTTGTGGAACGCACCCCTGAGGGTTGCGTTCATTTTATGGAATGCGCCCCTGAGGGTTGCGCTCAGTCTTCTTCACACAGAGCCTATGTTTGGGCTCATGGACGCGAGGCTTGCGTTCTGAAGCAGAAACGCAGAGCACATGGTTGCGTTTAGGCTCACAAACACGAAGCTCGTGTTGACTTGAGGATCGGCATTCTCGAAGTTGTGCTCGTCGTCGAGATCTTCTTCTTCGTCGAGCGGCGTTCTTCTTAGCCTGCTTCAAGGCCTTTGTCGCCTCCATGGGCATCTTTCGACCCGATACCCGTCGTCTTGGCATGGGTTTGGCTGAAGCTGAGCCCACTCCATCGGGGGAGGGGCTGTCCGAGCAGTCTTCCTTAGGCGGTTCGGCTTCAATTGGAGCAGTTGGAGCTTTAGTCTCTTTGGAGACTTTGTGGATCTTGCGCATAGCCTTGGGGCTAAGGGATCCGGAGGAGATAGCCTCCTCAAACTTGGCTTGATCAAACTCTACCATGAGAGTTTCGATGGTTGTTCCAGTGAGATAAACATCGAATTGCGCCACCACTTCTTCGTCACAGAAGCTTGTCCCTAGCGGAGTCGCCATCTTTTGTTTGTGGGAAAATTTATAGTAAAAGAAACGAAGGAAAATTGATTTGTATTCCTTTAATCTCAGTTACAATTGGATTTCCTGATTACAAAAGAGAAGAGAATGATCTGGATTCTCCCCTTTGTTTAAATCTGGGTTCTTCACGGTGGCGATGAGATGCCTCCCTCGAATGCTCGCGTCGAGTTTGCTTCTCGTTGATGATCCGACGTCTTGTTTCACTGGAACATGATCTTCTCCTCACGATTTGACGTTGTGGAGAACTTGCGTGGCAAGTTTAAAACTCTTGATGAGTTGATAACTCTGATCGAGTTTAGAACTCTTGAAAAAGAGTTGATTTGAACCGAGAATCGGTTCTCAAGCCAAGGCCGAGGGCTTCAAGGAATGCTCCAAAGGATAAATGTCGATCTCTCCCTTTGCTGCCAAGAAGTTCTAACCGACCGCACCCCCTTGAACTGAATTGATTTTTAGTTATTTATAGGGGATTAAGGGGTGTAACCACCTCCTTAATTCGCTCCTAAGTGGGGCTAATGGGATGTAACCGCCCCCTTAAATCACTCCTAAGTGGAGTTGTGATCCCCTCAGATCGTGAAAAACGGTTTTGGAACCGTTCAGTTCGTGTTTGAACGAGTCAAACGTAGGCCCGCATTCTGGCATGAATTCTGTGTCCAAACGCAATGCCTAAAAGCTTGAACGCAGCATCTGTAAGCTCGGACGTAGCGTTTGGAATTTGTGTTGTGCAGCGATTTGGAGCTGCGTTCTGCGGCTGATTGGAGCTGCGTTCAGCGGCTGATTGGTGAAGCCTGCGTTCAGCGGCTGATTGGTGAAGCTGCGTTCAGCGGCTGATTGGAGCTGCGTTTGGCTATGAACATAGTGCGTCTTGATGCTGGTACGCGAGGAGGACTCCCACGTCTTGGTTTGAAGAGATCGTCGATTTGTAGTCTCTTTCTGTCGAAGCGTTGCAAAGATCGTTATTTTGTAATCTTTGCTTTAGCTCTCTGATATATGAGAGTCGTCAGATTGTAACTCCCGATGTTGATTATGAAGGCTGTTTGATTAGATCTTCCATCAGTTGTCGTGAAGGTCGTCAAATTGTAACCTTTAGCGATCTACGTGAAAGTCTTCAAATTGTAGCCTTCTGGAAGTCGTCAGATTGTAACTTCCATCATCGGTGTTTGATGGGGATCAGCTATCTATTGTGATTTTTAGACAGCCTACAGTGAGCAGGGAGAGAGAGATTACCAAGAATCAGACGAGAGAAGTCACTTCTTAAGAGAGAGCTTAACAGGGTATTATAGGGAGATAGAGAGGAGATCATGGGTTACTGGATTTGGTTAGAGCGAGAGATATTAGTGGAGAAATAATCAAAGCTCTTTAGAGAAATATGGGGTTAGTTGGATAATTAAAGGGTGATAGTTAGGAGACAATATTGACTTTTTCCAAAAATATCCAACATTTATTCCGTATTTGAGTATCATCTTCTCACACTTGATCTTGGGCTCGGGATCTTAGTCTTTAGTTCCCAACAATGCATCCTCTTCACTCTGGCACCTCGTACTGCTGGGCGGGTCACAAATCGCGTTCCGGAGCTTGTCGAATGTATTTTTTCCGGATTCCAGCAGGGAGAGGAGATTCTGGCGACGGACGGCTTTTTTTCTGGACAACTCATCCACCTATCGCCTCCGCTTCACACTCTCCTCCACCACTCCTTTCGTTACACCTCTTGTCGATCCATATGAAGGCTAAGATGGTTTCTTGAAGAATAAAGCCTAATTCTAAACTACGTACAGGCTTCAACAAAACTAAAGGCTAACTGTTTTTGAAAGCGGAGAGTAGTGTTATGAATTTGAAATAATTGTTTATAACTTATAACGTAATGTCCTAGGATTTGGATCCTCTCCACTACAAAAAAATAGTGGAGAGACCACTACTTTTAATCTCAAGCGTTGATTATTTAGTAGGCGGTTATGATACAATTTAAATCTAACACTTACCATACCCCCCGTGTATTGCACTCATTCCTAATTTGCACTAAAAGAAAAAATCATAAACATCAACTAGATAATCAATGGCATACACGCTCACGCAACTAAGAAATTATATACAATGCTCCCCCTACATTCATGCATTCCTGAAAGTATAAACAAGCACGAATATCATAAGCTCCTCTTAAAACAATGTGTTGAGTGTGTCAAAAAAATTTCAAAAAATTAAAACATAAGATTCGAGAGAATTCGTTGTATCATGGATAGTGTATAGCTATGGTGAGAATCGGATGCCATTATACCTAGCTCATCTGGAATACGGTTTACGACTGCCCCTCCACCCTTTTATTAGGGAGGTGCACATTGCTCTAGGAGTTTCTCCTTCCTAGTTTTTTCCAAATGCGGTAGGGATTTTGGTGGCTTTTATAATCATCTGCCACAGTGTTGGAGATCGGCCAAGCCTGAGGCTATTTGGACATCTGATCAGCGTTGGATTGGTTGAAGGGGACTGCACTACTTTTATCACTATAATGGTGATTTCCAGCTTGTCTCTAACCCTTCAGGGCTGGATGAGAACTGGAGGAAGCGATATATGTGGGTTTATGGTGCCGACAGCATCTTCGCTTGTTTGGATTGGCTGAAGGTGAATAGAGACGCGTTGGGTCCGGTTGCCCTTAGCGATCCGAAGATGAGGGACTTGGAAAGGTTTTGCTCCTATGTTGGGTCACGGGAGAGGGATGATCTATTTGATGATGTGTCTCTCCATGATTTTTTCCTCCACTGGTGAGCATGCAAGGGCGAGTCCTCTTGCTCTTCCGCTGATGGAAAATCGCAAGAGGGATGTAGAGGTCGTGGGGTCAGGTT
>NC_033797.1:100539669-100559445 GCF_001876935.1 Asparagus officinalis | reverse complement strand
GTCTAGCCAGACCGGTTGCGGGACCTCCGCCAACTATAATAGGTCGGTTGGTTACAAAGTTTAACCTCTTAGGAAATGTGGGGCTGGTAGATGAGTCTTCTCCTAGCAAGGAGACAACGGCCCTGGCAGTTGATGCTACAGAAAATAGGGCTCAAGCTGGGGAGGCAGTTGGCCCTAGCTCTATGCATGAGTCGTCTCGCCGCCCTAGTAAGGAGACTGTGGGGGTCGAGGACGTTGAAGGGCGAGTTGGAACTCTGTCAGGCCATGAGGAGAATGGTGCTAACGAGAGGATTCTGGGGGAGATTCCAAGTGCTAGCATTCATCAGGCCATCCAAGCTTGCTTGGCTCCGGGGACTTTGTTTGAGCAGGCCTTGTTCAATCGCGTTGAACATATGCATGAGTCATTTTTGGAATGGTGGGTAGAACAGGCCCGAGAGAGATCGGCCAAGGAAGAGGTAGAGAAGAGGGCTGTTGCTTCAGAGGCCGAGTTGTCCCACAGAGAGGGTGCTTGGCGTCGGGAGCTGGACGAGAGAGAGAGGCTTTTGAGGGACTATCAGATCCAATGTTCCGAACAGACTAGAACTATAAAGGACCTCCGAAGAGAAGTGGCTCTTCTGAAGACGGTGTTTGAGTCCGAGAAGTGTCGGAGGGCGACGGCTGAGGTGGAGGCTCGACCGAGTTGCCTTTCCTTCGATAAATTGAGGAGGGATCTTGTGGAGCAGCAGTCAAAGAACCAAGCGTCCGAGACAATTGTCAAGGACGTGGAGGATAAACTCGCTCACCTAGACTCGAATCAGTATAGGAAGAAAGTAGTCAATGAATGGCGTTATGGTGCCATAGGCCGAGCGGAGGTGGCTTTGGCATGCAAGGTCGGAGTTGACTATTTTGCTTCGTTGGTACCTTCCCGTTCTCATCCTTCTCCTGACCACTTCTATCCTTCCCGCGTCTCTTGTTGCCTCAATCTCTTGAGAGACATTGAGAGGAGCGGAGAGGGGTTGGATTTCTTGTAAAAGCATATACATAGGCACATCCAAGTTTTTGTTTTTTTATGAAACAAAAAAACAAAAAAAATGTTTTCATATTTAAAAAAAATAAAAGATAAAATAGAAAACAAAATATGTACATACAGCATGTGGGGTTTCATGGAATATACTTGAAACTTGCCTTGATGAGAAGAATTGCTAAAATAGTCATTTATGCAAACATCGCGTACATTCACAATGAATGCTCATTTGCATAATGAGACTTATTTTGTAACGTGTCAGCAACCTCTCATCCCGCACCCAAATATTTTACACTTTTAGAATAAAATGAAGAAAATACGAAGTGTAAATATATACATGTCGATTAAATTTAAATCAATTCAATCTATTTGAAATAATCAAAGCTGCATGTGTATGTTCAAAAAATGAATAGACATTTCTTTGTGCAAAACATCACTAATGGATATGAGATTATCACTAAGCCTTTAACAAAAGAAATAAGGAGTCTAAAAGAAGTATTACCTTTCGTACAAACTCCATCAATTTATCTTATTTGCATATATAAATATTACATACCCATTCTTTTTATTGATCAAGCTAAGGAATAGAGTCCTTTCAAGTTTAAAGATGAATTTTCAATTTATTATTCAACAATTTATTATCCTTCTATAAACCTGAATTCGTCTATTTAACAACTTTATACTTTTCAGCAAGCTTTTCAAATTGACCTAATATCTCAACATATTTATCATGCAAAACATCATAAGTTAGTTATATCTCATTAACGAAGCTCTCATGTTTGACATCAACTGAATTGCTACCTTTAGCCATGACACAACAATATGCTTTTTCGTCATCATTGCTTGAGCTACTCTCTGGCTCATCCAATGTAGTCAGTTTGAACCTTTTGCATTTTCCTTTATAGTCTTTTTTAGCAAACAGTTCTTCCTTAAGTGATAGAGTTTCCTACACTGAAAATAAGTTGGTTCAGTATCAAAATCACTAGAGTTATGTTTATATATCTTACTTGTGTAGTGAGTTCATTTGTCTTGCAAGAATCTCATAATATCCTTTGATTTGAAGAAAGGGTTCGAAGCCTTTCAAAACTTGATCTACTCTATTATCTTTCTCACTCTTAGAACTCAAGCTCACACCTATGTTTGCCTTGGTCTTTGATTCTTCTCTTTTCGCTTTAAAAGCAAATGACTTCTTCTTGTGGTTAGTTCTGAATGATCTTCTGTTTCTTTTAGTCATATTTCATATGTAAGAAGATTTCCTAGAAGATTCTATAGAGTTAGTACATAAAAATTTTGCAATTCCTTGATAGTCATTAACTTTGGTTCCCAATCAGTGGAAAGAGAATGAAGAATTTTTCTCATAAGTTCTTTGTTATCATATTCCATTCTCAAAACCTTCGACTTGTTCACAATATTTGCAAATCGAGTGAACATATCCTGAATACTCTTCAAGGCCTCCATCTTGAAATTTTCATGCTTACTCATGAGCATTGTAAGTTTCTGTTTCTCACTCATAAAAACTTACAATCACTTTCCTACAATCTCTCATGTACGGTATTAAAGTGCAGATCACCAAACTAAATTTTGATGGGGGTGAAGTTACCTATGGTAAAATAATACATGGAGTTGGATCCATATAAAAATCACTTTCCTACAATCTCTCATGTAAACCAAACAATGTAATTTTATCATTTTAGGATTCACAATAGAACCCAAAACAAACAATGTAAAAGGTAAAGTGTATAGTGATGAGGTGGACAACCACTTTTCATGTGGTGTCATAAATACCAAAGTTTATACACACCATTCTACCACCATATTTTTCAAACCACTGAAATAAATTGATTGTGTATTGTATTTTTATCTTTTTCAATTGAGCATTCCAATTATTTACTATTGTGAGCGCGTCATGACTGGAAATCTTTGTGAGTGAAAGGGACGTGAACAAGGTGATATGGCGACTAAAGGAAAGTTAAAACTTATTTCTAGCTCTAAGTGTATGTACACGATTGCTCAACGAAATTAATATGCACCAACTCAAACAACATCCACAATATTTTCTCAATACAATAACTTGCAACAATATGTATGTAAAAGTTTGGGAATATAAAGTGCAAGGAGAAATAATTACTAGCACAGAAAATACAACACCAAGACGAGGATTTAGAGTGGTTCTGCAGGCCTACCTACATCTAACATATCGACATCGATATATCCATCACTCCCCCAGTTTGGAATTATAGAAAATAAGAGGGATGAATATAAAGCAGGCATAACATCTTTAGCCTGCTTGTCAGCAAAACAATACATAACAAATTAACATCATCAGGATCACTATACAACCAACATAAGGCAAGCCTCATACACAGAAGCCAAAGCACTAGTTAACCAAGCAAATAGTTTGTTGATTACGGCAGCAAGATAGAGCAGGTAGGGAGAGAGATCGACAGCAGAGAACACAGAAGGGACAGAATTTAAATGTTCCTCTCTGACCTCCTCAGATAGCTCTTAGTGGCCAATGCGAGCAACAACTCCTCAGCTTTCAGCGCATAGCAGCAGCAATAATACAAAGCATAGTAGTTCTCTTGATGCTCACGTCCCGATCTGCCTCAACTTTTACTACCTCTTTCAATGCATCTTCTGGCACAACTTACTTTGCACGAATATCATCTGTTGGTTCTAGTGTATTTTCACTCATGAGTCCCTTCTTGTGTTGAGGCTCCTCCTTCTCCAGCTTCTTTCTTTTTCGTTTCGCTCTAGAAGAAACTTTCTTACCTGCTAATCATTCTTCATTTTTAACTTCCACTCTGTGTTGCTTCCAAAGGGTCTTCTGTTGCATCCTCCACCAGATCATTCAGAGGATCCTTACCTGCTTCAGTCTCAATCTTTCTATTTGCTTCCTCTCTTTTTTTTTAATGTGTTTTCTTCTTCTATGATCGCTTCTTCAGTTTGTGAAGTTCTGATTCTTTGAGAGCAAGATCTTAAGAGATTCTCTGTTGAGTTTCCTCCAAAATAGTAGTAATGGTGGTTCCTCCTGCATGTTTGTCGTTCTCTTAAGGCTCTTTACCCTTTTTCTAGAGCTTCTCTGCCTTCACTTTCTCATCCTGTGAAGGCATCCTCCTCTTTTCAGATTCAAGCAGCAGAGACACTGGTTCCTCAAGCCTATCAGCCTCTCTCTTTGTAATCATACCTCTTCATCGGCATCAACATATTTCAGTTCTCTGTGTACGCTTCTCTTGCTTTTGTTACTTCTGCAATAAGATCAATGACCTGACCATCAAGCTTGTTCAACCTGTACTCAATAACTTCAGGATGGATGTTGAAAGTTCCAATAGAATGCCCAGACTGGCCAACACTCATTTCTGCAGCAACCTTTTTCTTGGAACCCATGATTCTCGGTAGGGTCTTTATCTAAATCATTTCTTTCAAAAAGTTACCTTTCACCTTCAATAATTACCTCGTGCTTTCTAAAAACATTTCTTAGCAAATAGGGGAATCCCATGTACCCCTTCGAATAGCAAGAACAGAATTGAACTATTTTCTGACAGCATCAGAGGATGACCATTATGTTCATTCAACTACTGAGCCAGTAACAGAATAGCCTTATTCGATCTTTTGAAGTTTCCATTTATGGATGGTATATTTCTGTTCTCCTTCCCCACTTTGAGCTCCTAATACTGAATGTCCGTTCCAATTTCCATTTTGCATGAAATTTGACCTTTATTTGCTTTGGTTGACTTCAAAATTTTACCACTTAAGCTCTTGGCAATTATCTTTCTACTAATAGGCAATAATCAAGAAATTTATATTTTGACGATTAGAAATACTTTAAAGTTCAAGATCTATCCACCACCATTGTAGTTTTGTGCATTTCATTCAACTCGGAGTTGTATGTGTTCCTGCATCATGCTTTTATATATTTTTATGTAAATGCCCTCATCACTGGTAATTTTTAAACAACACCAGGAATAATTCAGGACAGTAAACCAAACAACTTATTGAGATCTATAAATCATTCAAAGCTAGAACTAATAATAAATGACCCCACAACAACTAAAAAAACAACAGAGCTTTTTAACCAAACTTTTGGGGTTCGCTAAATGAATCTTATTCTTTCATTCAGTCATATATAAGAAAAGAGCCCCTTTTGGTTCGTGTGAGTCACACTTGTAGAATTCTGGAAATGCCCTCACATTTTTAGAAAAAATGAAAATGCATGGAAAAAGCAAAGTAAATGCTCTCACACTTGAAATAATTAAGGGAAACGCTCGCACTCAGAAAACTAACGATGATGCCTCACATTTGAAAAATCAACAGAACCCCTCAAACTTGGAAAATCCGAATAACTGGAAAATGCCCTCAAACTTGAAAAATCCTTTTAAAACTTTTGGGGACGGCTACATGAATCTTAATCTTCATTCAATCATCGATACTAGAGATGCTTCATTCATTCAATCACAGTGCCCTTGACAATTTGACTCACAATTGTGCTATGCATGAATCGCGCATCAGAATAATAGTATTAATAATAAACAATGTGTATTAATTATAAATGTAGAAATTACACAATTTTGTATTTTCCATCTAACAATTATGTAATTGCATAAGCAACATTGCAAGATTGGATAGAAAATCAAGCTCGAGCTGTTAAATAACACAACCTACAAGAACATTATATCAAAGAGAAAATAGTGATATGGAATGATGATAAAACGATTACACCAGACACGTCATACAGAGGAGGAGGAGGAGGAGGGAAAGGGAGTGTGTTGTTACACAATACCAAATAACTGAAAATGGAAGCGCAGAATATCATAATGTTTTAGAATGAGGGGTGCTCGTGTCATAAGATGTTTGTTATTTTCAATTTTTTACATGTTTTAAATCTCAGGAAATATCCACTAACCTCCAACATAGAGCAATGACAAAACAATATGACATGAAGATATTAGTTAAATCTACTTATAACGATACAATCATGAAATATAGAATACAATAAAAGATACGGCGAAAAATTATCAACTAGTAAAATTATCCTTTAATCCCAAAATAAATCGCTCATGAATCAATGTATCCAGTAAAGCATAACTTAGCAGTGGTAGCAATATTACCCAATTCTACTAATTCCAACACAAGTAATCGAAGAAAATAAGGAAGACTAAAGAGCTAAAATGTCTTCCTTCCCACTATCAAGAATGTATAACTAAGCAATGCATGAAAAGTTCAAATGAATAATACCCACACAATTTTCGTCGGCCATCTCTCTCCGCCTCATTGTCCCTCGCCTGTAGCCACCAACTCCACAGTTGCCCTCTCAGCCTCATTCTCCATAGGCGGCACCGGGTAATTCCTGGAGAAACAAGCATCACAAAAAGTTGGAGCCTCATCTCCAAGCAACCTTCTAAGGCTCTCAAGCGGCAGGAACGCTAGAGAATCACACCCAATCTCCTTCCTTATTCCCTCAACATCCATCCTGTTCGAAATCAACTCCTCAGTCCTCGGTGTATCCACTCCATAGTAACAAGACCCAACAATAGGAGGACAAGCAATCCTCATATGAACCTCCTTTGCCCCTGCATTCTTTATCAACCTCACAATCTTGGATGAGGTCGTCCCTCTAACAATCGAATCGTCAACAACCACAACCTTCTTCCCTTCAAGGATTCCAGGAACAGGGGCAAGCTTCAACTTAACTGCAAGATCTCTTAACTCTTGAGAGGGCTGAATAAATGTCCTGCTAACATAATGCGATCGAATCAAACCCTGTTGAAAAGGAACCCCTGATCTATTCGCATAACCAAGAGCCGCAAAGAACCCAGAATCAGGCACGGGAATCACAACATCAGCACCCTCAACAGGCGATTCAGCGGCGAGCATTTCTCCAAAAGACAACCTAGATGAATAAACTGCTCGACCGAATACAATCGAATTGGGCAACGCGAAGTAAATATGCTCGAAGATGCAAGCTTTCCTCGGCCTTTTAGGCATCAAGCACAAACTAGTAATGGACATATCATTACCATCCACTACAATCACTTCCCCAGGGTTCACTTCTCGTTCATACATTGCATCGAGCAGGTCGAGTGCACAGGTCTCCGACGCGAACACAATCGCCCCGTTCGTTCTTCTCCGGCCCATCACCAACGGCCGGAACCCGTGCGGGTCCCGGACGGCAAACAGCTTGTCCTCGGTCAAGAACACAAGCGAATAAGCCCCTTCAATCGCCTCGCAGGCCTCGACGAGTCGCTGAACAAAAGGCCGGGACTTTGAGTGAGCAATGAGATGAAGTATAACCTCGGTGTCCGAAGTGGTATTGAAAATGGAACCCTCATCTTCGAGCTTTGCCCGGAGGGACGAGTAATTCACAAGATTGCCATTGTGGGCGAGGGCGAGCTGGCCGAAGCGGGTAACCAGCGAGGAAAGGCTGGACGTTGCCGATGGAGGAGGCGGCGCCGGAGTGGAGTAGCGGACGTGGCCGATGGCGGAGGAGCGGGGAGGGAGTCGAGTTTCGGCTGTTTGAAGACCTCGAGACGAGGCCGAGGCCGTGACGG
Organism: Asparagus officinalis; assembly: GCF_001876935.1. Classification (NCBI taxonomy): domain Eukaryota; kingdom Viridiplantae; phylum Streptophyta; class Magnoliopsida; order Asparagales; family Asparagaceae; genus Asparagus; species Asparagus officinalis. The sequence continues at coordinate 100,551,894 of NC_033797.1, read as the reverse complement.
AGCGGAGGCGCGCGGCTGTCGGCGGAGACGATGCCGGCCGGCCCTCCTGCCCGCGGTGCTGGAGGGCGGAGGGCGAGGCGGCGAGGCGGAGGCCTCCGGTCGCCGATGATGCCCACGGACGCCGCACTCCTCTCGGGGCTTGTCGCCTCCGTCGTCGCCGGAGATGACGTCATCGTCGTAGGGGAGGAAGTGGGAGAGGGAGGTGGTGGGGAGGAGAGGAGAGGGCGCGGTGGGAGAGGAGGGGAAAGGAGGAGGGTTTGGGGAGGAGAGGAAGTGAGGAGTTAGGGCTTTGGACGAGGGAGAGGCGGAGGAGAGACAGTGGACGGAGGCGGAGGTGCGGCTCGGCGGCGCGCGGCGGGCGGCGGCGGCCATTACGGAGAAAGGGGCGAGAGCGGAGGAGCTTCGGCTCGACACGCGAGTGGGAGGAGACGCTTGTGGGATTCGATCGGTTTTTGGGAATTTATAGTGACGAGAGTGAGGGGGGGCGAACCGGGGCCAGTTGAGCAAGGAAAGAAGGGATTTTTTTTGCACATAAGACCCTTAGATTTTATTGCAATTATTTATAATTTGAAGATGAATGCATCAAATTGGATTCGTGGAACTCGAATTGATTTTCATTTCTCGCCCCTTTCTTATCCAAAATTAAAATTATATAAGAGAATAATTTCAAAGGAATTTTACTTAATCGAATTCTATTTTTTTTACTTATGTGTAAGATACAGTCGTGTGTTACATGTGAAGAGTACATATAGCTGGTTGTATACTAAACAATATAATATACATTTTACCCTGTAATTAATGCTTATAAATAAGTTTTTAGTATGATGATATATATCTATATATAATAAAGTTTCTAACATCTAGATACACGAAAGTACTAGCTTTGTCCACTTATAGTTATATAAGTAAATATCGCATAACAAAATTAGATTCATAAATATGATAAATGCATCTTAGGCTTTTATCTGCAGAAAAAAAAAATCTAGTTAGAAGGATGCTTAATTTATCTCGAAAATTTTAAGCTAGTGGAAAGTTTTTTTTATTAGTACAATTAACTGTTTTAAAATTTAACTTTTTCTAATTGAGTAAATTTATGGCACAAATATCTCATGAAAATTCTAAAAAATGAAAGTTAAATTTATTAGAGATGGTAATATGGATACATGTTTTAACACCTTTTCTAGGACCAAAACATCCTCGGCTATTCAAATGGATAAATGCAAGAGGGGGGGAAATGATTTTTGTTAATCAAAATGACTAACAAACCTCATAGCTTGCAAACATTTTGATAAATATTCCTGTTCTTTTCAGATTTGTTATATACATGTATATTATTTATACTCTTTTAGAATATATTAATAATTAATTTTTAGACATATTTTTATGGTTTCGTCAATTTGTTTGTTTGTTATGCCAACGCATAAACATTAGGGTTTATTACAATAAAGTAGTATTTATATTATTTCGTAGTATAGTTGATGACATATGAAGAGATAATTTAAATGTTATGAATGTTTCTTATAAACTATGATCATGCATTTAAAAGAAAACTAGTTACGGAATTATGGAATTCGAACATGAGAGTATAAGACAATATGCAAGCTATGACGAGGTTCATAATGAAAATTTGCTCATCCTAGAACTTTATCATATTAGAAATTAGACCCGGTTCATTCAGCTTGGGACCCGTTAATGTCTCGGTTGCAGCTTCTTTTGGGAACGAACCTCGTGATGGGCCCACCAGCATTCCGGGGACCCACTCCTTAATTTCTTTATAGATTCGAGGTCACGTGTTGACCGTCTATTCTGCAAACGTGTAGTAATCTTTGCGGTTGATCTTGAGAGTTCTAAAGGAATCTGAACGAAGCCCTATATTTTATTCTATCCCCTCTTTCCCCTCGGATCAACTTGCATTTGCATGTGGACCCCGCTTGGGACCTTTTTCCAGCTTGACCCGGGATATTGTAGTTTGTTAATAACTGGCAGCAAATATGTATTACTTGGTGTTAGGGTTGACCGAGGGTCAGTTCCAGCCCGGCCCAATTTGGATGGAAACCCGGCCCAATCCACTTCGGGTCGGGCTCATCACGGTCTACATTGTCATGTGTCAGACTGGATTTTTTCACATAAGACGTTAGAACTTATGGAATTATTTAAAATTTGAAGATGGATGCATCAAATTGGATTCGTAAAACTTGAAATGATTTTCACTTCTTTCCCCTTTCTTATCCAAAATTAAAATTATATAAGATAAATTTTTCAAAAGAACTTTAATCTTGAAATATTGAGTCTTTATTACTTAATTGAATTCTATATTTTTGCTTATGTGCAAGATACATCGAGTGTTACATGTGAAGAATACATACAGTTGGTTGTATACTAAATAATATACAGACAGTTCTTATACATTTTACCTTGAAATTAATGCTTATAAATAAGTTTTTAGTATGATGATATCTATCAATATATAGTAAAGTTTCTAACATCAAGATGCAAGACCATATTAACCTTGTCTACTTATATAAGTAAATACACAACAAAATTGGACTCATAAAATATGTTATAGACATGTCAGTCATTTGGACGAAAAAGAAAACCTAGTTTGAGGGATGGTTAATTTACCTTGAAAGCTTTGAGCTAGTGGAAAGGATTTTTATGTTTCGGTATAATTGGTTATTTTTTAAATTCAACTTTTTTCTACATTAGAAAATTTATATTCGCAAATTTGTCATAAAAATTCTAAAAAAATAAAAGGTAAATTTATTAGCGAAGTTAGTATGGATGAATGTTTTAACTCCTTTTCTAGGACCAAAACAATCTCAACTTTCAAATAGATAAAAGCAAGAGAAAAAAAATTGATCTCTATCAATTAAAATGACTAACGAACCTCATAGCTTGCAAACATTTTGCTATATATTCCTATTCTTATTAGATTTATTATATACATGTATATTATTTATACTCTTTTAGAATATAGTAGTATAATGCACGCGCTTTGCATGTGAATGTACATGTTTTAAGTTTTAAATTCTTTCTTGAATAGTAAAACTATGTGGTTAATAAATAAAATTGTATAATAATATTCCTTAAAAAGAAATGTATGAATTAATTATTATTTTTGTGTAGTTACTGCAATCGAACGTTTTTCTTATAAGGATCGCTCAGTCCTACCTTTTTTTAAATAAGTCCCCCAGCTCTAAAATTGTTCTTAAATAAAATAATAAATTCTATAAGTTCTCTAAATTATGCCTCTCCAACTTGAAAGTTGTTAGCTTGACTCTAAATTAACTAAGCTACATTAATTTTGCTAGCTTTCTTTGATGTTCGTTAAATAGTTACGCTGATACTTGCAACAATTGCAATAGTTACTTCTCATTATAATTACTTAATAGGGTAAATTACACTAAAACCGTATGAACTTTCAACATATATCAACTTTCAAAACCACACTAAACCTCTAATGACTTTCTTGATTCAAAGAAAACTCCTAATAACTTTCTAAATTTTGTACATAATGCCTATAAATTAGAATGAGAAAATGTCATAAAAAGACAGTTGGAAGTTATTGGGGGTTTGGTTTAATTTATCTAAAAGATATTGGGGGCTTTCTACATAAGTTATTAGGGGTTTAGTATGATTTCAAAAGTTCATACAGTTTATTTACTGCAAAACGCTAAAAGTTCATAGGGTTTTACTGTAATTTACCTTATTTAATATTATAACTCTTTGTTCAAGCAACACTATTAAAATAATTTTACTATCTATATACTATAAAATATTTAGGTAATTTAATTTTCATAATTATGCTCTTAAATAATTTAGCACTATAAATTTTTTAAAAGTTTTAATTATAATATCATTAACAATTAATAGTACTATAAATTTTTTATAAGTTTCTAGCACTATAATTTTTTTTAATTATGCTCTTAAATAATTTAGCACTATAATTTTTTTATAAGTTTTAATTATACTATCATTAACAGTTAATATTACTATAATTAATATTGGATATTTTTTTTGAAAAAAGGTTAGTTTTCAACCATTATCAAGTATAGATTATTCAATACCATGTAATAATCTTTGAGAAAATACTCTAAAAATAATTTTAATTTATTTATTTTATTTATTTAATAATATAATATTAAATAAATAGTGTAATTCATAATTTATGTGATATAATTAAAATAATTACACTACTTATGCGGTTAAATATTTATTCTACTTATTTTGTTGCTCATTGAATTATAGCGTAAATTTTAATAGTATTTAGCAATATATTACTCTATTTATACTATTATTTTAATTGTTTTATTAAAAATCATAAATAATCATTATAATAATTTAATTGCTTACTACTTATAATTGTGTATACTTATTTAATAAATTATTTTATTATACTAAATAATTATTACTTATAATATTATTGATAATTATAACTATTTAGTAACTTGAGGAGATGCATAATTAATAAGAGGTAATATTTATTTAATGAAAGATTAGTTAGAGAGAATAACATAATCAGAATTCATCAAACTTTCAGAGTGCAGAAAAGAAAATTAAAAGTTGTAGCACCCCAATCCTCTTTTTATAGTAGTATAGATAGATATAGATTAATAATTAAGTTTTAAACATCTTTTTATGGTTTTGTCAAACTGTTTGTCATGCCAAAGCATAAACATCAGGGTTTATTACAATAAATAAAGTAATATTCGTATTATTTGGTAATATATTTGATGGCACGTGAAGAGACAATTTAATTAAATGTTACGATCGTTTCTTCTAAACTATGATCATGCATCTTTTTTTATCTAGTTATGGGATAACGGAATCCGAACATGAGAGTACAAAGGGATCCGCAAAGCTATAACGAGGTTCATAATGAAAATTTGCTCATCCTAGAACTTGTTATTATCAGAAATTTGACCCGGTTCGTTCAGCTTGGGAGCTGGGACCCATTGAAGGCTCGGCGTGCGCCCACCGGCATTCAGGGGACCCACTGCTTACGGATTCAGGGTCACGTCTTAGCCGTCTATTCTGGGAGCATGTAGTAATCTTTGTGGTTGATTTCGAGAGGGAATCCGAATGAAGCCCTAGATTTCATTCTCTCTCCTGCTTCGCATCGCGTCAACTTGCATTTGGGTGGGACCCCACGTGGGAAGTTTTTTCTGCTTGACTTGGATATTGTAGTTTGTTAACAACGGGCAGCTAATATGAATTAGGTCAGGGCAGGGGGTGTTTGTTTCAAAGAAAAATTTTGTCAAATCCTTTCCAATTGAGAGATAAGCACATCCATTTATGGAATTTATTAAAATCCTCTCTAATTTGGAGGATTTGTAAATTCTAAAAATTGGACACTCTTTGCATTTTTGGGATTCAATATTCTAAAAAATTTCTTAAAACAAGCATCATATATGGAATCCCAAAATACAAAAAAAAACTCACTTTTTGATCACAAAACTTGCAATCCATACCAAATACTAAAATTTTTGGTGAAACAAACACCCCTTAATGTAATACTATAGTTGACTGATAGCTACAGTAAAACTCATCCGAAACAGCCCCAACCAAACAGCTCCTACTAAACGCGCCACTATCACTCTCTTCAGTAGGTGGGCACGTGTCCCATTAACCCAACCCAACCCCAACCAGTTTGCATTTAGCCCGAGTGTCAGAGGACAGTCCCCTTTCGCGAGTGTCCTTAGAGCATCTCCAACAACTTCCTCATTTTATTGGTATTCTCATTTTTGGAAGATTTTGGGCTTTTTTTGGTCCAACAGATTCCTCATCCCATTCCCCAAAATAGGGATAAAGGAGAAAAAAAGGGAGTCTTCCCCAAATCTACAACATTCTTCAAATTTTTGAGGAGAGCTTTGTTATGAATGTTTCACGTTCTTCAAGTCTCCAACTACTCAAAAAACAACTCAACACTATAAAATGAGGGGGCAAAAAACAAAAAGTTCATGTCTCAATCTTTATTGTTAAAGTTCATGTTAAAAATATAGAATATTTTAATTATTGTAATAAATGCAGGATTCTTCAAAATGGGGAAGTTGTTGGAGCCGGAGCAAAAATAATTTGGAGAATATGACTTTTGTTTCCCTATTTTGAAGAAATTTTTGAGGAAGCTATTGGAGATGCTCTTATACTTTCACTGTGCAGGTTGGCATGCGATTTTTGACTGCGCGAGAAAACCAAAGCTATGTACAAGGATTGTCTAACTATTAATGTTGATTCTAGTTCTACCAATAAATACTCAGATTGCGTATATCCTTTGGATACCAATAAATACTCTAATGGCTCAAAGTAGCGTGCTGTGACTTGGATGAATGGTGCATCAAGACCTGCGTATCATCGAATCAGTGTAACAGAAGTCTCTTAATGTGCCAACAAAACAACATACAATGTCAAATTTTTTTTTAAAAATTACTAAACACAATATTGGAAGGGTGTAGGAAGAGCCCACATTTCACTCTTTAAGTGTGGCCAAATAGGGGTGCATTCGGTCCGGATACGGTTCGGATATGATGCTTATCACATCCATATCCTCTTACCCATCTCGGATACAAATACGGTTACAGATATACCTCGGTAAGAAAAATTTATAACCATATCCGCTAAAATCGGATACGGTTACGGATATATAAGCGGATATGCATGCAGATACAAAACAAATATGAGAAAACTAGATAGTATTGAGAAAAACATAGTTAATATGATACAAAAGAGTTTGTTAATATGTCCATTATAATTGAAAAGTTAATATTAGACATCTTAATCATCAAAATTAACCACAAATCCATAATCTAAGAATCGAAACTATCGTAAGAGTATGACTAATATGTATTCGGATATTTCGGATACAGATACGGATATTTTACTACAAAACCATATCCGTAACCATATCATATCGGTTATAGATTTGAGTAACAATATTCGTATCCTAACGGATACGGTTACGGATATTTTCTCAGATACGGATACGGTTTAGCACCCCTCGTGGCCAACCATCATTAACTTCTCAGAATAGGCCTCATTTTCAATTTAAAAAGCACTGAAAGAGCCATTAAATTTTCCGAATGGCTAGTGGGACCGAGATCTCAATCCACAAATCAATCCTTTAGGCCGTCCCAATATTAGAAAGAGTGGTGGAGACGGCGCATTCAAACCTCGAGCCCACAAAAGTGGATATCATCAACGCTCGACTGCTATACCCTCTTGTTTATCTGTTATATAATGGCCGTGCATTTGAGTGAAGACGAAGTGGAGAATATTCTAAATTAAGCTTTCCTTCAATTTGGAATTCTACGCAAAACTTTTATCATCTATACTACTATAAAAAGGGGATTTGGGTGTTAAACCTTTTCAATTTTTATTTCTGCCCTCTCAAATTTTGATAAATTCTAACTATGCTATTATCTCTAATTAATCTTTTATTAAATAAATATAACCTCTTATTAATTATTTGTTAGATATAGGTGCCATGTAGGCAATAATTGTATATTGTAACATGACCTATATGAATATAACATCTTTATTCAAAATGATAGTATGCTATTTTGGTCAGTATTTATCTGGTATTTTTTAAATATAGATAAAATCCTTAGAATGATACTAGACTATCAGAATTTCGATAGTGATGATAATGAAGAAGAGATCTGATTAGTCGCTGACGTATATTCTAAAATGTTCCTAGTCGATGAAGTGTTGAGAAGGGACATCATCACTTTGGGAAGACTAGTGTATACTCTATTTCTCCTTTGGTAGGATGATGATCCATCTCTTGGATCATTGATGTGAGACATCAAGATATAGTATACATGTGACTCGTTAGTGAATGAGTTGACTGAACGACTCACTGAGAACATCTAGTTGGTAATTATACTTAACTGTCAAATAGAAGTTTTCAAGTGATATAGTACAAAGTAATCTCTTGACCTGAGGCATGAGTGCAATATCTTACATGTCAGTATATGTGTACTTAGACTTTAACCTAACCATAGTTCTTATTGAGTTGTGCATAACGGTTCTTGTTGGGTGCACCCCGAGATATAAGTAGATATTGAGATGCCAAAATGTGATTCGTCTCTCCTAGTATAGGGGGTTGATGTCATAAGATTGTTTGATATAACTATAGCCTGGAAATCCTTAGCCAAGGTAAATAAGATAAACTGAGTGTCAGTTTGATCTTAAAAGTTATGAGTTTAATATCAACAAATACTAATCAAGTTATTAGGGTTTGACAGTTTTTCATACCCTAGGCTCGATAGTTTGACATTGTTTGATGAAGAGACCGGACTGTACTATGTTATCACAGAGTGGTCCTGATAAAATTATGTAAGCATCTTGCAGATATTTATCACAACTTATACCCGGGTAGTCTTCATGTGTAGCTAGCACCTCTGTTGTACTTGTGGATATGATCCACTGTCGAGTCTTAAGTTGGGCCCTAGAGTCACACCAAGCACATACTTGAATCCTGTGAAATACAATTTATAGAGTTAAATGCGTATGATTGATACACATATATGATTTTCACCGAATATACATAAACGGTTATATGTATCGGTAAAATCAGAATGCTATGTGCTTAAGAAATGAATTCCAGTATTTTTCCCATAAAGTTAAGTTTTAGTCAACTGGTTGACTTTTTGGTCAACGGTTGACTTTTGGTCAACTCATTGATTTTTTGGTCATATGATGACTTATTAGTTAATGATTAGAAAATTACAAAATACTATATTTATGAAGCACCGTATTGATGTGGTATTTTTATTTATGAAATACAAACTTTATTATACCTTAATTAATGAGTCATGAGATGAGTCATTAAGGTGGTATGGTTTGGGAACATGGTTTTAGCACATAGTTTTGATTCTTCATGACTCTTTGCATGACTCAAGAGATGAGTCATTGCATGACTCATGAAAGGAATCATTACATTTAGATGACTCATGGCATGACTCCTCAGATGAGTCATGACATATCTCACTCTATATATATGAGCTCTCTCTCTTATGGAAAGATTAATAAAAAATTGACTAAGTGGTTTTTTCCATAAGAGAATAAAAAAGAGAGCTCTATATCTTACTAAACTCTAGCAATTTTTGAGTAAGAGGAAGTAGTAGGATTTTAAAGTACCCCGTGGTGGATATCTTGCCTTGTGTCTCAAGAAGACTCTGATTTTATTAAGCTCACTTGAAGACTTGGAGATCCACTACAAGGAGGTTTACAACAACAAGGAGAACGAGCTAGGGGTTGTTCGATCTACCATCGAATCACGCTACGAAAGTAAGCCTTCAAAGCTCTTGGTTGCTCTCTTTATTATAGGGATCATGTTAGATTTAATTAGGATGGTCCTAGTTTGTATTTCATGCTCTCTACATACTTAGTATTATTATACATACAGTCTTCAGTTACGTATTTTGCATGTATTTAGCATGAATTTCTAACATGGTATCAGTGCCATGGTTCCATCTAATTAAATCTTAACATGCACACCTAACTCATGAAGGACTTTATTCTTGCTTCTAATTACTAGTGTAGATGAAACTAGTTAATTAATACAAGTTATTTTGTAATTAGTTATACTAGTTATTGATTCAAAAATATTAATTTTGGGTTCATAAGCTTTTAAGAGTAAAAACACTTGTATAAATTGCAAAATACTTTTTTACAACTAGTATAGTTCTATGTTAGAAGCATGCTAGTCCTATTTGAGTGAGGACAATCCCTATGTTATCTAGTTTTCTAATTTGTTGCATAACTAGATAGATGCATATTTCTTAATGTTGATTAAGTTATATGTTTTATATCATCTTACGTGGATGTTATGTTTATGGATGATAGTGGATAATGATTCTCTTGCATTTATTGTATTGATGTAATATAGCTAGAAATGTAATATTATTTATGACCTCTTCCCTCCCCGAGCATAGACTACGCCTACGGGTTTAGACACTTGCTCACCGATCATGGGCTACGCCTACGTGTATAGGCCCTTGTTCGGATGTGTGTGTGTGTGGGGGGGGGGTATGGTTGTTTAGTTAATTTATTTTATTTATAGTTTTTAGTTTACATTCAATTCAATATTATTACCCATCATACGAGATGGTTTTTCAATAATAAATGGGGCATGCACGTCCTATGAATATGTGATTGTAATAATACAGGATTTGTAAGGGAGCTAGCACTACAATGAGTTGCAAATTACTTGCCAAACTGTAATTAGTGTAGTTATATTTTATTCCTTTAGTTGTCCACTACCATTCCATATTGCTTTTACATATGTTGATATGTTGGTTGTGCCCCAATTGTAGATATAAATACAATTGGGTGTTGTATTCTGTAAAGTTTATATCTCTATCGCACTAGAGAAATAGTTTTTTATTATAAAAACTCATTTTAAACTTTGTGAGACATGGCAATAAGAGTTTATTGACCATAGAGTGGTGAGACCGACATTAACATAGCGTTAGTGTGAAAAATAAATAAACCTAAAGCAGTTAAAAGAAATGTATTTAGAACAAAGTTTTAACTAGTATCAAGGAAAGTAATTGTGAGATATAGCTCATGGGATGATGCCCAACTTAAGATTAGGGGTGATGCCCAATCTTTCGCGCTATGGTCTTAAAGAGCGGTGATTACTTAATTAAGGTTGTAGGCGTATAAAATTGCTTATAGGTCCCTTAGCACGGCTCGGCACAAACCGACGAACCATCGGACGACATATCCAAACACGAGCGTCAGTCCACAACGCCGAGGCCAAACGACACGCAACGAAGCGGATTAACGAGGCGACGAGGTTAACGAATCGCATGCAAGCAACGGAATGCATCCATTTGCGTGCGGGATCAAGCCAACGGGTCGATGAGTCAACGAGTCATCCAACTACGGAACGGATTCGAACTCAAACACCGAAGCCGATTTACTACCAAATCAGGATCCAGACTTCCAAATCAGGATTCAGAACAAATCAGAGTCCAAATCAACACCAAGAGCGGACTCGGACGAATCACGATCGAATCAAGATCAGTTTCGGACTTAAACTCAGAAGTAGATTTACTGCCAAATCAGGAATCAGATCTACTGCCAAATCAAATCAACAAATCAGAGTCCGAATCAACCACGAGACCGGACAAAATGGCACAAAACCACAACACCTAGGGGACTCGGCCAAAGCCGAGCCACCTATGGGTGGCTCGGTGGCCGAGCCACCCATAGGTGGCCGACCCAGATCTGTGCGCGGGCACAGTTCAGAGAGCCTATAAAGGTTGCCTATAAATAGTCCCCCCTTTGTTCATTTGAGAAGGTTGGAACTTTTGGAGGCGAAGCTCTGCTGGATTCAAGGCTCAGATCTAAAAAAAGATTGAAGCTTTGGGACTTTGAGGATTTGCTCATCCAGATCTGGTGCTCGGCGATCGTCAATGCCAAATAAGGCAGTTGTTCGAGAGGACCGGATCTCAGATCTACGCAGGCATACTCCGGATCAAAGCTTGGTCTTTGATCCCGAGATTTGGGCGATTGTTTCCTTGGTGAACCAATCCCCCCCGGCTATTATTTCCTTCGTGAAATAATACCCGTCGTACTGCGTAGATCTGACCGGATCTAGATCGCGCGGTGGTCCACTGATTAACCCCGGCACAGGCGAAGAACCCACAAAGCGAGTGACCGCAAAACAGGAGCTCGTGATTTGTTCGACACAAAAGGAGAAAGTTGTAATCTTTGTTTATTTTTCTTTGATTTTCATTGTAACCGGATCTTATAAAAAGACCGGATCTTTGTAACTTAAAAAGCTGTTATCTGAGATGGTAATGAAATCAACAACAAAGAAAGACACGATTTTCACCGTGAAGTTCGAGGAATACTTGTCGTCCTCGTCCGGATCAACCTCCCCCCGCAAGCCCAAGAAGTCCAAGTTCTCCTCCAGGAGAAAAACTCGTTGGTTTGAAGACGTTGAAAACACCAACGAAGATCTCACCCCGCTTGATGCCAAAGTCGCATCGGGTGAGATTCCTCTGATTCCCAACCATGGCAGATCTACTCTGGCCAACCTTTCTGCCGCAGAGGGCGTGGTGACTCTCTCGAAGAGAGCCTGCCAAAGGCGACGTCAACGCCTTGCGAAACAATTCGCAAAGGCCATGGAGTCAGTTGACGGGATCCGCTACAACGTGGATCTGAAGAACAAGGGAGGCAAACAGCCTCAACAACTGAAGAATGGCAGGGCCC
>NC_033797.1:100422635-100539652 GCF_001876935.1 Asparagus officinalis | reverse complement strand
ATTCGCAAACGCCGCGCACTATCAGCGCAGGCGCGGGCTCAAGCCGAAGAAGCCCGCAGGAGATTGCAGAAGGATGTGGCCAAGAAGCCGCCACTACCCCGCCAAGTATGGAGGCCGAAGCAGCCTCCAACAAAAGTTCAACCACCGGCGAATCAACCCAAGTCGCCGGTAATTCCAATAGCTTCTCCGGGAGATCATACAGAATCGTCCCAAAGGAAGAAATCAGTTTTGGAGCGCCTCGGTCCAATTCCCGACGAGAGAGGTAAAGCTCCATTTCAAGAGCGTTTGGGCCCGAAGAAGAAGCCCCGAACGATTCAACATGATGGGGGTCGCCGCAACCCTTAACATGACAAAGAAATCATGGCACCCAAGCGCACTACTTTGCGCATCGAAGCTCAGGAGCCCGCTAAGAATTCACGCCCACAAAGGCGCGTTTCGAGGCGCGTGACTCTCGAAAGTCCGAAGAAGGTAATTCACTCTTAGAAGAAAACGTTATCGTCTGATGATGATTACGTTATACATGAGAAATCGTGCCAACACACGATAGGTTGCTCCGACTTCCAAACGGAAGAGCTGTACTATCGTGCTGGGGGTACGAACAAAGCCAGAAAGAGAAGTCCTCGAAGGCTAGAAACTCAGTGCCCTTATTCAAAGCTCATTCGGGCGGTACTGTCTGAGTGCAACTGCATCAAGGCAGTCCCTGAGAGAATTTCAGTGTTCGAAAGACTTAGTACCGAAACGCCAAAACCAAGGCATAAGCGTTTTCGGCAAAGAAGAGCAGTGGTTGAAGACGGAGAATTTCCGAGAGTCACCACCAATATGACCAGCAAAGGGACATCGGCACGAGATAATTTCGAGTCGATTCTGAAGGCATCCCAGCGTATAACCCGTCTGCAGTCTGGAGCCATTAAGCGGAGAAATTATGGTAGGGTTCGGACGAGGGTACCTTCAGAAGATGAAGAGTCGGATGCCGTCTCGGCGATCGCATCTGACAACACAGTATCCAGCGAGGGGCAACCCCGCGAGTCATTCATGATAAGCGCGGAGCAAGTGGCTAAGATGCTTGAAGAAGCCATGAATAAACGACAAGAGACCTTCAGGTTTGAAATGCAGATGGCCATGCAGAATATGAGAGAAATGCATGAGCAACAAATTCAAGCACTGACGAACCAGCAAGGCGAGCCAAGTCGTCGTAACCAGGTTCATCAAGAAGAGGAGGATACGAATGCGGATGAAGCTCACAATGCCAATAATCCTCCCGTCAATGCAGGGGGTGGTAATGAGGATGCTAGTCGTAATGCCACACTTCCGCCACAGAATCGTGCTAACGAAAACACAGGCGAAAGTCTGAACATCAAGAACCTCAAGAGCAAAATCAATACGTTGATTTCCGCTCAAGAGATGAAGAAAACAGGCATTCATTGTCCATACCCAAGAGAGTGGAAATCAATCCCATATCCGGCGAAGTTCAATCTAATTAACTTCACGCCGTTTAATGGGATGGGTTCACCCACTCAACATTTAATTTACTTCAAATCACATTTGGGGGTTATTTCTGGTAATGAGCCTCTGATGGTGCGGTCCTTCGTTGGCACTCTTCGTAGAGCCGCCTTTGATTGGTATCACCGCCTCAAGCCAGGAAGCGTGAACAGCTGGGATGATATGGAGACTAAGTTCCTCGCCAACTTCTTTGACGACGACACTGAGATATCCATCGGGTCGTTGCTGGACGAGAAGTAGAATGACGGGGAATTGGTGGACACCTTCGTCAAAAGGTTCCGGAACAAGGCGATGAACTGCCGGGACCCGATTATCGAGGAATTCATCCTCCAGACTTGCCACAACAACCTTACATTGGACGTGTTGGAAGCAATGGGGACAGCACCGTCCAAGACATGGAAGGATCTGAAGGTCCGAGGAGAACAAGCTGAGCGATTCCTCAGAAGGAAGAAGGCGGAAAGAGGCCAACAGGCGAATAATGCTCCGCAACATAATTTCGTCCCACGGGGGAAAGGTAAGGCACATGCTAATGCAGTTGATGCTAATCAAACTTTCCAATTGCAACCTCAGCAACAGCAGCAGCAACAAGCATCACAACAACCTCGGGGACAATGGCAACAACGGCCTCAGAAGCAGAAATCTTGATGTAGGTGTCATAACCCCGAAGCCGTCCAAGAATGTTAGAGCAAATGCGGTCTCAATCAGCTTTGGATCGGTGCCCACAACATGGTTCAAACCGGAGCGCATCACCAAAGTAGGAATGAAGACAGTGAACGATGATCCACATGGACAGCGCCAAAAAGGACTTGTGCCACACACAGCCCTAAACGGCGAAATCCTCTGGGTTCATCCCGATCTCATTGAAGATGAACAATGGGCTGGGTCGTCATCCAAGAAGAAATCCAAAGGGAAAGGAAAGTCTTGCTACGGAGTCTCTGCTATCCCAGGAGAAGATGACGAAAGAATCCTAGCTTTCCCGCTCTCTGAAGAAGAATAAGAAGTTTTTGCGACCCGAAGCGGGAATGAGTATCACTACAACTATCCACCACCTAGTGAGCAGGGGGTGAATAAACGGGGACCAGCCAAAACTCTCACAGAGCTGGGGGTGATTGCGAGTCCTACACCGGGCGAAGAGGCTCGAAAACAGCCGGTGAATAAGCCAAAAGAGAAGGATCCAAGACAAACCAGAAAGCTCGAAGACTCTGCAAGTCTTCGATATAATGGCTCAACTAGCTAATATTCCAGCACGGATAACGCTGTATGAATTGCTGCGGCTGTCCAAGGAAACCAGAGAGGCCTTGCTAGAAGCGTTGGCCAATTCAGAGGTGTTCCTGACTCAAGTCAAGCCAGTACCTGAACAACCGAAACCGCTGAGTCAACAGTGCAACATAGCGACTAAAAACCTTCCCTGCATTACTTTCACCAAAGAAGATATGCAGACGAAGAATTCGAACCACGATCGACCGCTATACTTCATCGGGTACATTGGCTCCAGCAAAGTCAACCGAATCCAAGTGGATCCGGGTTCCGCTGTGAGTATTATGCCGCTTCGCCTTATGCATAGCCTTGGCATTCCAGTCAGCAAATTGGCGTCTACAGGCACAGTCATTTACGGATTCAACACCAGCGGGTCAAGGCCTTTGGGAAAGATCCGGATAAAGTGCCAAATGGGTGATCTGAAGACGGAGGTCACATGTTACGTAATTGATGCTGAGACATCATATAACTTACTACTGGGTCGGCCTTGGATCCATAGTAATGTTATAGTTCCCTCCACCCTACATCAGTGTCTGAAATATGTCGACACTGGTGGAAGGGTCAGGACGGTGGTCGCGGATAAACAACCATTTAAAGGGTTTGAGAATTATTTCACTGATCCTCTCCTTTATGGTAACGATTCCGATACGGAACCATCGGTCCAGGAATTCCATCTACTCTCCATCAATGTCTGAAGTATGTCGACACTGACAATGAGGTTAGGACGGTGGTCGCGGATAAGCAACCATTCAAGGGGTATGAGAATTATTTCACCGATTCTTTCCTTTATGGTAACGAATCCGATACTGAACCATCGGCCCAGGGCACAGACAGCGGAGAAGAAGCTGATTCTGAAGCCGGGTTTGATTACAATGGTGGTTTTGTTTTAAATGACATTGTACCCTTTGTAATCAATCTTGACGATGAACAATCGTCAGATGGAGGTTGTAACTGGCAACTTGCCGATATTGAAATAAAAGACGATTTGGAGTACTCCCTGTCTCTTGATGATGTGATAAAAGAGTTGTATGATAATCCTGATTTGTATATGCCGCTTCGATCGTCCTATATAACAAAGGTACGCCTCCAGCATTCTTTCGGAACAACCATGGTCATCCCGAACAAAATAAGCGGTGCAAAAGAAGTGATTTACGGTAAAGGAAAAAGCTCCCCATTACCAGATCATTTCTTAAGCGAAGATGAAGATGATGATAAACCTGGTCGGCATTTATCTAAGTATAGTCCAGAAGCGCGCAAGCTCATGGAAAAGCAGGGATATAATTTCACGCTCGGAGAAGGTCTATACTTCGATCGAGGTCCTCGTACTCCAGCCAAAGCGGCATATGTACCAAAAGGTAAACCCGATGATTATTATAAATACGGATGAGGGTTAGGGTATGAATCTTCTTCAGAAGACGAATGCTGCTGGTTAATTAATGACCAATCATCTAAGCAATACAAAGATGGAAATTCGCCAGATTCCTCGGATTGGGATTCTGATACCAGTCTGGGGGAAGCTTTCAAAGCCCTAATGGCGAACATGGCTACACATGGGAAGACCCGTGGGTTCATCACCTGAACATGCAGTATGGTGATAGGTTCGAACAGAGAGAACCCCCCACTGAAGATAAAATAAGTCAAGTTAACATGGGTGACGAGGCCAACCCAAAGCCTATATTCATCAGCGATAGTCTTCCCCTAAATGAGAAGGAAGAATTAATTGCTCTCATTAGGGAATATATCGACGTCTTCACGTGGAACTACGAGGATATGCCAGGGCTCGACCCCAATGTGGCAATGCACCGCCTCGATATCAAGCCGGATGCCAAACCTGTCAAGCAACAGCAAAGACGGTTTCGTCCGCAGATAATGGAAGCCATCGAGGCAGAGGTTAAGAAATTAATTGAATCAGGATTTATCCGAGAAAATCAGGATTTGCATCGACTTCAGGGACCTGAATACGGCATGTCCAAAAGACGACTTTCCTCTCCCAATCACGGATGTTATTATCGACAATACATGCGGATTTGAGAGAATGTCTTTTATGGATGGTTTCTCAGGATATAACCAAATCAAGATGCACCCAGATGACGAGAAGCATACAGCATTCAGAACGCCCCTCGGTGTATTCTGCTACACGGTGATGCCATTCGGTCTAAAGAATGCAGGCGCCACATACCAACGGTGATGCCATTCGGTCTAAAGAATGTAGGCGCCACATATCAGCGAGCAATGACTAAGATTTTCCAAGAACATCTCAGGAAAACAGTTGAGTGCTACGTTGATGATTTGGTTGTAAAAAGCCGCAACAAAGAAGATCACATCAAGGACCTAAAGACGATGTTTGATCTCATGCGGAGCCATCAGTTGAAGATGAACCCTACTAAATCCTTCCTTGGGATGTCCAACGGAAAATTTCTTGGATTCATCGTCACCACTAAAGGAATACACATCGATCCTGACAAGGTGAAGGCGATACATGAGCTGCAACCTCCTAGAAATCTGAGAGAGCTCAGAGGACTGCAAGGGCGGTTAGCTTACATCCGGCGGTTCATCTCAAATCTTTCTGGGAAATGCCAGCCATTCTCTAAGTTAAACAAGAAAGGGGTGTCGTTCATCTGGGACGTCGCCTGCCAAAAAGCATTCGAAGATATCAAAACGTATCTGCCAAAAAGCATTCGAAGTTTATTACCTAAGTCGGACCTTGATAGGCGCCGAGTCTCGATATCCGATGATTGAGAAAGAATGCCTCGCATTGGTATTCGCAATGCAAAAGATGCGGCATTACTTGGTGGGACAGACGATTTACGTCATTTCCAATGTTAATCCAGTACAGATATTTATGACGCAACCGGCCTCTATGAATTGGCGGTTAGCGAAATGGGCCCTTCTCTTGTCCCAATATGATTTGCACTTCAAACAACAGAAGTCGATCAAAGGACAAGCGATTTGCGATCTTTTGGCGGCAAACCCGACCACAGATACGACAGAGGTATATGATGATTTGCCAGATGAAACCCACGAGGTTAACACTACGTCGCACCAACAAGTATGGCAATTATATTTTGATGGTGCTTCGAGAGCAGTTAATAGGGTAATAACCCCGGGAGGTTCTACAGTTTCCTCCGGGGTTGGGGTTGTCCTAATCTCCCCGGGGAAGCATGTGATGCCTCGAGCTTATTCATTGACTAGTCCGTGCTCCAATAACGTAGCCGAGTACAATGCGCTTCTTATTGGGCTCAGTTTCGCCAAAGAGCTGGGGGTCGAATATCTCGAAGCTTTCGGGGACTCTCAATTGATAGTCAGCCAAGTCCATGGAGAGTATGAAGTCAGGAACCAAGACCTGATCCCGTACCACCAGGAAGCCATCAAAATGGCAGATTCTTTTGAAGAATTCTACATTGAATACATCCCTCGTCTCCAGAACGCTTATGCGGATGCACTGGCAGCACTAGCAGTATCACTTGCGCAGCCTCTCGAAACTGAGCTGTTAGTCACAGTGAGGACGTATCAGCTCTGCATACCCATATACAATATGGATATTGAAGAGGAAGATGATGGAAACTCGAACGCAAAGGAGGTGAATTCAACCCAAATTGGGTCTGAGTCCCGAGATTGGCGTTTTCCTATCATTGACTACGTCCAATATGGTATTCTGCCAGAGGATGTAAAAGAAAGGGAATCAATCCGCCGAAGAGCACCAAGATTCTTCTATAATACCGAGACCCATACATTATACCGCAGAGGGTACGATGGTTTATTACTCCGATGCCTTTCGAACCAAGAAGCAGAAGAAGTTCTTAAGGAAGCACACGAAGGAGAATGTGGTGCGCATCAGCCTGGTCCCAAACTGTATGATCGCATCAGGAGAATGGGATATTTTTGGCCAACAATGGTTCGTGACGCAATCGAATACGCCCGAGAGTGTCATGCTTGTCAAATACATGCAAATTATATGCATCAGCCACCAGAGCAGTTGCACACGTCAACCACGTCATGGCCGTTCAAGACATGGGGCATGGACATTGTCGGTCCTATTTTTCCCCCTTCAGTCAAAGGTGATCGATTTATTCTCGCAATCACGAACTACTTTTCAAAGTGGGCTGAAGCAATTCCGCTTAGAGAAGTGAATACGAACAACGTCATCAATTTCATCAAGCATCATGTCATATACCGACACGGCGTGCCGAGATGGATCATTCATGACAACGGTCCACAGTTCATAAGTAACGCCTTCATCAGGTTTTGTGGCAAGTTCAAAATTGAAGATGTTTCGTCGACAGCTTATTATCCCGTCGCAAACGGACTAGCTGAGGCTTTCAACAAGACGATCATTAAGATTTTGTCAAAGCTTGTGAAGACCAATAAACGAGACCGGGACGATAAACTCGGTGAAGCACTCTGGGCTTATCGCACCACTATACGCACACCTACGGGAGCTACCCCATATTCGTTGGTATACGGATGTGAAGCTGTGCTACCATTGGAGATCCAAATCCCATCCCTTCGGATCGCCCTCGCAATTAATGCCAATAAATGGGAAGTTCCTGAAAAAGTACTATCCCTAGTACATTCAGGATAACCCATTTACCGGGAAGTTCCTCGAAGAATATTACACTCAATATTCTAGAGGATAACCCAAAAACATCTTTACCACCAAAATCTTTCACTGATCAAGTCCAACTGGCGGTGAATCCACAAAAATGTTTATCCGGCCCTCTTGATTCCGTCCATGAACAAGAAGTCCATTTTCAGTTCGGAGTCCCCTTTCGATAAACGAAAGAACTCCCCTCCTTTCTCTTTGGTTAAACTTTTTTATAGTTATAATCAAAGTTGAAATTTCGCTTCGATAAACGAAGAATTCATCTTTCGATCAGATAACCAATCCTATAAAAGGTAAGTTTATCTAGATCTTCCAGATTCTCGGAGTGGACACCCCACTTCTAGTTTCTTCCTCGCTGGAAATAGAATATAAAATTCTTCCTTTCCAGGATCAGGGAATAGAATATAAAATTCTTCCTTCCTTGTTTTCGGGTTCGCCTTCACCCTAAAAGAAGACCGGGAAATAGAATATAAAATTCTGCCTTTCCCGCATCGATCTTTTCCGAAATTTATCAATTTAGGATTCATCCTGGGAAGTTTATCCCGAATCCTAAGCAGGGATAAGTCTGCGCCTAACACACGCTGCCGGTTTAGTCTTTTTCCGTAGAAAAAGACACTAGAGTTCGATTCTGGGGTATTCTATCCTGAAACCTAAGCAAGGATAAGTCTACGCTTAACCCGCGCTGCCGGTTAGTTCTTAACCGTTAAAAAGAACACCCGTTTACATATTCAACATTGTGGCAGGTTGTTATTAATAAACACCAAAATCCATGCCTTACACGCATGTGGAATTTCATCCTGAATCCTAAGAAAGGATATGCTGACGCCTAACACGCGTCGCCGGTTTAGTCTTTCTCCGTGGAAAAAGACACCAGAGTTCGATTCTGGGGTATTCTATCCCGAAGCCTAAGTAGGGATAAGTCAGCGTCTAAAACACGTTGCTGGGCAGCCTATTCCCGTAACAATGGCGAAGTCTACGTATTCGAAGTAGTAGCAGCGAGTCTCAGAGAATTCACTCTCTTAGCACAACGTTACATGCGGAACGGATTTAGACAATCCGCATGCTAGCCCGACTCAAACGGTAGTCGGTAAAGGCTAATCAAACCCGTTGAAGGCTGGGGGTTAGCCAAAAACCCCAAAGTCGACGCCTAACACGCGTCGCCGGGTAGTCTATTCCCGTGAGAAAGACGAAGTCTACGTATTCAATATCGTAGCACTAAGGGAGTTCATTCCTTTAGCACAACGTCACATGCGGAACGGATTTAGATAATCCGCATGCTAGCCCGACTCAAACGGTAGTCGGTAAAGGCTTATCAAACCCGTTGATGGCTGAGGGGTTGCCAAAAATCCTATAAATACGAGAGTCACTGACGCATCAGCTTCATTAGTTGGTCTCGTGACTTGAGCATCCAACGACATTCAAAACCCTAGGGTCAACGTCGGTCAACGCGTAACCCTAGGTCAACGCCATTCAACGTGTTGCGATCAAAAAGTCAGCATACGACGTTTAAAACCCTAAGGTCAACGCCGGTCAACGCGTAACCCTAGGTCAACGCCAATCAATGGGTTGCAATGAAAGAATCATTACTCCAATAAAGTACATGAGTATAAACTGTTCCTTATTTTTGGTTGAGAAGTTTCTGGAGAATATTTTTCTAAAAATATTCTTAAGGATAACTCAACGACACTTCGCCGGACAACGCGTTGTAAATGAAGATTCAACGTCGACGACCGATGGTCAATTCTATGTTGAAATAACCAACTCGAGCTAAAAAGTCAGAAAATTGGGAATCGACTTCAAAATCGAAATTCCAACAACGGTCAGACAATAAATGCAGCACTGAAAACCTTACAGACGTTCGACAAAGCACCGAACAGCCTGAAGGATTGAAGGAATCAAGAATAGAAGCCACTCCAAATATCCCGAAGGATGGGACAATCATATCCAAAGTATTCCAGACTCTTCTATAAAAGGACGAGACTGAAATACTTTGGAGGGGGTATCTGTAGGCGTATAAAATTGCTTATAGGTCCCTTAGCACGGCTCGGCACAAACCGACGAACCATCGGACGACATATCCAAACACGAGCGTCAGTCCACAACGCCGAGGCCAAGCGACACGCAACGAAGCGGATTAACGAGGCGACGAGGTTAACGAATCGCATGCAAGCAACAGAATGCATCCATTCACGTGCGGGATCAAGCCAACGGGTCGATGAGTCAACGAGTCATCCAACTACGGAACGGATTCGAACTCAAGGGTCGATGAGTCAACGAGTCATCCAACTACGGAACGGATTCGAACTCAAACACCGAAGCCGATTTACTGCCAAATCAGAATCCAGACTTCCAAATCAGGATTCAGAACAAATCAGAGTTCAAATCAACACCAAGAGCGGACTCGGACGAATCACGATCGAATCAAGATCAGTTTCGGACTTAAACTCAGAAGTGGATTTACTGCCAAATCAGGAATCGGATTTACTGCCAAATCAGATCAACAAATCAGAGTCCGAATCAACCACGAGACCGGACAAAATGGCACAAAACCATAACACCTAGGGGACTCGACCAAAGCCGAGCCACCTATGGGTGGCTCGGTGGCCGACCAGATCTGTGCCCGAGCACAGTGAAGAGAGGCTATAAATAGGAGAGGTGGTTCATTTTCCGTGCGCGGGCACAGTAAAGAGAGCCTATAAATAGGCCAAGGGTTGTTCATTTTCAAGGGTTGGATTTTTTGGAGGCGAAGCCCTGCTGGATTAAAGACTCAGATCTAAAAAAGATCCAAGCTTTGGGACTTCGAGGACTTGCTCATCCAGATCTGGTGCTCGGCGATCGTCAACGCCAAATAAGGCAAGAGTTCGAGAGGACCGGATCTCAGATCTACGCAGGCATACTCTGGATCAAAGCTTGGTCTTTGATCCTGAGATTTGGGCGAATGTTTCCTTGGTTAACCAATCCCCCTCGGCTATTATTTCCTTCGTGAAATAATGCCCGTCGTACTGCGTAGATCCGACCGGATCTAGATCACGCAGTGGTCCACGGATTAACCCCGGCGCAGGCGAAGAACCCACAAAGCGAGTGACCGCAAAACAGGAGCTCGTGATTTGTTCGACACAAAAGGAGAAAGTTGTAATCTTTATTTATTTTTCTTTGATTTTCATTATAATCGGATCTTATAAAAAGACCGGATCTTTGTAACTTAAAAAGCTGTTATCTGAGATGGCAATGAAATCAACAACAAAGAAAGACATGATTTTCACCGCGAACAAAGGTCCGATGAATATTCCCGGTGAATATCTCGGAAGCCTCCCACCAATCTTGTACTTACCTGGCTAGTTTAATTATTGTAAGTATAAATATATAGCATCTTTTAACTATATCAAGTTTGATTACGGTAAACGATTTATGAAATCGTCTGTAGCCCTCCATCATTTCAGTTGAATACTACTAAGCTTATAAATACTTAGTTTGTTGGCTATCATCAAGACATTACTATTCTATGGCTAAGTAGTATTCATCTGTATATAAGATATAAGGATAGCTTAAGTTGGTTATGCAACTTTGTTGGCCTTCGTCAAGAGTATGCATAAGTTAAATTTAAGTTGGTCAAGAAATGATTGGTCCAAACTTAACTAGCATTTTATGATTTGTTGGCCATCAAGGTCATAAAAGACTAGGGATAAAATCATATCAAGAATTACAAGAATGTAAAAGATAAAAATTGTCTACCAATTATTGAGTATATCGATTTGTTGGCCATCGTCAAGGTTGATACATTCAATGATAATTCGTTCTTGATCCCACTTGAAAACAAGGGGTTTTTTTTCCGATCACCTCTTATAAAGGTTTTGAGGGACTCGAAAAATAGTGGGAGACATAACTTAGATAAAAAAATAAACCAAATCTATTTTATGTATTGAACATCTACTAAAATATTTTTTTCTCTCTTTCAGGTCATTATGTCTGGCTTAAAACTCATACTAGAACAGAATAAATTAACCGGCCCTAACAACAAAGACTGGTTGAGGAATGTTAAAATTGCCCTAACTTATGACAAAGTAGCATATGTCCTCACAACACCCAAAGACTGGTTGAGGAATGTTAAAATTGCCCTAACTTATGACAAAGTAGCATATGTCCTCACAACACCGGAACCCGTTCTAGGCCCATGTTAAAATTGCCCTAACTTATGACAAAGTAGCATATGTCCTCACAACACCGGAACCCGTTCTAGGCCCATAACCCACTTTAGCGGACAATGAAATCCGCATAAAATAGGATATAGATTGTTCACTTGCTCAATGCCTCACAATTGCCTATATGGATTTGGTCCATCAGAGGCAACATGAGAATATGGATGTCAGATCCATATTTCGTAATATAGAAGAACTGTATGGCGATCAACCGCGACAAATGAAGTACGCGACGTCTAAGAATTTGTTCCAGATGAAAATGACTGTAGGATCTTTTGTTGGGGACCACGTCCGCAAAATGATCGCCTATGTCAATGAACTTGAACTTTTGAACGCAGGCCTAGATGCAGATAGATATACAAATATCATTTTGCAGTCCTTGACACCAGCCTACTCCCGATTCATATCATAGTTCTTAATGATGAATCTGGAGCCCACTCTTCCCGCCCTGCTTAATTTGTTAAGACAGGAGGAAAGTTCTATAAAAAAGGGACAAACACCAGCCTTGATTATAGAGAAATCTTCTTCCACTTCTAGCAAACTGGTTGCCAAGAAAAAGGGAATGAAGAAAACTACTAAACCAAATAAAGGTGTTAAGAAGGCTATCAAGAATGACATAGGGAAGGCAAAAATGACGACTGCAGAATGCTTCCATTGTCACAAGTCAGGACACTTGAAAAGGAACTATCCTGAATTCCTAGCCTCACTCAACAAGAAGAAGCAAGTTGTAGCTTCATCTTCATGTGCGTTGGTTACTCAGAATTGTTTTTCTACAAATCCTACATCTTAGGTATTAGATACCAGATCAGGATCTCACATCTATAATTTGTTACAGGGGTTGAGAAGTTATAGAAAGCTTGGTGCTGGAGAGATGACCCTACAAGTTGGTAATGGTGCAATAGTTACAGCAGTTACAGTTGAAGATTTTCATCTAGCTTTACCAAATGGAAACATTTTGATTTTGAATAGCTGCTATTTTGTACCAACTATGATGTGTGATATAATATCCATATATTTAATAGATAAAGATGGATATATATTCAAGTTGGAGAACAATATTATGAATATCATATTTAATCAAAAGTTGATTGCTTATGAAACATTGTGTAATGACATCTATATTCTTAATCAAAACACAATTCTAAATACTCGTCACACTAATAAAAGAAAACACTCAGTTATGAACGACGCTTTCTTATGGCATTGTAAACTTGGTCATATTAATAAAGAAGGACTTGGCGAGCTACATAAGCATGGATATTTAGATCCATTTGACTTTAAGTCTTATGATACTTGCAAGTCTTGTCTTAAAGGTAAAATGACCAAGACTCCATTTACGGGAACTAGAGTAAGAGTTGCAAAACTCTTAGGACTGATACATAGTGATGTATGTGGTCATATGTCTATAATGGTCAGAGGTGGCTACTCCTATTTTATTACTTTTATTGATGATTTTTCAAGATTTGGACATGTGTTTTTGATAAAACACAAGTCTGAAGCATTTGAGAAATTTATCGAGTAAAAAAATAAAGTAGAGAACCAAACGAACAAGAAAGTTAAAATTCTTTGATCGGACCGAGGAGGCAAATACTTGAGCTTAGAATTCTTAGGGTTTTTAAAAGAGAATAAGATTCTCTCTCAAGTTACTCCACCCTTTACACCACGCTTAACGGCGTGTTAGAAAGGAGAAATTGTACCCTATTAGATATGGTACGTTCCATGATGAGTAACGCTGAGTTACCTTTTTCATTATGGGGGTATGCGTTGGAAACAACAACACACTTACTGAATAGGGTTCCAACTAAAGCAGTGCCTAAACCTCCATATGAGATATGGTATGGGATGAAACCACATCTTAATTATATTAAGATTTGGGGATGTCATGCTTATGTAAAAAAGCAAGATCCCAAAAAGTTAGAGGCATGCTCAGTATTGTGTAAATTCATAGGATATCAAAGGAATTCACATGGATATCAATTCTACCACATCGATGAACAAAAGATAATTGTTTCTCGGTTTGTAACATTCTTGGAGAAGGAATTTCTTGAAAAAAAAATTAGTGGGAGCATGGTAGAACTGAAAGAAATTTCAGAGATACAAATTAATATTGATAATTTAGTAGAACCAGCAAATTTAGTTATACCAGAAGAATCTCCACCACTCCGCAGATATCCAATACGATCTCATGCACCTAAGAGACAATATGATTTTCTCGTTGGAGGTAGCATGTTAGATCATGTCATAGATGATAACGAACCTTTGAGTTATCAACAAGCCTCTCAGAGTAGGGACTTTGTTGCTTGGCATGATGCAATAAAATTCAAAATAAACTCTATGTACACCAACAAAGTATGGACCTTAGACAATGCTCCTAAAGGGGTGATACTCATAGGTTGCAAATGGTTGTTTAAGAAAAAGTCGGGTGTAAATGGGAAAGTAGAGACTTTTAAAGCTAGATTGGTAGCTAAAGGTTTTCGTCAAAGACCTGGTTTAGACTACGATGAAACCTTTTCTCCAGTGACTATGCTAAAGTCTATTCGGATTCCACTTGCTATAGCTGCTCACTATGACTATGAGATCTGGCAAATGGACGTAAAAACTATATTTTTAAATGGTGATTTAGAAGAGTGCATATATATGTCTCAACCAGAGGGATTTGTAGTCAGTGGGAGCAGTGAAAAAGCAAGTAGGTTGCTTAAAGCCATTTATGGACTGAAGCAAGAATCACGGAGATAGAACATCTGTTTTGATGATGCTATCAAAGAGTTTTGTTTCATCAAAAATCCAGATGAACTATGTGTGTATAAAAGGATAATTGGGAGTATAGTATCGTTTCTTATTTTTTATGTAGACGATATACTCTTAATCGGTAATGACATACCGTCATTACAAGCAGTTAAAATTTGGCTATCAAAAAGATTTTCCATAAAAGATTTGGGTAAAGCATCTTGTATATCGGGTATTCGGATCTATAGAGATAGCTTTAAAAGGATATTAGGATTATCCCAATCTAGATACATTGGCAAAGTGCTAAAACTGTTTAGCATGGAAAATTCCAAGAAAGATTTCGTGCCTGCATCTCCTGGAATCTTCCTCTCTAAAAAGATGTCTCCCCAGACTGATAAAGAAAGGAAACGCATGAGTCTAATTCCTTATGCCTCGGCAGTAGGATCGATCATGTATGCCATGTTATGTACTAGACCAGATATCGCTTATTCACTAAGTTTGGTAAGTAGATACCAATCTAATCATGGAGAAGAGCACTGAAAAGCGGTCAAAAATATACTTAAGTACCTAAAAAGGACTAAAGAGTTATTTTTGATATACGGTAAAAGTGACCTCCAAATGGAGGTTTTTTCCGACTCTAGCTTTCAGAGCGAGTTATTTTTGATATACGGTAAAAGTGACCTCCAAATGGAGGTTTTTTCCGACTCTAGCTTTCAGAGTGATATCGATGATAGTAAATCTATTTCAGGATATGTTTTTACCCTCAATAGAGGGGCTGTCAGTTGAAAAAGTTCCAAGTAGGACACAATAGCAGACTCTACTATAGAATCCGAATACATTACGGTAAATGATGCAGCCAAAGAAGTTATCTCGATGAGAAAGTTCCTTTCAGAGCTGGAAGTTGTTCCCACCATTAAAAATCCAGTACCTTTTTACTGTGATAGTAATGCTGCAATAGCTCTGACAAAGGAACTCCGGTCTCACCATAAGTCCAGACACATTCTGAGGAAGTATCACTTGATCAGGGAGATAGTTGATCGCCAAGAGATCAAGATTGAAAGAGTAGACACAAAAGGTAATATAGCAGATCCATTCACAAAGGCAATTGCTCGTACATAATTTAAAAAACTTGTTGAGCTATTGGGTATTAGATACTATAATGATTGGCCTTAGTACAAGTGAGAGTTTGTTAGATATAGGTGCCTTATAGGCAATAATTATATATTGTAACATGACCTATATGAATATAACATCTTTGTTCAAAACGATAGTATGCTATTTTGGTTAGTATTTATCTAGTATTTTTTAAATACAGATAAAGTCCTTAGAATGATACTAGACTATCAGAATTTTGATAGTGATCATAATGAAGAAGAGATCTGATTAGTCGTTGACATATATTCTAAAATATTCCTAGTCGATGAAGTGTTGAGAAGGGACATCATCACTTTGGGAAGACTAGTGTAGACTCTATTTCTCCTTTGGTAGGATGATGATCCATCTCTTAGATCATTGATACGAGACATCAAGATATAGTATACATGTGACTCGTTAGTGAATGAGTTGACTGAACGACTTATTGAGAACATCTAGTTGGTAATTATACTTAACTGTCAAATAGAAGTTCTCAAGTGATATAGTACAAAATAGTCTCTTGACCTAAGGAATGAGTATAATAACTTACATGTCAGTATAGGTGTACTTAGACTTTTACTGTGATGCCCATGTTTTCACACATGGCTGCAGTCCAAGATAAACCTAGAGATGTCAAACTTGCCATGCACCCACATCGTACAATAACATATTTTATCAATCACAGTAACATCCTCTAGTGGAATCAACAATAAAGAGAAGGTATAATACATGAAAAAAGAAGATAGTAAACACAATAGCATGATGTAGAAAGATAAATCTCGTAAATGAACTCATGTCTCAACTGACAAATCTGAAATACATCTGATGACTGAAAGAAAAATATCTCATCACAAACTAAATAGGAATCATACTAAGGCTCATAGCCTTTACAATAAGAAAATAAACTCTAATGTCTGAATATGAAAGTCAATACAGTGGAGTCTCACTACTAAAACTGAACTACGGTGACTATGATGGAAGACCGTCAACCTACGGCTCTCCGAAGCTCTAATTTGCCTGAAAAGAAATTTAAAATAAAAGAGCAACAACAAAATCATTAGAGCGCTAAAGCAAGATCATCTCCATTCGCCCCCAGGGAAAGGGCTGCTAGATGCAGTGGATGCTCTATCTATTAAGTATAGTCTACCTCCATTATTTTTCTCGTATCTAATAGTATTGATACTTAGAAATCTACAACACAAGACGTAGTACGTCAAGCAAAATAGTCCAAACAAGGAAACCCTCATGTATATACCATATGTCTCAGACTGTAGATACCTAAATATCAATATCGAACTATGGAAAGAATATCACTAGAAAATAAAACATCATAATGGACATCAACATATAATTCTCATGTACAATACAAGAGTAAGGTATCTCGGTTATATATATCTTCAGCAGTGTGATATAAACACTTTTGGCATCCACCAAAACTCAGGCTATCAAATAATCATCTCATTTTAACTCTTTGTAAGATTCTGATCTCATCACATTATCATGCAACACTGACTACCCTGTAGGTATCCTAAATCAATGTACACGGTTCATTAGTCTCATCGCGATCTTAGTGTATAATATGAGTGCGAGATGACCTACCTTATAGGTATACTAAAAGACGGCTCACAAGCCTCATCGCACCCTCGTGCGGACGGACTGCTAGACAAAGCATCCAAACCCGACTCAATGGCCTGTACAAATGGAATATCGACGTACTATCCCACATAGTACTGAGCTGAGCTCATCAACGATATCTATCCCATGTATAAACTGTATAAATCTGGCATATCGACGCACTTTCTCATATAGTACTGAGTTGGGCCCATTAACGATATCCGACATATGTTTAAACTACTCCAACTCAAGTGTAATCACTCAACACTTGTCAAATTCCCTATGGGATACTCGTGGGTGTGTCACAATACTATTCATGTATATTCATGTCTATATGTGTACTATCGTGCGACTCGAACCCCGTGATCACATCTCAAAACAATGCAACAAAAAGTTCAGGAAAAAGTCTTAGTAGTCGACTACTAACCTTAATAGTCGACTACATTGAGTCCATCCAGTCTCTGAAAAACTTTAATCAATATTAGTAGTCAACTACACTAAGCAGAAACATGCACACATCCGTGCACAAACATTAATTAATTGTTGATTTCACACACCATAAATCTAAAACGAATGCTTGAACATGTTTTTATACAACAT
Source organism: Asparagus officinalis (assembly GCF_001876935.1). Classification (NCBI taxonomy): domain Eukaryota; kingdom Viridiplantae; phylum Streptophyta; class Magnoliopsida; order Asparagales; family Asparagaceae; genus Asparagus; species Asparagus officinalis. Next base: position 100,522,021 of record NC_033797.1, on the reverse strand, counting down.
AGCTATCTGAAACATGATACTAAATATTTAAATCCTTCAAATTAGGGTTTAACCTATCTGAAACATGATACTAAATATTTAAATCCTTCAAATTAGGGTTTAACCATCTAATTAACCATTTTCCTCATTTAGTTCTTATAAATATTTAAATCCTTCAAATTAGGGTTTAACCATCTAATTAACCATTTTCCTCATTTAGTTCTTATATAGACCATATGATTTATCCACACATGATAAAAACTACTTCTGAACATATGTTAAGTTTTATATAAACATATTTATCTCGTTTAGGTATCACCAACCTAGGGTTTCAGCATGATAAATTAATAAGAAACCTCAAATAAAGGTCGAACTAGGGTTTAAATATGTCCTAAGCATGATTTATATGTAAAAAAACAAAATTATAAATAACCCTAGTGATCATGATCAAGTTTCTATCATAAACAACAAGAACATCATGTAGATCTAACATTTGTTTACCGTTAATATCAAAATTCTATTTTTTTTCACATTAGATTAAGATCTAAACATGTACAATATTGATTTAAACTTCTTAGATTATTCATTAACTAAGGGTACAGGTTTGGATGCAAGTCATCTTACCTGAACCGTCGTGTCGAGACTCTGAACACATGTGCAAGATCCCTCCTCTCTCAAAGCCATGCGATCTCACCCTCCGCTAAACGATTTGCCCCGAATCTCCTCGAGGAACGCTAAGAACAAGGTTTAGGGTTTGAGGGGAGGTGGTGGCTAGTTATTCACATGGAAAATCTTAGGAAAAAGGGTCTAAACATGTTTATATACTTAGAGTTAAACCTAGGTTCGAATATAAACCAAAACCGACCCGAAACCCATACGAAAAACTAGAAATCAGCCTGATTAGTCTACTACTAATATTAGTAGTCGACTACTAAGATTCAAATCAGTCTGTTTGGGAAACATTCTTTTGTATATTAGTTGTAACTTTCACATCCAACCTCAGAATAAGATGATCTAAGATTTGTTGGAAAGCTGATGAAGAGACCTACAACTTTTGTCTTTTGAGTTTTCCTAGATTCTAACTGTATTAGTGTAAAACCCCATAAAATATCGTGAATGAATTCTTATTGTGAAATATATGTTTATATCATATATGAATGCGATAACAAGTGTTTGGGGATCAAACAAGTGTATTTTATATAAGAGAGATCAAGTGTCAAGACCAGCACACACACAACATGCACAATCAGGAGAAAACCTACGCGGTCAATCGTGGTGGTCGACCGCGCACGTGCAGCAGTGGCAGGAGGCCTTTGTCTCTTACGCGGTCGACCGTGGTGGTCAATCGCTGGGAGTTTTGCCAGTTTTATTTTTTTCGGGTCAGTTTGGATTTTTGGGTCGGGTTGTGGACTCATATATATTGTTGTAATTCGTGAGAGCCTCTTCTTCATCTGAGAAAAACCCTAGCAGCCTCCTCCCTCCCTCTTGCAAACCCTAGCTCTTTCTTTGGGCGTTTCTTGATGGATTTTGAGGAGTTTGAGCGAGGTCTAGCGGTTTCTAGCGAAGGAGAACGTCTTAGAACGTTGCTAAGAGTAGTTCATCACCCCTCAGGCTAGTTTCATCTCGCCCAATCCTATACCCAAGTTTTCTAATCGTTTCTAATGATGTTTTCATATGATTTGTGAGCCTAACGTGTTGTTTTATGTACAAAGATTAATCTATATATAATATGTTGCAAGAAGAACAAGTTTTCAGCTAATAAAGATCACTCACGATTTTTCTTAATACAGATCTGGATCTGAAATTATTTCTAACTAGAGTTTTGAAAGGAAAATAATTGTTTTCAAAGGTTTCGACACAAATACGTATGTTTAATTATGTTTCGCTTTGCCTATAGTGACTAATCTATTTCTCACATGTTTCTTAATGTAATATATCATGTGTATAAGGTTAATAGTGGTTATAATCATCGCACACAAATTTTTGAATCAAAACCCTCGTGATAGAACATGTAGATGAATTTTAGAACCTGCGCGGTCGACCGTGGCGGTCAACCGCCGTGCGCACAGCAGAAGCAGTAAGCTTCTGTCTCTTGCGTGGTCGACCGTGGTGATCGACCGCTGGGCGTACAGATGAGAAGAACCCTTCTGCTCACTGCGCGGTCAACCACGGATGTTGGCGGTCGACCGTGAGCCCTATTTTTGTGCATGCCTTATTGTTCACGTGTGAGTTGTGTGGCTGGCATAATATCTGCGTTATATGGGTTTGATATACACTAAGATTTGTATACATGAGTTAATTACAGACATGAGTTTTAGATTTATTCACCGGGGTATGAGGGTGAACGGTATATATGTGATTTCTGACACTATTTGCTTGTTACAGTCCTCGTGTTGGACTATAATCTATCAAGTCTTTGTGTTGGACTATAAACTATCAAAGTCCTTGTGTTGGACTACAAGTTATTAAAGTCCTCGTGTTGGACTATAATCATCAAGTCCTCGTGTTGGACTATAATCCACTACAGTTCTCATGTTGGACTTTAAGCTATTACAGATCGTATTTCAGATATTTATTCATTTCAGACCACGAGTTGAGTATATATTTGACATATGATAGGTCATTGATATTTCAGTTGGAGATGGAGTTATTACTCCATGTTACAGCTTTTGGATTTGATATTTAACTATTTACAATTTGAGCTAAGGGAGACGTACCTATACTCGTGTTGTAAATTTCTAAACATCAAACCACTATTTTATTTTCACAGTCGATGTTTGGCTATCTATATTTATTATCAGATATTTTCTTATCCTTCTAGTCCTTTTTCCCTTGGGGTTGGTTGAGATGTTACTCGCTATAGCGCTTTGACGCTCGTTGTTTCCCCACTTTCAGGTAACGAGCTAGGTGCACGGAGAGCCGTAGCTTGATGGAGTCACTCTAGTTATTATTTATAGTTTCTACTAGCAGTTTATATCAGAACTCCACAGTAGATGTATTTATAAGACATTTGAGTATTTATTCTAGTTTTGTAAATGCAATGTGCCTTAATATCAGTTCAGTTGATTTCTTATGTCGAGACATTTGTATTCAGATTAGATGTTTCCTTTTTAGAGGCTTATCCATTTATATCAGTGGAAATGATTATTCTTCTGAATACCTATTATTTAGTACTCCTTTTGTATATTCTCTATTACCCGTTCTGTACTTACACCTGTTGTTGATTCCACTAGATAGATAGTAATTGTGATGATGAAACGTGTTATTGCATGGTGTAGTGCGTGACAGGTTTGACATTTTTAGTTTCACCTTGGACTGCAGCCTTGTTGAAACTAGGGGCGTCACAGTTGGTATTAGAGCTCTAGTTCCAGTATCCTTAGGATCATCCTGTGTTGAGTCGTGGAGTTAGAGTAGAGTTTCTTAAGATTCGTGTATAGAGTCTGCTAGAAATTCTAGAATAAGTGAGGACATTATATACACGTGTTCAAAAATTACATATATATTTTTTGTGATATTAAAAGTATTTGAGTGAATGATATATGATATAAAATTCTTATATGTTTTGTTCGAGGACTTATAAACCTTCTTCTATATGCTCAAATGGCTGGACATGGTAGACCTCGTACCCGGAGATTTGACCAGGCATAGCCGTAGTAGGCTCCACCTGAGCCATAGCAGGCTCCTCAGTACTCGATAGATTTGACGTCTCCCTTAACCGCTAGGATGGTAGCACTTGAGGAGCTTGTGACGAATCACATCACACCACCAGTAGCTCCACCACCAGTAGCACCAGCTATTCCCATTGCGGAGGATTTTCCAGAGGTCACGCCCGCACCTACCTCGTAGACAGTTACGGATAGAGCAGCAGAGCAGGAGACTTGGCTCCTCCTAGTGGAGAGATACCAGAAGATAAGAGTACCAGAGTTTCAGGGATCATCAGATTCTCTTGTAGCACATAAGTGGAAGGAGGATGTAGGCAACACTCTCGATATACTTAATGTGACATCAATTCAGAAACAGAGGCTGGCATCTTACAGTCTTAAAGGAGATGGGGGGAGATGGTATCGACTACAGTTCACTTCAGATCAGAGAATGACACTCACCTGGGAGGATTTCACCTACTTCTTCGATGAGCAGTATATTTGAGTTGTCCAGATTGTCTTAGGGAGACATGTTAGTAGCTGACTTTGAGAGCAAGTTTATGAGCTTACTCCATTTCACGGGCATGTGGCAGACCGGAGAGCGCCAGGCTCAGATGTTTTTAGCAGGACTTTGCCCTAACCTTCGTTGATACCTCATTTCTAGGAGGTTTATTCAGTTCAAGAGGTAGCAGATGCTGCCACTTCTCAAGAGAATAAGTCAGCTATGCTCCATAAGGATAAGAAAGGGAATACTAAGGAAAAAGGGCAAGAATAAGAGGCCTTTTTCAGGACCCCAGCAGCAGCAGCAAGGCCCTCATAGGAGAGGACCCCAGCAGGATCAGAGACTGCCTCAGCAGCGTAAATTCCAGGGCACTTGTTTTAAGTGTCACAAGCTTGGTCATAAAGCATCAGAGTGTCACAGTGCACCAGCATGAACCCAACAAGGAAGAGGGCAGAATCAACAGCAGAACAGATTTCAGGGCCGAGGTCAGGGCTAGCAGATGAGATTAGAGGCACCGCCAGTGGTACCGAAGATTGAGGGACATGTTCGTATAGTTCAGGAGGTTGCTCAGGGGTAGGTAGTTCCATATGCTCCACCTCTAGTAGCAGAGCAGCTTCCAGCTACAGGCAGAGTGTATGCAGTAGTTCCTCGTGATCATGGTGTGAGTAGGGCCGTAGTGGAGGGTACATTCTCCGTGAACTCCTTTCCAGCCCGTATTCTTTTTGATTTGGGGGCTTCCCATTCTTTCATATCTTATATTTTTATGATTATACTTCAGCTCGTAGCTCAGCCTCTAGACGTTCCCTTGTTAGTTTCCACCCCTCTAGGTGAGATGTCTCTTTTGGAGAGCATTTGTAGGAGGTGTGTTATCGGTTTAGACGAGTCTGAGTTCGTTGTTGATTTGATAGTGTTGAGCATGTCAGAATTCGATGTCATTCTTGATATAGATTGGCTATCTTCCTACCACGTCAGTATCGACTATTTTGCGAAAATAGTCAGTTTGCGAGCGTCCGATGGGTCCGAGTTAGTTGTAGCAACCTCTCAGGGGAACCAGTTTGCGGAGTCATTACTGGCATACATCGAGGAGGTGATGCTTTGGGATCAGAGTATAGATATATGTGAGACTAGAGTTGTCTCAGATTATCAGAATGTTTTTCAGGACATACCTGGGTTGCCTCCTATGAGAGAGGTTGAGTTCTGTATTGAATTACAACCGGGCATAGCCCCGATATCCCGAGCACCCTATCGTATAGCACCTGCTAAGATGAGGGAGCTACAGGCTCAGTTGGATGAGTTGTTATCTTAGGGATTTATTCGTCGGAGTCATTCTCCGTAGGGAGCGTCGGTCCTCTTTGTGAAGAAGAAGGATGGTAGTATACGATTATGTATCGACTACTGTGAGTTGAACAAAGTCACTATCCAGAATAGATATCCTTTGCCTCAGATTGATGACTTATTCGATCAGCTACAGGGAGCGTAATATTTTTCGAAGATTGATCTTCGTTCTGGTTATCATCAGTTGCGGGTTCAGGAGATGGATATTTCTAAGACCGCCTTTTTGACTCGATATGGATCCTTCGAGTTTTTGGTCATGCTATTTGGGTTGACCAATGTACCCACGGTATTCATGGATCTGATGAACCGGGTCTTCCATCTATACTTGGACCAGTTTGTGATTGTACTCATCGATGATATTTTTATCTATTCGAGATCGGAGTCAGAGCACAAGCAGTATCTACGTTTGACTTTGTAGACTTTGAAGGAGCATCAGCTATATGCTAAGTTTAGCAAGTGCGAGTTTTGGATTTCTAAGGTCAGATTTATTGGTCATGTTGTCAGCAAAGAAGGCATAGCAGTGGACCCAGCTAAAGTTTCAGTAGTTCTTGATTGGGAACCGTCGAAGACGGTTACCGAGATTCGTAGCTTTTTGGGGTTAGCCGGCTGTTACAGAAAGTTCATTCAGGACTTATCAAAGATTGCAGTATCACTTACACGCCTTACGAAAAAGGGTATACAGTTCACTTGGAGCATGGAGTGCCAAAAGGCCTTTGATACCTTGAAGACTAAGTTGACTACGACGCCAGTTATTACTATTTCGAGCAGTGATAGGATATTTGTTGTATACACAGATGCATAATTAGCAGGTTTGGTAGGTGTTCTGATGCAGACTTAGAGGGTAGTAGCATATATCTCACGGCAGATGGGGGTGCATGAACAGAACTACCCCACTCATGATTTGGAGTTAGCAGCGGTGGTATTTGCACTAAAGGTGTGGAGACACTATTAATATGGAGTTCAGTTCGAGCTATTCACAGACCACCAGAGTCTAAAGTACCTTTTCTCCCAGAATGAATTTAAGCAGAGGCAGCGGCGATGGATTGAGTTCATCAAGGACTACAAGTTCGCGATTCAGTATCACCCGGGGAAGATGAACATCGTAGCGGATGCTTTGAGTAGGAAGCGTCGACATCAGATCATGGCTTTGAGGTGCTCGTTGTATAGAGATCTTCTCACTCTTAGCCAGTTTGATTTTAGGCCAGAGATTGGTGGGACAAGCGCATACTTGGGAGCTATATCTGTGCAACCATCTTGGAGGGACAGAGTAGTCAGAGCTCAGTTGAAGGACTCTTGGATTCAAATCCGAAAGGATGAGATTTCCAAAGAGCCTAAGGATGATTGGACCATTGGAGAAGATGGAGGCCTTCGGATAAAGGGTCGGTTGTTTGTGCCAGCTAGTGTAGAGCTGAAGAGGGAGTTGTTTGATGAAGCACATCGTACCCGATATACAGTACATCCAGGAACTATCAAGATGTACAAGGACCTGAGGAGATACTTTTGGTGGATTGGTATGCATAGAAATATTGCAGAATATGTAGCTAAATATTTTACCTGCCAGCAGGTAAAGGCAGAGCATCAGAGACCAGCAAGAACACTTCAGCCATTACCTATTCCAGAATAGAAGTGGGAGGACATTTCTATGGATTTCATTGTAGGGTTGCCGAAGTCAAAGAAGGGGAACGACTCAGTTTGGGTGATAGTAGATCGGTTGACGAAGTTGGTACATTTTATTCCAGTGAGGACTACTTATACTACAGAGACATATGCGAGGATATTTAGCCAGGAGATAGTTCGACTTCACGGAGTTCCAGACACGATTGTATTAGATCGAGGATCAGTTTTCATCTCGCACTTTTGGAGGAGTTTCCAGGATTCATTCGGCAGCAGGTTATTACACAACAGTGTTTTTCATCCTCAGATAGACGGTCAGACTGAGAGAGTGAACCAGGCATTAGAGGATATGTTGTAGGCTTGTATTATTGATTTTCAAGGTAGCTGGGAGGATCATATTCTATTGATAGAGTTTGCTTATAACAATAGTTATCAAGCGATGATTTGTATGGCTCCGTATGAGGCATTATACGGAAGGCCCTGTAGATCCCCTATATGTTGGGAAGAGCCAGAGGATAGCTTGTTACTTGGACTAGAGCTTGTAAGGCAGACTACCAAAAAGGTAACATTGATTTGGGAGCATATTCTAATAGCTCAGAGTCGGCAGAAGAGTTACGTGGATCACAGACGTCGACCTTTGGAGTTTCAAGTAGGAGATTTTGTCATGCTGAAGGTATCGCCGATGAAGGACGTACAATGATTTGGTAGACGGGGAAAGCTTGCCCCGAGATATATTAGCCCTTTTCAGATTGTGGAGCGAATTAGGGCTGTTTCTTATAGACTAGACCTTCCAGCATCAATGTCTAGTGTGCACGACGTATTTCATATTTCTATGCTTAAGAAACACTTACATGACGAGGAGAGACAACGAGAATTGGATGCTCCGGAGATCGAGCTTCGAGACGATTTAACTATGATTGAAATCCCAGTTTGTATACTTTCTAAAGAAGACAAGAAACTTAGAAACAAGATAATTTCTTTGGTGAAATTTTAATGGAACCGGAGAGGATCTGAGGAGATTTCTTGGGAGCGTGAGAAGGATATGCATCGTGACTACCCACACCTGTTTGAGCAGGTAAATTGTTTGGATTATGTTTTCTTATGTTTTATGATAATTTTAGATAGTCATATTTATCTTTAACACTAGAATGGGGGTATTATCACTTAATTCTTAACCATTTTGGATACATGGTATATATATAGGGGGTTCCTTGTTTGGATTTTTCGCCTGACGTACTAATTCCATTTTGTTAGGAATTAAGACGTGAATACTCGCATTTTAGACTTTTTAACTTTAGATATTACTATGTTCATATCTAAAAATTTATGCTATGAGATGTGTATGTGGGAACTTAACTATTCCCGACGTGCTTTTCTTGTATTATTAATTTTTAACATACGATTTTGGAATTTCGAGGACAAAATTCTTTTAAGGGGGGAAGAATGTAAAACCCTGTAAAATACAGTGAATGAATTCTTATTATGAAATATATGTTTATATCATAGATGAATGTGATAACAAGCATTTGGGGATCAAACAAATGTATTTTATATAAGAGAGATCAAGTGTCAAGACCAGCACACACACACAACATGCACAAACAGGAGAAAACCTACGCAGTGGACCGTGGCGGTCGACCGCCGTGTGCACAGCAGTGGAAGGAGGCCTCTGTCTCTTGCGCGGTCGACCGTGGCAGTTGACCGTTGGGAGTTTTGCTAATTTTATTTTTTTTCGGGTCAGTTTGGGTTTTTAGGTCGGGTTTGTGGACTCATATATATTGTTGTAATTCGTGAGAGCCTCTTCTTCATCTGAGAAAAACCCTAGCAGGCTCCTCCCTCCCTCTTGCAAACCCTAGCTCTTTCTTTGGGCGTTTCTTGGTGGATTTTGAGGAGTTTGAGTAAGGTCTAGCGATTTCTAGCGAAGGAGAATGTCTTACAACGTTGATAAGAGTAGTTCATCACCCCTCAGGTGAGTTTCATCTCGCCCAATCCTATACCCATATTTCTAATCGTTTCTAATGATGTTTTCATATGATTTGTGAGCCTAACGTGTTGTTTTATGTACAAAGATTGATCTATATATAATATGTTGCAAGAAGAACAAGTTTTCAGCTAATAAAGATCACTCACGATTTTTCTTAATACAGATCTAGATCTGAAATTGTTTCTAACTAGAGTTTTGAAAGAAAAATAATTATTTTCAAAGGTTTCGATACAAATACGTATGTCTAATTATGTTTCGTTTTGCCTATAGACACTAATCTGTTTCTCACATGTTTCTTGATGTAATATATCATGTGTATAAGGTTGATAGTAGTTATAATCGTCGGACACAAATTTTTGAATCAAAACCCTCGTGATAGAACCTGTAGAGGAATTTTAGAACCTGCGCGATCAACTACCGTGTGCACAGCAGAAGCAGTAAGCTTCTGTCTCTTGTGCGGTCGACTGTGGCGATCGACCGCTGGTCGCGCAGATGAGCAGAACCCTTCTGCTCACTGCGCGGTCGATCGCGGATGTTGGCGATCGACCGTTAGCCCTATTTTTGTGCATGCCTTGTTGTTCACGTGCGAGTTGTGTGGCTGACATAATATCTGGGTTATATGGGTTTGATATACACTGAGATTTGTATACATGAGTTAATTACAGACATGAGTTTTAAATTTATTCACCGGGGCATGAGGGTGAACGGTATATATGTGATATCTGACACTATTTGCTTGTTACAGTCCTCGTGTTGGACTATAAGCTATCAAGTCTTCGTGTTGGACTATTTGGACTATAAGCTATCAAGTCTTCGTGTTGGACTATAAACTATCAAAGTCCTTGTGTTGGACTATAAGTTATTAAAGTCCTCGTGTTGGACTATAATCATCAAAGTCCTCGTGTTGGACTATAATCCACTACAGTCCTCGTGTTGGACTTTAAGCTATTGCAGATCGTATTTCGGACATTTATTCATTTCAGATTACGAGTTGAGTATATATTTGATATATGATAGGTCATTGATATTTCGGTTGGAGATGGAGTTATTACTCCACGTTATAGCTTTTGGATTTGATATTTAGCTATTTACAATTTGAGCTAAGGGAGACATACCTATGCTCGTGTTGTAAATTTCTAAACATCATACCTCTATTTTATTTTCACAGTCGATATTTGGCTATCTATATGTATTATCAGATATTTTTTTATCCTTCTAGCCTTTTTTCCCTTGGGGTTGATTGAGATGTTACTCGCTATAGCGCTTTGACGCTTGTTGTTTCCCCACGGAGTCACTCTAGTTATTATTTATAGTTTCTACTAGCAGTTTATGTCAGAACTCCACAATAGATGTATTTATAAGACATTTGAGTATTTATTCTAGTTTTGTAAAGGCAATGTGCCTTAATATCAGTTCAGTTGATTTCTTATGTCGAGATATTTGTATTCAGATCAGATGTTTCCTTTTTAGAGACTTATCCATTTATATAAGTGAAAATGATTATTCTTCTGAATATCTGTTGTTTAGTACTCCTTTTGTATATTCTCTATTACATGTTCGGTACTTACACCCGTTATTGATTCTACTAGATAGATAGTAATTGTGATGGTGAAACGTGTTATTGCATGGTGTAGTGTGTGACAAGTTTGATATTCTTAGTTTCACATTGGACTGTAGCCTTGTTGAAACTAGGGGCAGCATAATCAATGTCAAAAATATATAAACTCATAACTGGTCATTATTTTCCAGATTTCTTCTCCGTTCATGTTTTGTGCATTTGTACTCATATATCCACACATATACATTGAATTGATCTCAAATCAATTCCTAGCATACTCGAACATCAAAATATGCTATTTATCACTATATAACATATTTATTATTATTTATCACATAATATTCAAATTATCAGGGTTTTACATTTATCTAACCATAGTTCTCATTGAGTTGTGCATAACGGTTCTTGTTAGGTGCATCCCGAGACATAAGTAGATATTGAGATGCCAAGATAGGATTCATCTCTCCCAGTATAGGGGGTTGATGTCATAAGATTGTTTGATATAACTATAGACTGGAAATCTTTGGTCAAAGTAAATAAGATAAACTGAGTGTCAGTTTGATCTTAAAGGTTATGAGTTTAATATCAACAAATACTAATCAAGCTATTAGGGTTTGACAGTTTTCCATACCCTAGGCTCGATAGTTTAACATTGTTTGATGAAGAGACTGGACTGTACTATGTTATCACAGAGTGATCCTGATAAAATTATGGAAGCATCTTGCAGATATTTATCACAACTTATACCCGAGTAGTCTTCATGTGTAGCTAGCACCTCTGTTATACTTGTGGATATGATCCACTGCTGAGTCTTAAGTTGGGCCCTAGAGTCACACCAAGCGCGTACTTGAATTCTGTGAAATACAATTTATAGAGTTAAATACGTATGATTGATACACATATATGATTTTCACCGGATACACATACACATAAACGGTTATATGTATCGGTAAAATCAGAATGCTATGTGCTTAAGAAATGAATTCTAGTATTTTTCCCATAAAGTTAAGTTTTAGTCAACTGGTTGACTTTTTGGTCAACAGTTGACTTTTGGTCAACTCATTGATTTTTTGGTCATATGATGACTTATTAGTTAATGATTAGAAAATTATGAAATACCGTATTTATGAAACACCATATTGATGTGGTATTTTTATTTATGAAATACACACTTTATTATACCTTGATTAATGAGTCATGAGATGAGTCATTAATATGGTATGGTTTGGGAATATGGTTTTGGCATATAGTTTTGATTCTTCATGACTCTTTGCATGACTCATGAGATGAGTCATTGCATGACTCATGAAAGGAATCATTACATTTAGATGACTCATAGCATGACTCATGAGGTGAGTCATGACATATCTCACTCTATGTATATGAGCTCTCTCTCGTATGGAAAGGTTAATGAAAAATTGGCTAAGTGGTTTTTTCCATAAGAGAATAAAAAAGAGAGCTCTACCTCTTACTAAACTCTAGCAATCTTTGAGTAAGAAGTAGTAGGATTTTAAAGTATCCCGTGGTGGATATCTTGCCTTGTGTCTCAAGAAGACTCCGCTTTTATCAAGCTCACTTGAAGACTTGAAGATCCACTACAAGGAGGTTTACAACAACAAGGAGAACGAGCTAGGGGTTGTTCGATCTACCATCGAATCACGCTACGAAAGTAAACCTTAAAAGCTCTTGGTTACTCTCTTTATTATAGGGATCATGTTAGATTTAATTAGGATGGTCCTAGTTTGTATTTTATGCTCTCTACATGCTTAGTATTATTATACATACAGTCTTCCGTTGCGTATTTTGCATGTATTTAGCACGAATTTCCAACATTATGCACCTCCTTACCTTCCTAATTAATTATAATTATTAATAATATTATAACTATTAATTGTTTAAAAATAATAATAGTATAATTTATAAAATAAATGTACACAATTATTAGTATTAACAAAAAATAATTAAAATAATAGTATAAGTAGAATAATATATTACTAAACACTATTAATAATTATACTATAATTCAATGAGCAATAAAATAAATAGAATAAATTTTGAATCGGATAAATAATGTAATTATTTTAATAATATCACCCAAGTTACAAATTACACTATTTATTTAGTATTAAATTATTAAATAAATTAAAATATTATATTTAGAGTATTTTCTAAAAGATTATTACATGATAATAAATAACCTATGCTTAGTAATGATTAAAAACTAACATTTTTACAAAAAAATATTTAATATTAATAATAGTACTATTAATTGTTAATAATAGTCTATAACAAAATTTTAATTAAAAAAAAAATTAAATTAGATAAATATTTTATAGTATAAAGACAACATAATTATTTTAAGGGGAAATTGCTTCTAGCCCCCAATTTCCATACAAATATTCTGCCCCCACCCAAGACTTTTTCAACGCTCCCCAAACCCCCAACAGTAAAGCGATAATTTCCGGAGCCCCCAAAACACAAAACCCAAGTGATTAAAATATATGAAGACCATAATACCAATTTTCTCTCCCTCTCTCATGATGTTACTGTGATGATATAAAATAAATATTAGGGGGAAAATACTAGTTCCCTCCAAAATTTTCCGACAGCGTCAACATCGGTGGTAATACTTTTTTAGCGTTTGTTCATGAGGTGAAGAAAAAAACTTAGGGAAACTAGAATTTTTCGACAGAATACTAATAAGGAAATGGCGGGAAAGTTTTGCCGGTGGGAAGAAAACGATGTTCGTTCATCGGTAGAATACTTGTAAGGAAATCGATGACTTGAGATTAAAATAGAGTATGTAAATATATATATTATTCTTATTTTAATGTAATAAGTTTGTTGTTAAGCTTATGAGTTAGTGAAGGGAGGTTACATGTTGGTTTTGAAGGTTATGGGTTGGTTGTGAAGGATACGCGTTGATTATGAAGGTGTTACGGGTTGGTTGTGAAGATTACAGGTTGGTTGTTAAGGTTACGGGTTGATTGTAAAGGTTACGGTTTGGTTGTTAAGGTTACGGGTTGGTTGTGAAGGTGTTACGAGTTGGTTGTGAAGGTTATGTGTTGGTTGTTAAGGTTACAGGTTAGTTGTGAAGGTTACATGTTAGTTGTTAAGGTTACGAGTTAGTTGTGAAGGTTACGGGTTGGTTGTTAAAGTTACGGAGGTTACTAAGGTTCACAACCAACCCGTAACATTTACAACCAACCCGTAACCTTAACAACCAACTGTTAGTTCTCTTGTTTTGATGATTTTACAAACAATTTATAACTAATTTTGTTTCTAGTGGTTGTGGCTTGTTTTATTATTCAGGTTGACGATATCTGATGAAAAGGCTTTCGTATCAAGAGTCAAAGATTCAAGAGCAAGTCGTGTTCACAATCTACTAGGTAGATTTGTTTCATGTAGTGTATATTGTGTGAACATATTTCAAGCTCAATACACACACACACACACACAATATTTGATTTTCTCACAAAACGAACTATTTTGAGAAAACTTTGTGATATTGGTTTATTGATCATGTTTACATTACATTCATGTTTTATAACGAACTATTTTGAGAAAACTTTGTGATATTGGTTTATTGATCATGTTTACATTACATTCATGTTTTATAATGTTTATAAAAACATTTCATAAAAGATATTGGTTTATTGATCATGTTTACATTACATTCATGTTTTATAATGTTTATAAAAACATTTCATAAAATTTCATAACTCTTTACATGTTTAAAACCAAAATTCAAAACTTGACATAAACATGTATTTGTACACTTTTTACAAAACGATAACTTTTCACAAATGGTAAATGCAAATTCAAAAATTTCTTCACAAACATATTTATTTTCATGTTTATAGACTTTCCCTAAAGTTTCATTATTTTTGAATGTTATTTGTTAGTTTTATTGCAATTTTAAAAGTCACATTTTAAACTTAAAAAACACATGTATCAGTTTGCGGTCGACCAAACGTGTCACCGCGGTCGACCGCCCAGGAGCTCAGACTCTAGTCTATTTCTCAAGCTTTCGTGGTCGATCGGACGTGCCGCTGCGGTCGACCGCCACAGTAACTGTTACACAATAACGACCAGTTCCAAACTTTGTTTTCTTATATGTTTTTGGTCTTTTTTCTTGGCTTTTTGCAGATGTTTTGAGATGTTATAAATACCCCTATGCTTTAAACTCTTCAATCAACTAATAAAATTGTTTAATCAAGTTTTGCAAGAGTCTTAAGAGGTTTTTAGTTGGTGTTTCAAGTTTTGTTTCAAAAGAGGAGTTTTTCACAAAGAGAAGGATTTCAATTTCAATTAAGCAATTCACTGTGACGCCCCAGGGTTCATACAAGGTTGCAGTCCCAGATGAAACCCGGATTATCAAACCTGCCAAGCACCAACCATCATGCTACGACATGTTTCACCATCACAATCACTATCTCTGCAGTGGAAACAATAAATAGGTGAAAGTACAGACAGGCAAAATAGAAAATAGGCAATATTGAATATACACAGAAGAAGCATAAGCAATATCAAGAATGAGCCCAGCTGAAATAGAATAGAAATATCTCTGAGTGTAAACTGGATCTTAAATACAATGAATCAAATAAACAAAGCCTCACAAGAGTTCTCAACTCTAAAATAAAATACCAATCTAGAGTCTAAAAATAATCAACTACATGTGGAGTTCTGTAATAACTACAAAGTATAATAAATAGCTAAATGGACAACTAAGAAGTCCCATCAACCTGCGACTCTCCGTGCGCCGGATTCGCTGCCTGAAAGAGGGGAAACAACGAGCATTAAAGCGCTAGCGAGATTATCACTACCTCTCCCCAGAGAAAGGGGTAGGAGTATATAAGAAAATAGAGTTAGGACATTCATATATCAAATCATTTATATAGCTTCCTGTGAATGAAAACAAATAGTCAAGGAAACATACTCAAATCTCCAACATAAAGAATAAATACTTCATCTCGAATTACATCCGAGTAACCTGCTCTAATATAAGAGGATGCCAACCAAAACGAATATAACTATCATCCATAACGGGTGTGCCAAAACTCAAAGGAAATACCCTGGTCTATCATGAAAGTAAAACTTACAACCGTGAGCCCAAAAAACTAGTTTTCTCAGATTTTTGTGTGTGTCGTGTTCACAACGTGTTTTTTTGTGATTCAAACATGGTAAAAACTTCATGAATCTTGCATACAAATATGTTACAGCAGATAGAAATATCTGGAATCAAAATCAACATATATAGCCATGATTTTATGCATTAGATTTATATTCAAAACCCTAAAACATGCATAAAAGCTCAAAACGATGAATCAAACTTCTTTTTTAGATTAACCACATTTTAAAATCATCTTCAGATCTTAAATACATCTGTAAAAATTCGTTCTCAACCTTTTTAACATGAAAAGACCTAATCTTTATACATATAATACAAAAGAGTTGTCTTTTATTCATAATCTAGTCGTTTAAGCTCTACAAAACATGTTTATATCTCTTTAAAAACATTTTGAAAACTGGGAGGGGAATTAGTGTAGGCATCGAAAATTGCCTATAGTTCTCCACAACCGGTTCAGTGTCAACGAGCGACGATGAACGTCGCCATCCAATCCACATGAGCCTAATCGACGTCGACGAACGACTAAAGTGAATCGACGAGTTACCGATGAACGTCACCATCCAATCCACATGAGCCTAATCGACGTCGACGAACGACTGAAGTGAATCGACGAGTTACATGAGCGGATAGGACTTCGGAATCACGAAGACCCGGACCAATCGGGAAGCCCGGCACTGTTCACAAAAAGGACAACGCCCTTCATGCCTCGACCACTCTACAGATAATCCAATCACCAGAGCGGGTCAAACTCTTCGTCGCGCATCCAACGCACCCGGAATCACTCAAATCCGAATCCGGACGAAGAATATACAGGGGAACCAACAAAACACCTCAAAAGGAGTCTCGGCAAGCTCGAAACACCCGAGGGGTGTCTTGGCAAAACCAAGACACCCCAGGGGTGTCTTGGCCGCCAAGACACCCCAAGGGGGTGTCCTCACCTTTTACCACCCCCCCCTCTTGGTTTCCTATAAATAGGCCCCTTAGGCCTTCATTTCAAAGGGCTGGATTTATTTGGTCTTGGAGCAAGGCTAGAGAGAGAGGAGAGGAGTTTTGGAGAGCCTAGGCGAAGCCCTGCCGGATCGAGGAGTGAGCGAGTCTTCTGCAGCAAATGAGCCTTCTTCTTCATTCCCTTTCTTTCTTTTCCTTAGTATTGCCCCTTAGCGGTGATACTAAGTAGAGCTGGTGTCTCGCTTTAGCCGAGATATAAGCTTCATAGCTTCTTAGATCCCCCGCGGATCGACGAAGCTCTGTCCGATTTTTCGGGATCAGAAGTTTCTAAATCCCTCCGCGGATAGACGAAGCTCTGCCCGATTTTCTCGGACCAGATCTGAGTGCCCCGGTGGTCCACGGATATCAACATCCCCGTCACAGGCAAAAGACCCACGCAAGCAAGAGATGACAAACAGATCTTGCGTTTGTTTGAAAAGAGTTGTATTTCTTTTGTTTTCATTGTGTACCAGTCTTATAAAAAGGCTATCTTTTTATTTCATTGTAACGATCAAAGTTGTAATGAATGCAGCAATGAATACAACAACTTTTTCCGCAAACAGACTGGCGACCACAGTGGGAGCCAACGGCATCGCAACCGACGCCGTCGTGACGCAACCAGCACTCAAGATCGGGGTGAATGAAGAACACGAGCTCGATCAACAACGGTTCAAAGAAGGCCTCTCTTCCTCCTCCTCCAGATCCGCCTCTCCAAACGGGTACAGAAAGGTAACCTCTTTCATAAATGTTTGCAGGTCCTTCGGTTCAAAAATCCAAGACCCCGTTGCCGCCTCTGCACTTGCACCACCCGGTCCATGCGTTGGACAACGGTCACACCCGGTCCATACGTTGGACAACGGTCACACCCGGTCCATACGTTGGACAACGGTCACATCCGGTCCATGCGTTGGACAACGGTTATATTCAGTCCATGAGTTGGACGTTTACTTCATGCAGTCTATGGGTTGGACGTTTAATTTATATAGTCTATGTTTTGGACACTTAATCGTTTTCGGACATGATACTCATGTGAGTTTGCATGACACTTGTGGTGGCCTTGTCATGATTTCATTTATCGGTAGAGACGGGTTTGTATTTGTTTTATTTATTGTTTCTTGTATTAGACCTCAGGTTTAGTATTTAGGGATTTACAATTTGAGATACAAGGTATATATATGAGGGTTTCCTTGTTTGGATTATTTCGTTCGACGTACCTACGCTCGTGTTGTAAATTCCTAAATACCAAAACCCATTGTTGTTAGGACAAATGATTTTATATTATTATGTATTAATTGTATTTTCTGTATACAACGAGCCCTTTCCCTTGGGGTTGGTTGTGATGTTGCTCGCTAGCGCTTTGACGCTCGTTGTCCCTCCCCCTTTCAGGTAACGAGCCAGGAGCCCGGAGAGTCGCAGGTTGAAGGCGACACGCTTTAGTGTTCAGCTGACTATTTTTAGATATGTTTTATTTTGGAGCTCCACTGTAGACTTTGTTTAGATGTTTGAGGACTATATTCTAGATGTTGTAAAGGCTGTGTGCCTTATTTCCTTTACTCAGACTTATTGTATTTAAGATTTGATAAGAACTCCAATCTATTCATTTCAGATATTGACTTTGTATTTCTATATGTTGGATGATGAAATATCATTTTGATCTCTTTCATTTCATCAGTACCTCTTGCATTATCTATTACTTGCTTTTGTACCTACACCTGTTGTTGACTCTACTAGAGATATGTTAATTGTGATGGTGAAACATGTTATTGCACGGTGTGGTGCATGGCAGGTTTGACATTCTTGGTTTCACCGAGGACTGCAGCCTCGTGTGAACCCAGGGGCGTCACAATGGGTCTTCAAATCTTGGCTAAAATCAGACATGGAGGAAGTTTCCCGACGGGCTGGGTTGAAGATTATGTTGGTGGTAGATTTGATGTTAAGTTTATAGATAAAGAGGAACTGAGCATAGTAAGACTGATGGATGAGGTTAGTGCAATTAGGTATAACAATGTCAACGGCTTGTTCTACTATGTTCCTAGTGTAGGGGTTGCAATTGGTGGATTGAGGTCTCTAAATAATGAAGTTCCTTAATTGAAACATTAGAACATGCGGAAAGTGTAAAGGCAATTGAAATCTATGTTGATCATGGCATTGATGAACCTGCAGAAGTTATTATGGAAGACTGTGATGTGCTGTTGTTGGAAGGTGTGAGTCAACCAATTTATGAATCACAGACTCAACTAGTTGAAGTACAAGAAGATGTGCAAATGCAACAAGCGACCACTCCTAAAAAAGGGGATAGTAGCTACACCCAGGAGATCAACACCCAGGAAAGCTACTGCTAGTGCCAATGAGAAACGAACATCCAAGAAAGCAACACCCAAGAGGAAGGTAACATATCCTTCAACCTCCAAGAAGAAACTAACACCTAGGAGGGCAACCAAGCTGTTAACCTCCAGTTAAACCCTGCCACAACAAGTAGCAACTGCCTCAGCCTCTTTAGATGAACCGTTAAGAGCACAACAGCAGTCAAGTCCATCTAGTGATAGCGACGACTCTGTGGAGGATGAGAATTACAGAATTGATCCTAGGGAGGCATTTGTAGATGATGACTTTGATGAAGATGAACTATTTCATGAGTTTAGTAATAATGGCAAGGGGAAAAAAGATTGTGCAAGAGAAAGAGGATGACAATGCCTACAGTGAATGTGGAGGGCAATGAGAGTGTGCCTAAACCAAATAATAAACCTAGCGAGGCAGTGAATGCAGAAGGTAATGAGAGTGTGCTTTAACAAAATAATGAACCTAGGGAGGCAGTGAATGTGGAGGGTAATGAGAGTGTGTCTGAACCAGGCCAGGAAGATAGGGAGGTAGTGAATGAGGATGACGGTGCCCACAGTGATGATTCCTTTCAAGCTACTATATGTAGTGAAGATGAGGAATTGAATGAGATTAGGCAATGCAGTAAGAAGATTCTAAGTCAAGAGATGGGCAACATTGCTTTAAACTCTGGTGCAGTACTGGGAGAGGGTGTTGATGCAGGTAACTCCATGAGTTTTAACACTGTCAGACCCCCCTCGAGTGGTTAATGCTAATGTATCAATATCACCTCATGAAGGAGTGCATTCAAGAGCTGACAACACAGTTGATGAACCTGGGCCATCAACCACTTGATGCGGCATAAACATGTACCAAAAAGGTTGCAAGTGTACAACCGTGTCAAGTTATAGTATAAAGATATCGATCCCACGAGGAAAGTGTTTTTGTAGGAGAAAATATAAAATCGGTTCTTATGTTGTGTGCGTGACAATTAGGAGTGATGAGTGAATGTGATTGTGAAGAGATTGAGAGAGTGAAAATGGTGTGTAAATAGGCGAAAAATGTAAGTGAGAGTGGATGTGACAAAGAATGAATGTGATTAATAAGGCAAGATGGAAAAATCAAATAAAAATCAAGAATAAAAAATAAAATTCAAGAATAAAAAAAAATACAAGAAATTAAAGATGGTGGGTTCAATTATAGATATGGGTAATCTAAAATTGAACCCACTTATTAGAAAATGGTGATTCCCTATAGGGTTCTAGCCTAAAGTCAAATCAAACAAAATAAAAATAAACAAAAAGAAAAACTAAACCCAAGAGGGTTCTAACCTCAAGGTGAATAGTGCAAGAATTTAAAATCTAACTACAAAATAATTTGTAAAATCTAAACTACAAAATAAATTACAAGAATTAAATGTAAGAAAATAAATCTACTCTATAAGCATGAAATAAATCTAATCTATAAGCATGAAATAAATCTAAGGAAAGAGGGTTCTAGCCTCTTGGCTATTTAACAAGAAAATAAAATCTAATTATAAGCATAGAAATAAATCTAAACTAATAAGCAAATAAAAAGAAATAAAAGAGAAAAAGAAAAAAAATGCAAACCTCTAAATAACTCTTCATTTCCATCTTCATCATCCAACAAAGAGAAGAAATATCTAAAGTGGTAAAAAAATTATTATTATTAATTGTAACAAAAAGTTATAAATTTGGAAGGCCTTCTCAATTAAGAGTAGCCCTCCTCTCCAAAAGGAGTTACAAAAATTTTCACACCTCTAACCCCTCACTCTCTACCCCTATTTATAGTAAATATCAGTGAATGAGAGTCATTGGATCAAACTTGATCCTCAAGAAAAGCAAAATTAGCCATTGACTCGCGCTACAGTAAACTAGCATCGATGCAGGCATCGACGCTGGTAACGATGCCAGCATCGATGCCCACATCGATGCCGACATCGATACCCACTATATCCAAATTCTGATTTTACGGATAGCTTCGTCTCGTCGAGATAGGTGATTTTCATATATTATATGTTAAATGTTGGCCTTCTTGTTTTGATGATGTTTAACAAATAATTTACCACTAATGTTGTTTGTCTAGTATTTGTATTTTCTTATTTATTATAGACAAACAACGTAGTTGGATGATAGATGGATTGTGCCATAACGATCATATCCAATGGAGGTTGGAGGAATTGTGGAGTGAAGCAACGTACAATTCAAGTTAAAGATCAAGTTCAAGCTTCATCCGCATGTGTACCAAGTCGAGTTTATTGAAGATCAAGATCTAGCTTGGGTAACATAGTATAGATTTTATATTATGTGTGGTAAGTACCTTAAGCTCAATATCATATACACACACGTATTTGGTTTCTATGTATATATATAGTTATATATATACATGCATGGTTTTGAGTTTTCATGCTTTGGACACACTTGCAAAATACATGAGTTTTCACAAATAGAAATTTAATTTGAGAAATTCTTTTTCTAACATGTTTTTTTCATGTTTATAAACATTTCACAAAGTTTCATCAAGTTTGGAATTGATTTGTTATGTTTAATGGAATTTACAAAATCATGTTTTTGTTCGTGCACATGTTCGTGCATGTTTTACAAAACAGATGAATTTTTATAAATAGGAAGTGATATTCAAGAAATATTTTCTTTGACATATTTATATACATGTTTAGAAACTTTCCACAAAATTTTACTATTTTTGGAGTTGATCTACTATGCCCAATTGATTTTACAGAATCGCGTATGTCAGCAGTTTTTCAGAAACTATAAATATGTATTCAAACATTTATATCTCTCAACTGGGAAATGTTTTTTCAGAAATTCTTTCTCTAACATGTTATTATACATGTCTAAAACCTTCCCACAAAAAGTCATATTTTCTGAAGTAGTTTTACTATTTTTAATTGATTTTACAAAGTTGATACGTAGTGCTACAGTATCCGCGGTCGACCGGTACGGTCGACCGCCAAACTCACGGTCGACCGTACCGGTCAATCGAAGTTACTGTAGCAGCCGACCGTTACACAGTAACGGCTAGTTGCTGTTTTTTGTTTTTTGGGGTTTTTGGGGTTGGTTTCTTCAAGCCTATATATACCCCTTTGCCATAATTATTTTCTATCATCTAAGAGAGTTTTTAACCAAGTTTAAAAGAGTTTTAACAAGTGTTTTAGTTTGGTTTAAGTGTGTTTAAGAAGCCTTTAAGCATTTGGAAGTTTGAGTTTGAGAAATCATTTTCACAAGAGCTTGAGGAGATCATCTATTGGTGTTTGGGCATCCAACTATTCTCCTTCTACCTCTTGATCTATTGAGAAGTTTTCTAACTCTTTTCTCTAGCAATTTTATTATTGATTTTTATATTCTTATTATTGCTAGTTTGCTATTTGAGTTAGATTTGATTTTATCTCATTGTTACACACACCCACTTGAGCTTATTGTATTTACATTCATAGTATAATTTAGGGTTGTGGGTTTGTGACTAAGAGTTGTGCTTAATTGAGTTTTCACATTGTTTAGAGAACAATTATTTGATTTATATTGTGCTTATTGTGAGATCACTTTTTAATACACTTGTACACCAAGAGAAGTGTGTGACGAGAGTCGGGGATCGTCCCAAGAGGAGTGGCGTCGATTGACGAACCTAGGGAGAGGTTGTAACCGAGCACTTGAGGGAGACACGTCTAGTTCAACACTTGAGAGGGTGCAGAGTGGGATTACAAGAGTGTGTTAGTTGTAGAGTTTTCGGTAAACTAGAAAACCGTATTATATGGTGTAAATGTTATTCGGGTGAACGTAAAAAACCCGGTTATGATAGTGGATTTCTCCCCGGGAGTGGGGAGTGGAGACGTAGGACGGAAGGTCCGAACTCCGTGATCATATAGTGTGTTTGAGTGTGCTTTGGCGTTCATTTATATTTATGTTCATATCTTATATCGCCATTGTCCATAGCTCATTATTTATATGATCCACTATCTAGTTCATATTGTTTACCCATTGTGTTAGTTTCATATCCTTGCATATATCATATATTGCTTATATCTCTTTGCTAGGATATTTCTTGTTGTTCATATTGCTTATCCTAGCTCATATAACTTGTTGTATTTCATACTTACTAGGATAACTTATTAATTAATTTTAATTGGCATATAATCGGATTAGATTAGCATAAGACCCTAATCATCCCCCCTCTAGGGTCTAACAATTGGTATCAGAGCTTGGTGCTCTTTGATTTAAGATCTAATCGCCTTGAGTTAAAGATCCAAGTTAGCTTGTTGTGCTAATCTAATTTTGAGATTTATATGTATCTTGCTTGCCTTTTATATTATGGATATACATGGTTTAGGTTATGCCATCAATATTGCTCCTAGATTAGATAATTTTTCCTATGCCCAATGGAGTGTTAAATTTAAACTTTTTGTTCAATCTAAACACTTTGATTTATGAGAAATTATAGATGATGCTTATATTGTGCCCACTTTGGAGAAATCCAAGTGGAATAAGAATGATCATCGTATGTTTACAATGAACAATATTTTGTTAGAATATTTGTTAAATGCTTTTAATTCATCTATGTCTAACAAGTTCGTTCATTTTGATAGTGCTTACAAACTTTGGAAATTTATAGAAACACATCAAGGGGACTTGGAGGCGATCCAACAAGCTTTGGAGGATCCCGCTTCAAGTTCATATGGAGCTTCATACACACAGCCACTAGGCGATAGCCCTAGTGAGGTTTGCAAGTTCGAAACCATTAATGATTTACCTAATGATGAACTTGCTTGTGCTAGTAAAAATTTGTTGCATGCCTTTAACAAATTGCATAAAGATTTTGTTGATTTACAATGCAAGCATGATAATTTAAAATCCGATCATGAGAAGCTAGTGTCCAAATTTTATGTCATTGAAAATGAAAATACTATGCTTAAAGAAAGCAATGACTTATTAAATTTGGAAAATAAAAATTTGATCTCATCTATTGCTAGCCTATCTCATGCTAAGATTGATGCCATGTTAGAAGTAGAGAACATAAAGAATGATACAGCTTCTTTTATATATAACTATTTATGTTCTACTTCTAAAAGTGCATATGTGCCAAAAAATGAAGACTTGAATCTTATGACAAAAAGCATTTCATCTTTAGATTCAACTTTAAAAATATGCTTTGATAATCATAAGAAGCTTATGGATATATGTGTCAAGTCTAAGTCATCATCTACTCATCATGCACACATATATAGCAAAATTTACAAATGTTCTATTTGCGGCCAAAAGGGTCATTTATCTAAATTTTGCTATGATGCACACAAACATAAGAATTCTAATGCTCCTTGTGCATCTCATGTAGCTTCTTCATCTTTTACACTTACACATTCGCATGCTCATTCTCACAAAGTTTATCATAAGCATGCTAGTGTGTTCAAGTGTGATCATTGTGGTCGTTTTGGTCATTTGGCCGAATATTGTTTTGTTTTGAAAAAGAAATCTCATTTGCCAAATATTTCTAGTAGACCACAAGTTTTTTTAATGTAATGTTTGTGGTAGATTTGGTCATTTGGCGAAGTTTTGTTATGATTTGAAAAAATATCAAACTTGTCAAATTTCTTAAGTAAACCACCTTTGTTTAATGATGCTTCTCATTTGCGATATAATTTAAAAAAAAATCTTTATTTGCAAATGATTCTCGTGCACGAGCTAATGGTCCACAAAAACAAATGTATCTCTTTCATTGCACAAATTGCAATCGGAAGGGTCATTTGAGAGAATATTGCTTTGACCATGTTAGTGCACCACATGCGCCCAAACGGGTTTATAACCCTAGGGCTTTGAGCTTAAAAGATAGGGGTCATGTCCCTAAATCTCTTGGTACCAAGAATTCTTGGGTACCAAAACAAATTTGATTTTTAAAACCAAGTACTTTAGTAATTTTCCTCTTTCTTTTCTTGGTTTTGAAAATTATATTTTAAAATCTTTTGTTTTCATGATTATTAGTTTTGATTTTAATGAGAGGTTTGTGTTTATATAACCCTCCGGGCTTATTGGGTGTTTATTCCCAAATCATGTTTACCGGATGCTTAAATATTCATATGGGTTTTTACTAGCTCAAGAGCTAGATATGGTTGTCTCTCATGATCTTTTGAATCTATGATGGTTTGGTCTTACGTTTTTGGATTTAAACTTTGATTTATGATTGCTCTTAGTTGATTTGTTTTCATTTGAAAACTATTTGCATGATTCTCATGTTTCTCTTCTCTTGATTTCATAAATCTACCTTTACAAACGTTTTTATGTTCTTAGACATGAGACACTATTTTTCACTTTGATATATTTATATATGTTCTCAATGTCTTTTTGTATGTGAGTGATTTTTAGCATATTCATGTATGCTTGCTCACATGTTTTTGCCATGATCTTTTATTGCTTATATTCTATATGGCTTTTTGAAGCAATCCCTATATCTTTCTATGTGTTATACACACCTATGCTTATTGATAGGGGGAGCTTTCGCTCTCTTAATTCCTTTGTCCCCTTTTTAATGTTGTCAAAGGGGGAGAAATATTATGAGTATAGTATATTCATTCTTGTTTATATGCATATGAATTATAAATTATATATTCATTTCCTTCATGTATATATCTCTTTTTGTAAATTGTTTGTCATCATTAAAAAGGGGGAGATTGTTGGCCTTCTTGTTTTGATGATGTTTAACAAACAATTTATCACTAATGTTGTTTGTCTAGTATTTGTATTTTTTTATTTATTATAGACAAACAACGTAGTTGGAGGATGGATGGATTGCGCCATAACGATCATATCCAATGGAGGTTGGAGGAATTGTGGAGTGAAGCAACGTACAATTCAAGTTAAAGATCAAGTTCAAGCTTCATCCGCATGTGTACCAAATCGAGTTTATTGAAGATAAAGATCTAGCTTGGGTAACATAGTATAGGTTTTATATTATGTGTGTTAAGTACATTAAGCTCAATATCATATACACACACGTATTTGGTTTCTATATATATATATAGTTATATATATACATGCATGGTTTTGAGTTTTCATGCTTTGGACACACTTGTAAAATACATGTGTTTTCACAAATAGAAATTTAATTTGAGAAATTCTTTTTCAAACATGTTTTTTTCATGTTTATAAACATTTCGTAAAGTTTCATCAAGTTTGAAATTGATTTGTTATGTTTAATGGAATTTACAAAATCATGTTTTTGTTCTTGCACATGTTCGTGCATGTTTTACAAAACAGATGAATTTTTATATATGGGAAGTGATATTCAAGAAATTCTTTTTTGACATATTTATCTACATGTTTAGAAACTTTTCTCAAAATTTTAATATTTTTGGAGTTGATCTACTTTGCCCAATTGATTTTACAGTATCGCGTATGTCGGCAGTTTTTCAGAAACTGTAAATCTGTGTTCAAACATTTATATCTCTCAACTGGGAAATGCTTTTTCAGAAATTCTTTCTCTAACATGTTATTATACATGTCTAAAACCTTCCCACAAAATTTCATATTTTCTGAAGTAGTTTTACTATTTTTAATTGATTTTACAAAGTTGATACGTAGTGCTACAGTATCCGCGGTCGACCGGTACGGTCGACCGCCAAACTCTCTGGACGTTACTCAGCTTTGCATATGGCTCACGGTCGACCGTACCGGTCGACCAAAGTTACTGTAGCAGCCGACCGTTACACAGTAACGACTAGTTGCTGTTTTTTGTTTTTTAATGGTTTTTTGGGGTTTTTGGGGTTGGTTTCTTCAAGCCTATATATACCCCTTTGCCATAACTATTTTCTATCATCTAAGAAAGTTTTTAACCAAGTTTAAAAGAGTTTTAACAAAGGTTTTAGTTTGTTTTAAGTGTGTTTAAGAAGCTTTTAAGCATTTGGAAGTTTGAGTTTGAGAAATCATTTTCACAAGAGCTTAAGGAGATCATCTATTGGTGTTTGGGCATCCAACTATTCTCCTTCTACCTCTTGATCTATTGAGAAGTTTTCTAACTCTTTTCTCTAGCAATTTTATTATTGATTTTCATATTCTTATTATTGCTAGTTTGCTATTTGAGTTAGATTTGATTTTACTATTTACATTCATAGTATAATTTGGGGTTGTGGGTTTGTAACTAAGAGTTGTGCTTAATTGAGTTCTCACATTGTTTAGAGAACAATCATTTGATTTATATTATGCTTATTGTGAGATCACTTTGTAATACACTTGTACACCAAGAGAAGTGTGTGATGAGAGTCGGGGATCGTCCCAAGAGGAGTGGCGTCGGTTGACGAACCTAGGGAGAGGGTAAGGTTTTCGGTGAGCTAGAAAACCGAGTGTGTTGTGAAGTTTTCGGTGAACTAGAAAACCGAGTGTGAGGAGTGAACGTTGTTCGGTGAGCGTTGAAAACCGACACTGTGAGGTGTAAATGTTATTCGGGTGAGCGTAGAAAACCCGGTTGTGATAGTGGATTTCTCCCCGGGAGTGGGGAGCGGAGACGTAGGACGGAAGGTCCGAACTCCGTGATCATATAATGTGTTTGAGTGTGCTTTGGCGTTCATTTATATTTATGTTCATATCTTATATCGCCATTGTCCATAGCTCATTATTTATATGATCCACTATCTAGTTCATATTGTTTACCCCTTGTGTTAGTTTCATATCCTTGTATATATCATATATTTCTTATATCTCTTTGCTAGGATATTTCTTGTTGTTCATATTGCTTATCCTAGCTCATATAACTTGTTGTATTTCATACTTGCTAGGATAACTTGTTAATTAAATTTAATTGGCATATAATCGGATTAGATTAGCATAAGACCCTAATCACCCCCCCTCTAGGGTCCAACATTAAATTTTGCCTTTCGGATTAGGAGATATCAGCTTCTTTGTGGCCAACCATTTTGAATATGATTTCTTTTCATATTGGATTTTTGATTTTCTCCGGCTTCTACAGGCTACTCGGCTTGATTCTGGGCTTTTGGAAATTGATTTTCCAATGGGCTTCTTTTGTGCTTTGGTATTTTTCTTCATTTGGGCTTCAACACTTCATTGAATATTGAAAGAAATTGTTTGCTTCCATGGGCTTCATTTCTTTAATAAATCCAGGGCTTTTTGTTAAGAGATGAGAGTTTTGAGATTTATTCTTCATTAACCTGTAATTAAAGATAAAAACAATTATTAGTAGTATATTTATTCATATAAAATAGATAATAAGGGTATAAAACTGTAATAAAATATGATTATCAAATACCCCCACACCTAAACTTTTGCTAGTCCTCTAGCAAAGAAAATAAAATGAAAGAAAACCTAACTCACTTTCACAGAAATCACGGTTGTATTTAGCAGATACAACAAGCCTTTAAACCCCTAGGTTATCCTAGTGGACGAGTTGTAGTCTCGTGAGGGTTTGCAGTGAATATACCCACATAATGCGGTCAACTTGCCAAATTAAAGAAGTTATTAAATAACTATATTTACTTGATAATTGAAGCTAGTTATTACTCAAGAAAACATTTTTATATATAACTCTAAGGTATATTTTTAAGAAAATCTTCTCATTGTAGCAATACAAAACCAAGCCAAACTTAGAAATTTAATTTAAAAGTTTTGAAAAGAACATGCTAACTCTTTGTTTTAAATAATTTTCAAGTTGCTTGATTTAAAATATTTTCCAAGACCATATATACAACTATAAAACATTTATTAGATTTTTTTTAATTAATTTTTTTTTTAACTCTTTCTTCCTTGGTGATTTTTTTTCTACTTTAACGGGCTTTCTAAGCGACCATTTAACGAGTTTTGGGCCAATGGATCCCAACTCAATTGGGCTTAGGTCATTAAGTATAGAAATACTCACTGAGCTTAATTACTCGATCAACTTAGGCTTTATAAGATAGAATCACCTTGAATTTAAGAGTTTTTTTTCTTTTGGTGCCCATTTTTCGCACTCTTCTTTTTACAAATTTTTTTTATGTATATGTGTACATATTCTAAAAAATATGTAAGTCAAGCCACTTTGAAAAATTATTTTTAACTCTAAGTTAAACATGCATTCCATTATTTTAAATAAAAATCTAAGTTAAGGCTTAAGTAAAGTATACTACTTTGAAAATCATTTCTTAAGAATTTTATTTAGAGTTATCATAAAAAGTAAACTTGAGTAAATAACAGATTAGAAATTTTAAAATTTATCAAATAAATCAGTTATTCATAAATCTATCAATTTGGCAAGTGACGATATTTTTATAATTTTTTTTAGAAAGGGAAAAAATGACAAAAATACAACAAAAATTGCAAAACAAAGAGAAAATTTAACTAATTCTCACCCCCACACTTAAATTTTGCATTGTCCTCAATGCAAACTCTATGATGCACAAAGTAAAACAGATAAGAAGTGAAGTACTTACATTTGATCAGCTGATAAAAATCTGTAATTACCTTTGGTCTGTGGAGGATAGAATCAAAATTTTATTATTCTCTGTTGTTTTTTTTTATTTTTTTTATTTTTTTCAACTGAATAAGAAACTCTCGAATGAGAGAAGAATAATTTTTTTTTATTATTCTGAAATAAACTGAATAAGAAACTCTCGAATGAGAGAAGAATAATTTTTTTTTATTATTCTGAAATAAACAAAACAAATAATGTAGAATGAAGTGTTCAACACGAAGAGCTCGTATTCTACATTGAATCCTATTTTATTGTTAAAAATTCTTCCCCAGATTTTAAATAAATTCAGAATAATATAATCAATAATGTGAAATTCCAAGCATTTCGGGGTGTTCAATAATTCTTGTAACAAAGTAAGGTAGGTATTATTGGTGTCATACATTTTGTATTTCTTAATGAACTCAGACTCTTGTACTGTGAAGTTTTGTTTTCTAACAACCAATTCTTCTGTAGAAATCTGAAAATTTGGTTGTTGATTATTCTCCAAGAATCTAAGTTTATCAAGGAAGAGTTTTTCAAAATTTAATTCAAAGCAGCAAATGTTTAACACAGTTTTATTATTCTCAAGGACCTGATCTGCTTCTTCTAAAAACTCTAACTCTTCATCAAAAATTTCCTCAAAACTCAAATCAGACTCTTCTTCTTCTTCTGATCTTTTCTTAATATAATTTATTTCTAGAGGCTGATTATTTGGCTGGTCCCCTGGATTAAAAATGTTGAGATCAGCAGTCAAATTCCCAAAGGACAGCTTCATTTGACTAGTTCTACAGTTGATGAGAGCATTAGAAGTGGCTAAGAAAGGTCGTCCTAAGATGAAAGGTGTATGTCCTTTGGGATTGAAAACATGTTGTGTTTCTAAGACTACAAAATCTACTGGAAAAATAAAATCTCCAACCTTAATCAGAACATCCTCTAACTCACCCATAGGGACCTTAACAGATCTATCAGCCAACTGTAAGGTGCATTTGGTTGGGTTCAATACACCTAGACCTAATTGCTGGTAGACTGAATATGGAAGCAAATTTACACTGGCCCCTAAGTCTAGAAACGACTTATCAATGTGAGTATTACCAATGATACATGAAATGATGGGGGAACCTGGATCTTTACGTTTCAAATGTATGGGATTTGATAGCATTTCACTGATATTGGCGGCTAAAAAGATTTTCTTTGGAACGTTTATTCTCTTCTTCTTAGTACATAATTCTTTTAAAAATTTAGCAAAAGATGGAATTTGTTCAATTATATCTAAGAGAGGAATATTAACCTTAACCTGCTTGAATGTTTCTAGGATCTTCTCCTCTTGAGGGGAGTGTTTCCTAAGCCTGAGTCTATCTGGAAAAGGCACAACTAGTCTAAACCTATCAAAAGCAGGCTCAGGTTCCGGTTCAGGTTCTTGATCATCTGAGGAGGGTGATTGTTGAATAGATTCATTAGAAGGAGAAGGAGGAGGAATTTGTACTGGATCAAAAGTTTGACTTGGAGGAGTTCTCACTTGATTATCGACCTGTCTACCTGACCGAAGTGAATGGATTGCATTCACTTGAGCTTCATAGGATGAACTGCATCCTGTGTCCTTAGGGTTGACCACGAGTTGACTCGGAAATTTTCTTTTTTCTCTTTTACTCATGGCACTAGCTAGTTGACCAAGTTGGGATTCTAATCTAGCTATAGCTTGCGTGTTAGAATTGAGCATTTGTCCGGTTGATTGCATAAAAGAATTCAGAGTGCTGGATGTTTGAGTCAACATATTCGTGGTTTGAGTGGAGGCCTTAATTATGGTTTCCAAACCCCTTTCCAAGACATTGAGAAGTTAATCCTGATCTGGATTGTGAGGAGTCTGAATTAAAGCTTGATGAATAGGAGACTGATTTTGATACGGCAGATTGGGTTGTTGATATTGTGGATGAGAATTGAAAGGAACTATGTTTCCCCTAGGAAAATATATGGTCGAAGCGGGTGTAAAGTTTTGAGTTCTGGGAGAATTTCCTTGATTCCATGCAATGTTAGGATGATTTCTCCAACCTGGATTGTAGGTTGGAGAGAATTGATCATTTGAAGAACGCTAGAATGTAGCGTTGACTTGTCCTAATGGCTGATTATTTCCTAAGAGAGGACATTCTTCTAAAATATGAGATGGTGACAAACAGTTGTGACATCCTAAGACTGAAACTTGATTGATTTGAGCCGGGGCTCTTTCCTTGATTTCTAAATCTTCTAACCTACGCATGATTGTGGCCATCCTAGCTTCAGATGCAATGTTCGACTCTAAGAAAATACCACTGGATTTGGGTTAGGGAACTGATGACACTCGGTCATCACAGTGTTCCCATTGCATGGTTTTTTCAGAAAGACTCTCTAAAAACTCCCAAGCTTCATCAGCGTTTTTCCTCATAAAATCCACATGGCACATTGATTCTAAGGAAGTTTTTGCAGAATAATCTAATCCTTCATAAATTATTTAGCACAATCGCCATTTTTCTAAACCGTGATGAGGACATTGGATGAGAAGATCTTTAAATCGGTCAAAATACTTCCAAAAAGGTTCTCCCGAGATAATTTTAAAATTCATGATACTGTTTCTTAGCTTCACCGTTTTATGGATATGAAAAAATTTCTTAAGAAAAACGGTGATAAATTCCTCCCACATAGTGATGGAATTTATGGGTAAGCTATACAGCCATTTTTTTACTTTGTCTTTGAGAGAAAATAGAATAAATCTGAGTTTGATTGCATCTTCTGTTAATTCTCTCATTTTAATCATAATACATACTTCCTCAAATTCCGAGATAAAAATATATGCATCTTCTGTTTCATTTCTAAGGAATTTGGGAAGCATGTTTATGTAATGCGGTCTAAGCTCAAAATTTATTCCATTTGTTTCGGGGAGCCTAATGCAAGAGGGGATTGCATTCCTAATGGGATAGCACATATCATGAAGAACGGGTGGATTAGGATGCTCCATTTCTATGATTGGTTCAAAGCGAATTAATCGACATGTATTATCCCTAATCCACTGTTGCATACACCAAAACTATTTCTTTTTGTTATTAATTTTTTTATAAAGAAAAAAATTAGTTTTTTTATGAGAAGAAAAGGATAAAGAAAAATCCTAACTAAAACAAATCAAAGCAATCACTTTTCAATCACTCTAATTCTAGGGTTTAGCCTAACTCACTAGACCAGCTCCTAACCAAAAACTCCTACAGTGAAAAGATTAAAGTTTTACTTAGGTAGTTAGCCGGGTAAGGATAGTACTAGAGGGTGATCAAAGATCAATTAAGTACCTCTTTCCTTACGGAGCGCTTTACGCAACCCCTAATCCTTGCCTTAAAACACCAACTAATTTGAGAAAACTTAAACCGGTTTACTTTAGGATTTCTTGTTCCCTATTGAGCTCGAGTCCTTAGGGCCAACGTCTAATGAGTTTTATTAGGCTTGGGTAGTGTAGTGAGGAATTAGTGATTTTTGGGCTAAGGAAAGGATGATGAAATCCCTCACCTTATCTTGATTATGGGGTTTTTTCCTTAAAAATATTTTTAAGTGTGTGCTAAATCAAGATGCACAAATCACTTGGTGAATTCCTACACTATATGAAATGCAACCCTAAAAATTAAAAGCGACTAAAAGGATGATAAAAAGAAAATCTTTATATATTTTTATTAGGGTTAACAATCAAACAATTATGAGAAGAGGGAACATTGTTTGAGTTTATTATCTTGTTAGTTAATATCCAAGTAAAAGATGGATTTTATTATGATCAACAAAAATAAAATCTTTTTTTAAATCCTAATTGTCTCTAATTGTGAAGCTAACTAAAAGGGGTGGAATTGAAAATGCTAGAAAGAAGACTTACCCGAAAGCAAATCTTCAAATCCTAGTTCTCCAATCCGCGATCTTCAAGCTCCAAGCGTTTCCTTCACAATAAACACAAAAGTTAAAGAACCAAAATAATTAAAACCCACTTAAGCACCTTCCCCGGTAACGGCGCCAAAAACTTAATGCGACATAAACATGTACCAAAAAGGTTGCAAGTGTACAACCGTATCAAGTTATAGTATAAAGATATCGATCTCACGAGGAAGGTGTTTTTGTAGGAGAAAATATAAAATTGGTTCTTATGTTGTGTGCATGACAATTAGGAGTGATGAGTGAATGTGATTGTGAAGAGATTGAGAGAGTGAAA
The DNA here is from genome assembly GCF_001876935.1 of Asparagus officinalis. Classification (NCBI taxonomy): domain Eukaryota; kingdom Viridiplantae; phylum Streptophyta; class Magnoliopsida; order Asparagales; family Asparagaceae; genus Asparagus; species Asparagus officinalis. The sequence continues at coordinate 100,488,306 of NC_033797.1, read as the reverse complement.
ATGGTGTGTAAATAGGGGGAAAATGTAAGTGAGAGTGGATGTGACAAAGAATGAATGTGATTAATAAGGCAAGAAGGAAAAATCAAATAAAAATCAAGAATGAAAAATAAAATTCAAGAATAAAAGAAAATGCAAGAAATTAAAGATGGTTGGTTCAATTATAGATATGGGTAATTTAAAATTAAACCCACTTCTTAAAAAGGGTGATTCCCTAGAGGGTTCTAGCCTAAAGGCGAATCAAATAAAATAAAAATAAATAAAAAGAAAAACTAAACCCAAGAGGGTTCTAGCCTCAAGGTGAATAGTGCAAGAATTTAAAATCTAACTACAAAATAAATTATAAAATCTAAACTATAAAATAAATTGCAAGAATTAAATGCAAGAAAATAAATCTACTCTATAAGCATGAAATAAATTTAATCTATAAGTATGAAATAAATCTAAGGCAAGAGGGTTCTAGCCTCTTGGCTATTTAACAAGAAAATAAAATCTAATTATAAGCATAGAAATAAATCTAAACTAATAAGCAAATAAAAAATAAAAGAGAAAAAGAAAAGAAATGCAAACCTCTAAATAATTCTTCATCTCCATCTTCATCATCCAACAAAGAGAAGAAATATCTAAAGTGGTGAAAAAATTATTATTATTAATTGTAATAAAAAGTTACAAATTTAGAAGGCCTTCTCAATTAAGAGTAGCCCTCCTCTCCAAAAGGAGTTACAAAAATTTTCACACCTCCAATCCCTCACTTCTACCCCTATTTATAGTAAACATCAGTGAATGAGAGCCATTAAATCAAACTTGATCCCCAAGAAAAGCAAAATTAGCCATTAACTCGCGCTACAGTAAACTGGCATCGATGCAGGCATCGACGCTGATATCGATGCCAGCATCGATGCCCACATCGATACCGACATCGATACCTACTATATCCAAATTCTGATTTCACGGATAGCTTCGTCTCGTCGAGATAGGTGATTTTCATATATTATATGTTAAATTTCGCCTTCCGGATTAGGAGATATCGTCGTTTCTTTGTGGCCAACCATTTTGAATATGATTTCTTTTCATATTGGATTTTTGATTTTCTCCGGCTTCTACAGGCTACTCGGCTTGATTCTGGGCTTTTGGAAATTGATTTTCCAATGGGCTTCTTTTGTGCTTTGGCATTTTTTCTTCATTTGGGCTTCAACACTTCATTGAATATTGATAGAAATTGTTTGCTTCCATGGGCTTCATTTCTTTAATAAATCAATGGCTTTTTGTTGAGAGATGAGAGTTTTGAGATTTATTCTTCATTAACCTGCAATTAAAGATAAAAATAATTATTAGTAGTATATTTATTCATATAAAATAGATAATAAGGGTATAAAACTATAATAAAATATGATTATCAACAGTCATGGCCATCAACCACTAAACCACAACAACAGTCATGGCCAGATTTTTGTACAAATTATGATGATGGATATAAATCAGATCCTAGATCAAGTGGTGATGAGGGTCCCATAATGGCAAGTGATGAGGATGAAACTCTTGTCCAAAGTTTACAAAAAAAGTAGCAAAAGTCAAATATCCATTTTTTAATGAAGAAGTTGATATGAAAAATATTAAATTGACAGTAGGATTGAAGTTCACGTCAAGGGAAATATTAAAAGAAGCTATATTGAATTACCCATACAAGAACACTATCACATTGTTTATGGAAAAATGATAAGAGGCAGTTGAATGTGAATTGTGCACTCTGTCATTGGCAGCTAAATGCTACACCATGTCGTGATGATGCTAGTTCTTGGAAAATCAATAGTATGCACCCTTATCATACTTGTAGAAAGACATTTAATAATAGGCTAATCATTGAAGGTTGGCTTACTACAAAAATTATTGAAAACTTTTTGAGGGATTCTAAGTTCAAGCCCAAAGACATGAAAGCAGAAATGCAAAAATAATATGAGATCATAGTGGATTTAAGGAAATATAGAAGGGCAAAGAGTAGAGCTTTGAATGCAGTAGATGGTTTGTTTAAGAAGCAATATGGCTTGTTAAAGCCATACATGAGAGAGCTCTTAAGGAGTAATGATGGAACTACATGCATTCTGAAGGTCACATATCAAAGGGACTCATCAGAATCAGGGGTCTTTCAAAGATTCTACGTGTGCTTTGCAGGTAAAGTTTAAGTGTTTGTTAGAAAATTTTGAAGTTTTATCAAAGTTTGTATGTGCATGTTTTTTAGGCCATACTGAATTCATTCCTATATTCTCAGCCATGAAAATGGGGTTCACCAACAATTGTAGACCTATATTTGGACTTGATGGATGCTTTCTTAAACATGCATGTGGTGGGCAGTTGCTAAGTGCCGTGGGGAGAGACGACAATAATCAAATGTGGCCAATTGTGTAGGCTGTTGTGGAGGGTGAAACCAGAAGCTCTTGGGAATGGTTTATGAGAATCTTATCTAGTGATCTCAACATGGGAGAGGGAGAGGGATGGACTGTAATTTCTGACCAACAAAAGGTAAGGATCATTTCATGTCATTAACTATTTAATCTCTACCTGGGCTATATGTTTACATATCTAGGTATATTTTTTTGTTTAACTAGGGTTTAGTTCCAACTATACATGAAGTTTGGCCCCAAGTGGAGCATAGGCAATATGCAAGACACATTTATTCCAACTAGAGGAAAGCACATACTGGAAGAACTCTTCAAAAATAATTTTGGTATTGTGTGAAGGCAACCTCCATGGGGGATTTTGTAAGAGAGGCAGTCAAACTCAATGATTACTCTGAAAGGGCATATGACGACTTCATGGCAAGGGATCCTCACATCTTTTGTAAGTCCCATTTTAAATATCATAGCCAATGTGACAGTGTTGACAACAATATGTCCGAAACCTTCAACTCATTCATCCTTCTTGCAAGATACAAGCCAATAATTTCTATGCTAGAAGACATTAGACTTGCTATGATGGATAGAATGCAGTTAAAGAGGAAGTTGATTATGCAATTTGTGGGTGGGATTGCCCCTAGAATAAGCAAGAAAATCAAAGAGGGATATCAAGAACAATTGCATTGTCAAACACGTTAGTCGGGAACAAATGACTATAGTGGATTTGAGATACATCACAGAGGGATTGGCCATAAGGTTAACTTGGGTGAAAAAATCTGTACTTGTAGGGTTTGGGACTTGACTAGAATTCCATGTCCACATGCCATTAGTGCAATATTGTTCATGAGAAAGAATCCAGAAGATTTTGTTGCTCATTGGTTCAAAAGTAAAGCTTACACAAATGCTTATGAGCTTGTTAAACCCTGTGTAAGGTACCAGATTTTGGGACCTTCAACAGGAGGGATCTGTGTTGCCTCCTCACAGTATTAGGAAGCTAATGGGGAGGCCCAAACTAGCTAGAAGGGGGGATCCTTCAGAAGGTCCAAGAAATCCATTTAAGGCATCAAGGCAAGGTGTGCAATTGAGATACACCCATTGTAAATCAAGTGAACATACACGGAGAAAGTGCCCCACTGCACCACCAAGACAACAAGCTACACAAGTAAGTTTATTTTTTGCAGCTGTATTTTGTGTTCATTAAACAACGTAAGCCTTACCTGAGCTATCTTGCATGAATCACAAGGAACAAGAGTTGATGAAGGAGCATCTCAAGTGAGGAAAAAAGGGGTGACCAAAGGGAAGCCTGAATAAAATTAGATGTGGTGACATGCCTCCAAGTAATGCTCCAACGCTAGCATCCATCCTTGGAAGAAGAAGCAAAGCTCCAACAACCAGCGTTGAGGCAGGAAGAGGTAGAGGAGGGGGAGGGAGAGGGAGAGAGAGAGGTAGAGGGAGAGGTGGTGCAGGTCAATTACGGATGCCAGAAGGGTTTGGTTTGTGGTAAGGACCACAAGGGGAAATGACATTTAGAGCTCCTGGTGACAGTCAAGTAAATGTGATATAATTGACACCTAATGCACCATCCTCACAGAGTGCACCCTCTCAGAAATTGGCCATGTAATTAACTCAACTAGATAACCAGTGTTTTGTATTTTGGGATAAAGTTGTTACTCTCTGGTTAATGTATTTAGGGACAAAATTGTTATTTGGTATTTTGTGTTTAGATGTGTTGATCATTTCTATCTGGGCATGTTCTATTTAGTATTTTGTGTTATGTTATGTGATAAAGTTCTGTAACTTACATGCACTTGGTATTTTGTGTTTTGTTATGTGTCACAGTAGTTTCTGGGCATGTTCTATCTGATACATTTGGTATTATGGATGTTCAATACATTGGTAGGTTTAAAGTTTATATGTCTACTTAATGCCGCTAGCTTTATTGACATCATTCAACCAGGTCATGTGCAATATGGGTCAAACATGTACAATTGAATTCATGTCATTGAACCAGGTCATGTAGATTTAGTTATACAAGTCATTGCACCAGGTCATGTGCATTTTGGCACAACAACAACACATACAAGGAGACCAATATACCAATCTGTCAACTTGACAGTGTATTCATACCTATATATAACAACACAGAAAGTTCATTTATTCATGCACAATCAACAACACACATTAGGAGTTTAATATACCAATCTGTCAAAATACAGTGCTTTATTCACATTACAACCACTTTCACATTACAACCATCTTCACATTACAACATATAGAATTAAACAGAGTGTAAACATTTCTAATAACAAAATAAACTTAATAATCCTTTTTTCTTCTACAACCTTTGCGTGCAATTCTATTCTTTCTTTCATCATTTTCTGCACTTCTTCCAAACAAGAAGCAGCCTCATGTTTGGACAATTCGACAACCTCTTTAAGCTTGTCAATGTGCTCATTGCATCCTCTTAGCTAATTTTCACACCTTTGAAGTAACTCCTCCTTCAACAGCAACATATTCCTCAAACCATTGATCTCCTCTCTTAGAAGCAAAAACAATTAATATCCAACACTACACATTAGTTTGTCAATCCATTCCCAAATGTCATAACCACCAGCCTATCATTACTCAAAAATCAAAGGAGACCACGATCAAGTGAGATGCTCAAAAAATTACAACTTCCAAGTAAAAATTGCAGTTGATTACTGCAACAAATGAGGAAGTAAAATTAACTTACATGCTGATTGCGGTATTTGTAGAACCTCCTTCCTGGATTTTCATTAGTCATTGAAGTAAAATATTCGCACTCCAAACCACAATTACAAACCTTCACCCTAGATTGCTTTGCTAGATCATTCCACTGTCGTATAGCTTTTATTTCATTAAACCCTTGTTTGCTTCTTCCCATGCTCATGCTTGACACTGATCTTGAGCGACAGCTTGAAGATGAAGAATCAATCACTAATTTAACTCCCACTGAACCTAACCCTAACCTTAGAAGGAAGAAGAAGATTGAATAATAAGAAGAAGAAGACGATGGGATACCCAGAGGTGATGAAGAGAAAAGCCCTAATCTGAAATATAAACTCCCCTTTTGCCGAAATTTATTCAGCCCAACTACCACCATGCTGGAGTCCACGTTGCGGCCACGTCAGAGTCACGTGAGCTGTCGCGTGGGAATATTGGCCGGAAAAATGACTCCGGCCAAACTTAAGGGCTATATGACGTCGGAGTCTACAAAATATATCAATTTGTCAAGAAATACCAACATGTCATCAAGTGTCTACAAAATATACCAATTTGGCCATTTTGCCCATTTAATAATAATAAAAACTAAACTAGGGACGACATCACGTGAGGGTAATTGAACCCGACCCGAATACGAAAAACCAAAATTGAACTGCCCCAAAATTGGTTGATTGAGTCGGTTTAATCGGTTCAGACCGTAGTTTGCTTAGCCCTGGCTCTAGTACTTTACCAACCTACCCCCATGGAAATATCTCCAAAATCATCCCCTCCTCCGTCACCACCGACAACAAGACGCAAAAAACCTCAGTTGAAGACAACTTCCTCCTCTCAAACCCCTCATTGCCTCCCTCATTAAAAGCAACCAACAATATCAACAAACATGGTGCGATCATCTCATTCAGTGTGGTAGAAATATATATCGAACCATTCGTTACTGACTCTTCAATTGCTTCGAAGACTAATTTTGGCAAACCCCTGAATAAGTAATTTGGGGTTTCTAATTAGGAAGCTAATGTGGGGGAAAAATCCAGATTTCGTGAGAAAGAGAAAAAAAACCTACCTATCTTGATGAGAATTCTTTTTTCTCCTTAACGACGATAGCGCCATCATAGGAAACGACGATAGAAAGAAGGAGTTGAGTTGGGAGGGGGAGAGTTGAGTAAGGATGAGAGAGGAAGGAGAAGGATAGTTAGATAGTTTTTATTTTTTGATCAAGGTAGAGGGGGTTGAAACGTAAAAAATCTATTTAGGGCTTTTTCATAAGTGAAATAAGGACAAATTTTCAAAACAGTGCCATTTACAAAAATATTCCCAAAAAACGATCCCTTTCAACAATATTCGTCAAAACCGACCTAGTTTCAGCTATCGGGCTAAAACTAAGTCAGTTTTGACAAAAAAAATATGAATAGTCCCGTGAAGTTTAATAGTCATTTAACTAAACTGCTAAACTTCATGGTTCAAAACAACTTCAGGGCTGAAACGAACTTCACAGGACTTGAAGTCCTGTGAATTAGCAGCTTAATTAAATGGTTACTAAACTTGAGAAGTCTCGTGAAGTTTGAGAACTTCTTTCGTTAAAACCGACCCAGTTTCAGCCCAATGACTAAAACTATATCGGTTTTGACAAATATGATCGAAACATGTCGTTTTTTAGAAATATTTTTGAGAAAGGGCCGGTTTTGAAAATTTTGTGATTCAACTGGTAACATCTCATCTGTCTCTCTCTCTCAGAGAAATGGCGACTGGAGGAAAGGTGTCATTCAAAGTGACCCTGACATCGGATCCAAAACTCCCCTTCAAAGTGTAATCTTTGCCTCATTTGTCTTTGATTTCTAGGGTTTCGTTCGTCAATTTATGTTTTTTTTGGGAATTTTAGTTCGTCGATTTTTATGCAGTTTCAGTGTTCCGGAGACGGCGCCATTCACTGCAGTGCTAAAATTCGCTGCTGAGGAGTTCAAGGTTCCTCCTCAAACTAGCGCGATCATCACCAATGGTACTGATTCTTTTCGTCTTATGTTTCTTATAGCCAAAAAAGTTGTTATTATTATTTCTAGTTGCAAGTGTTCGAGTTATTGTTATTAGTGACAAATTGTCTGCGAATTTTTAGTTTTATAATTTAAGGCTTTATTTCTCATATTGGTCGTTTGGGCAAGGGGATCAGAAGAAATCTGTGCAAGATTGTGATAGGAATCAAGTTATTAGTGTTGCATTTCTCATTGAAGATGGCATGTACAGTTTGTTTGGATTGATATATTAGGAATATTGTTGGAGAGCTGTAGAAACAAGAATTGAAGTTGGATTTGAATCCCATTTGACCCTAATGGAGGAGAAAAAGGAAAAGAATTTTTTTTTCGGGGGGTTGGGAGGACTAGGAGATATAAAAGGGGAAAGGATTGACGAAAAAACGTCTCAATGGAACACTTACTTCAGTATTTATATTTAGATTCTATGTTCAAAATTGATATTCAACCTGTTAAACAATTGCGACTATCAATGAGCGATTGAAGTGTTTTCACAAAAAATTTCATACATTTAAGCCTAAACTCCTTTAAAATCAAATGCAAAAGAACAAGGATCATTTAATATGGTCGATATAATATCTTACATTCATAGGTTGAAATGATGAAGTCCAGAAAACATGTTAACAGTAGACTGTATCAAATGGCATCTTCTACCAATTCACGTGGTGCCATTAAAATTATACAAGTCTTGAATAAAAGTCTGTAACACACATACTGCCATTGATTAACTGGTTTAATTTGCATAATCCAGAGTTACATGAATGTTATAAAGAACATCTTGCATCGTTAAAATTTTTAACCTTTCTTCTCTTGCTAATATCAAAGAAATCTCAAGCATGTTCATTTGTTTTACTATGGACTAGATGATGGGAAACCGAAAATAGTAATTGTAGGTTATCTTGTTGTAGTGTGTCATGATGACATTGCTCAAGGTATGGAACTACTTTGGAGTGTGGGAAGCATAATATTCATGTGGCGCTATGTTACCTGGGTACTTCTATTAGGAAGCTGTACCCATACCCAACACATGAATGTACATGGAAAAAACAATATTCATTTGTTTTCTATTAGGAACTACTTTGGAGTGTGGGAAGCATAATATTCATTTGTTTTTTCGATCTATTTCTTATATTGATCTTATGTACATGGAAAAACAATATTGATCTTATGTAAATTATTAATTTTAACACGTATGAATGTACATAACATGTATATATTTATATATATAACCGTGTCCCTGTACTCTACATTTTACAAATTTGCCGTGTCTCGTACATGTACCAGTATCCATGCCCGTATTCGTACCCATGCAACCTAGACATAGCGAAATGCTTAGTGAATTGGTTTCCTAACAAGGTGGTAAGATCTAGCAAAACAAAGTGATAACCTGCAATTTTGTTCGGTAGTATGACACTTCCTACAATTTTTTATTTTAAATAAGACCACCTTTCAAGTTAGAAAAAGGCGATCATCTAAGCGAAGCAAGACTAGATATTCAAGAATTTCATAAAAGAGCACTTAATGTGTAATTAAACTTTGTGTCAATAATTTATAAGACGTACAAAAAATTCATAAATATCAGGACTAAGGTAAATTTTGTCCATTTCCAAGTCATATGTTTCCTTGCATTTTACTTCATTACTGTTCTATTAGAAAATAAAAATAAAAAGATTTTAAAAATTTTCCTTGTACTAAAGGCCATGTGTTGTGCGCAGCGGAAATTTCGGCAGCACCTCCGGTGCGCAAGGTGCACAATAAGAGATTAGATCACAATGAAATTCTCGTTTCTCAAAGGAAACAAGAACCAAAAACCAGATATCTTATCAAAGTGAGATATCAGCTCTTCCTATCGTCAGCTCTAGGACTGCGCGGCGAGGAAACCTACAAGCTATTACAAATCACGGCAAGAATACAAATTTTACGTGGTTCGGCAAATAGCCTACGTTCACGGGGTAAGGAGGGGGAGATCTACTATTAGAGGGAGAGATACAACAAGGATTTACAATCTCTCAATTTAAACTCTCACACAAACTCTCAGATCCTTCACACAAATATCTCTTTCTACAAAAGAATGCACAAATCCCAAAAAGAGAGCCGAAGTTGTTCTTTGCCCGCTGCCTTAGCACATGAATCAACCGCTAAACTTCGTAGCCGCAAAACCCTGGCTTGCACTCCGCGTTTTTTCTCTGCAGCCGCAAAGAGAATCCCCACCTCGCTTACACAGCCGCAAAAACACAAATCCTCCTTGCACACACTTCTTCACGAAACCCTAGAGGGTTTTATAAGGCTGATCCAACTTCGGGTGGGCCATCAAGCATGCGAAACGAAAACAAGAAACCGCTGTATGTGTAAATTGTGAGCATGGGGTATCATGCACGTGGGTGGACCCCACATCCCACCCATCTCACGTCAGTTTCACAATTCTCCACCTCCGTGAAGTTTTCCCAAAACTGAGCCGACACCAAAGCATCTAAATGTCTCACTTGTTGTGTCCAGTACGTCGTGAAGCTAATTCACGACAACGGACTTAATCCACAGTGAACCCGAACGAGAGTCCAAACGATCTCAACCCCATCAAAACCAACTAATCTAACCGGCTGAATCTAAAGACTGTCTACGTATCCTTTTGCCCAAGGAATCAAGCCGAACGTAGTTCACCCAAATGGCCTCGAAAGGCCTCAACACCGAAGAATGTTCAAAAGTTCCAAACAATGACCAAACTTGACACCTGAAATAACTTTGGTCAATATATCTACAGGGTTATCCTTCGTGTGGATCTTCTCCAACATGACGTCTCCTTCATCCAAAACGTTACGAACAAAATAGAATCTGACATTGATATGCTTTGTGCGTGCATGATAAACTTAGTTCTTCGCTAAATAGATAGCTGATATGCTATCATAATATACCCGAAGGGTCTCCTGTGTAATCCCCAAGTTCTCCAATAATCCCTGCAACCACAAAGCCTCCTTCACAGCTTCAGTCAACGCCATATACTCCGCCTCTGTAGTGGAGAAAGCCACTGTAGACTGAAGTGTGCATCTCCAACACACCGGTGCTCCTGTTAGTGTAAACACATATCCGCTAGTAGACCGACGCTTGTCCAGATCTCCCGCATAATCAGAATCCACGTAACCAATACAATCCTGCTTGTTCTTCTCATTCTTCTGAAATACCAAACCAACATCCACGGTACCTTTGATATATCGTAGAATCCACTTCACGGCCTTCCAATGACCCTTCCCGGGGTCGTGCATGTATCTGGATACCATGCTCACGGCCTGTGACAAATCTGGCATTGTACACATCATCGCATACATCAAGCTACCCACAGCATTGGCATATGGAACTTTGGACATGTATTCACGGTCCTCAACTGAAACATGTGACATCTTTGCTGATAGCTTAAAGTGGGGCGCTAATGGAGTACTCACCGCATTGACATTGCCATCATAACTGAATTTCTTCAGCATCTTCTGCAAGTAACTCCTCTGTGTCAACTTCAACCTCCCCTTCACTCTGTCCCTCTCGATCTCCATACCCAATATCTTCTTTGCTTCTCCAAGATCCTTCATCTCAAATTCGGATGACAGCTTCTCGATCTCCATACCCAATATCTTCTTTGCTTCTCCAAGATCCTTCATCTCAAATTCGGATGACAGCTTTTTTTTAAACTTTCTAATAGCTGAAGTATTCCTGGAAGCTATGAGCATATCGTCAACATATAATAGTAAATAGATATACTCATCATTTTGTAGCTTGTGCATGTAAACACACGGGTCAGATGGGCTCCTCGTGTACCCTCGGTCAATCATAAAGCCGTCGAATCTCTTGTACCATTGTCGCGACGATTGCTTCAATCCATAAAGAAACTTCTTCAGCTTGCATACAAATTTTTCCTTTCCTGTAGTTTTGAACCCCATAGGTTGTGTCATATAGATCTTCTCTTCTAAATCTCCATGTAGAAAGGCTGTCTTTACATCCATTTGGACCAAATCCAAATTCAGCTGTGCCACCAATGCTAATAAAATACGAATCGACGAATGCTTTACAACAGGTGAAAATACCTCGTTGTAATCAATGCCCTCTAGTTGTGCATATCCCTTGGCAACCAATCTGGCTTTGAATCTAATTTCCCCAATAGAAGATTTCTCTTTCTTTGCATACACCTACTTGCATCCAATAGCCTTCTTACCTTTCGGTAGCTTTGCAAGTTCTCAAGTGTCGTTCTTATGAAGAGACTGCATCTCTTCCTTCATAGCTTCCCTCCACCTAATCGAATCAGAGCTTGACTCTGCTTCCTTGAATGTAGAAGGAACTAAATCATCAACGATTTCTACTGATAAAGCATATGCAACCATGACATCGTCATATCTAGCTGGCCGACGAATGTTTCTTCTTGGTCTATTAGCTGTAATGGACTCCTGAACATGACCCTGTTCCTGAGTCCCAACATCCACTGTATCCTCTAAATGCCCGACTGTCATCTCATCTCCTCCCAGTGCCACCTCTGTAGGAGCCTCAATGGATACAATGCTATCTGGAGTGGGTGGAGTCACATCATCCTCCACCTGCTGTGATATCTCCTGAATCTGGTCTTCCTCCACCTGCTGAGGAACTTTAATAATTATCTTCTTGTCCTGTGGATCCCATAACTTGAAGCCTTTAACTCCATCTCTAAATCCCACAAAGACTGCTTTCATCGCCCTCGGATTCAATTTATCATCATTGACATGGTAATAAGCTGGACACCCAAATATTCGAAGCGACTCATAGTAACTAGCTACCGACCTAGACCAACGCTCCAACGGAGTCTTCCCCTGTATCGCAGTGCACGATAACCTATTCACGAGATGGCTCGCATAAACCAATGCCTCGGCCCAAAAGGATCTTGACAATCCACTCTGTGTCATTATACATCGCACCTTCTCCAGCAATGTACGATTTAACCTTTCATCCACCCTGTTCTGTTGCGGTGTCTCACGTATTGTGAAGTGTCGCCTAATGCCGTGATCCCGGTAAAACTACAAAAACGGATCACTCTTATACTCTCCACCGTTATCAGAACGTAGAGTTTTTACCTTTCTACCTGTCTGCAGCTTCATTTTCTTCTTCCACTCCACAAAAATATCCAAGACCTGATGTTTATGCTTCATCGGTATACCCAATTCCTTCTGGAATAGTCATCAATGAAAATGATAAAACAGTTGGCCCCACCAAGTGATGTATGCTTGGAAGGGCCCCAAACATCTGTGTGAATATAGTCCAATATACCTTGGGTATTATGAATAGCGGTGCCGAATTTCACTCTTGTCTTCTTTTCAAGTATGCAATATTCACACAGCTCCATCTTACAGGTCTTCACACCCTTCAATAGCCCCTGCTTCGTCAATACCTGCAGGGACTTATCACCAGTGTGTCCTAATCTCATATGCCATAAGCTGGTAGCATCTTCCTCTGTGGTAATCGAAGCTGCCAGACCTCTTGTTACTGTCTTGTCCTTCAAGTAGTAAAGATTGTTTTCTCTGACACCTCGCATCACCACCATGGACCCCTTTGTGACCTTCAGAGTCGCATTCTCCAAGATCATCTTATAGCCAGCTGCCTCCAAAGTTCCAAGCGAAATAATATTCTTTGTCAATTAAGGAACGAATCTTACATCCTTCAGCTCCCGAGTCACCCCATCACACATCCGAATCAGTACTGTACCAATACCACCAATAGGACATACGTGATCATTACCCATGAGCACAACATCCCCCCTTTCCAACTCCTCAAAGCTGGAGAACCAATCCCTCCTAGGGTAAATATGGTATGTAGCACCAGAATTCATCATCCACTCCGTAGAATCAGCGTAACAAACTGACGGTAATGTAGAGCAAGAATAGCTTGAAGAATCCGTATCCGAATTATCGTCACTAGCCTTGACAATATTCACTTCCGAAGCTTGTACAGCTTTCCCTTTATTCTTCCCGGCTTTGTCTTTTAACTTTGGGCAGTCGTTCTTCCAATATCCTTCTTTACAAAAACGACACTGGTTCCTACCAATATTTCTATGACCACCTCTTGACTTCGATCTTGAGCGATCACCTGGATGACGGTTTGGACCACGGCCTCGAACTGCTAATGCATCTTTCGATGCCTTCTCGGAGGGTTCGTCATTACTCTTTCTCAACTCATAATTCACCAAAGCTGAGGTCACCTCCTTGTAGCTAACCGTAGTTCTTCCATTTATCATAGTAAGAACAAACGTACCAAAATCATCTTCCGGCAACGAACACAATAATAACATCGCTTTGTCTTCATCCTCAACCATGATATCTACATTTGCCATATCTGAAATTAGCTTCGTGAAGTTGTTAACATGCTCCCGAATGAAAACTCCCCTCTCATCTTAAATTGGTAAAACCTCTTCTTCAAGTGAAGCCGATTCTCAATGCTCTTCGTCAGATACTTCTCATTGAGTGCGATTCTCAATGCTCTTCGTCAGATACTTCTCATTGAGTGTTTCCCACATTCTCTTCACCGACGTCTCGTTCATTACGTCATAAATAAGATTTTCCCACATTCTCTTCACCGACGTCTCGTTCATTACGTCATAAATAAGATCCGGCGTCAAGCATGACCAAATAACTCCACAAGCTCTACTATTCATCTTCTTTCAAACATTGTCCTCCATATCAGCGGGTTTCTCTTGTAACTCACGAGTTTCCTCCAAATTTTGTGCATCCAAGGCGTCCATTACTTGACACCTCCACAAACCAAAATTGATCTTGCCGTCGAACTTTGGAACATCAATCTTTGTATTATTGATGCTCAGACTGTATCGCCTTCGAAAGAGACGATCCTGATGTGCTTGTTTCTCCCATGTTGTCGATCTAATTTTTTAAATAGGAGTCCTTCAGCGAATCCTTCGATCAAGCCCCAAATTCAACTCGGAGCTTTGATACCACTTGTTGTGCGCAGCGGAAATTTCGGCAGTACCTCCGGTGCGCAAGGTGCAAAACAAGAGATTAGATCACAATGAAATTCTCGTTTCTCAAAGGAAACAAGAACCAAAAGCCAGATATCTCATCAAAGTGAGATATCAGCTCTTCCTCTTGTCAGCTCTAGGATTGCGCGTCGAGGGAACCTACAAGCTATTACAAATCACGGCAAGAACATAAAATTTACGTGGTTCGACAAATAGCCTACGTCCACGGGGCAAGGAGGGGGAGATCTACTATTAGAGGGAGAGATACAACAAGGGTTTACAATCTCTCAATTTAAACCCTCACACAAACTCTCAGATCCCTCACACAAATATCTCTCTCTACAAAAGAATGCACAAATCCCAAAAAGAGAGAGCCGAAGTTGTTCTTTGCCCGCTGCCTTAGCACATGAATCAACCGCTAAACTTCGTAGCCGCAAAACCCTGGCTTGCACTCTGCGTTTTTTCTCTGCAGCCGCAAAGAGAATCCCCACCTCGCTTACACAGTCGCAAAAACACAAATCCTCCTTGCACACACTTCTTCACGAAACCCTAGAGGGTTTTATAAGGCTGATCCAACTTCGGGTGGGCCATCAAGCATGCGAAACGAAAACAAGAAACCGCTGTATGTGTAAATTGTGAGCATGGGGTATCATGCACGTGGGTGGACCCCACATCCCACCCATCTCACGTCAGTTTCACAAGGCCATGATAGAAAAACTGAATAGTCATAATTCTTAAAGAGCTTTGCTAATGGTTGCCTATGGTCATCCGTTAATGTAGATTAAATGCAATAAATATGCACTCCCTCCTAATAATATAGCTCAGTTGTCATGATTGATTCTCTATCCTCTTCTTCACAAAATTTATTTCTTCAATTAGTTGTTATGTGTGTGGTATAAGCACTCCATACTATCACAAAATTAGTACTAAAAACCAAAATTTATTTATTAAAGAACAAAAATCATTTCTCTTCTCACTGCCTAAAAAATTTAGAGCATGACTAATTAGTATCATAGTAATCAATAAAAAATAATAACTAATCGAGCCTAAATACCATCATTGATTATCACAAAATAGTACATTAAATACAAAATGTACCATCCAAAAATATACCTACAATAAAAAACAATTTAATTAGATTTGAATGCATAATGTTTGCCCAAATTGAAAAATAAAGGTCACAATATTAAAGCACTACTTGCTCTCTTAAAATTTCATAATAATACATGTCAAAAGAGTTTTTTTAATCATTTTTGTGGAGGGAAAAATTCTAAAAGTTGGAGGGATAAGTTATATTACCGCCACTAATATGTGACACTTTTAAATGACCGAGTGGAACCAATGCTTAATAGGTTCCAAGTTAAGCTAATTCAAGGATTTTTTTTTAATTTTTAATTTGATCCAAAAATATCAAATAAGCACAAGATAGAAAGAAAGGACAAAGTGAGGAAGGAATTACTAGAATATTTGCTGAAGGGGTATCTTTCCTAAAGCTCACTATTACAAAGAGCTCATAGGATTTATTGCAAATGACTTGTTTGTGAGTACAACTAGGCTCATAATGATTAGACACCTTGTTTGTAAGATGCTGCAGTTCAATTCCAGGTCTTGGTCCTCTCTCTTCACCTCTCTTCTAATCCATTCTAAAACATAGGAAGATACCTTTTTCTCCTTGTATGCATATCTCATGCTAGCATGGCGTCAAGATCCAAAACTATTTCCTTAAGAGCTTAAGGCAATAGGGCATGATGCTCTAAAAATACCGAGTGTAACCGAAACTTACTAGAGTCCAACTTGAGCTGATTCAAGGATCTTGATAGAGGTTAATTTTAAATTTCATCTAGAAATATAAAAGAAGCACACGATCCAAAGTTCAAGATAGAAAGCACAATGTAGAAAGAAACGAGAAAGTGGGAGGGGGAACAATGGAATTATCTGTTTGAAGAGGCCCCTTTTTCTATACTTCATTATTAAGAAGAATAGGACTTAACTGACCAATAACTTGTTTATGAGTATCATTTGGCCTGTAACAATGAGGCATCCTGTTGTTGTATAGTATGTTGTAGTTTAATTCTAGATCTTGGTTTTCTTTCTCCCACCTCGCCTCACTATGTACTCCCTAAAGAAGGAAAAATGACGCAAACAGTGTATGTAGCTGACAAGTACTTGCCTTTACCGTTGAACTAGAAGATTTTAAATAAACAACAGTCCTAGGTTGCATCAGAATATTATGATCTTTTATTACTTTATCTATGTCCCTAGTTTTATAAGAAAACCTAGTTTGCAGGTGATGGTGAACGTTTGGTAAGCCCTTTGCCTAAATTAAAATTTTTAATTACTATCCTATATTTTAACACTAAAGGTATGTGCATTTTCCCTCTGGGGTTTCTTTCATTCTCATGTAATTTGTAGGATTAGCTTCGTTTCAACTCAGATGTATTTCATGAGTAACTGTATCATGATACCTTGTACTCTAGTACAACCACGAGCTAGAAATAAATAGTGAGTAGGATAGCTGCCGCTTTGTATATCTCTATCAAAGTTAGGCATGTATCAAGTACTGGAATTTGGCATGCTAAAATTAGATCTAGAAACCCTCCCTAATACAAGACATGGATCAATTGTTGGTCTGCTGCTTTATATATGAATAAATCTGATTAAGGTTGCGTATTCACTCTTGATAACATTTTCACAATATTTGAAGTTTTTAGAGTTTTAAACATACACAAAACATTCTATTGATCGTATATGTGTATGATCACTTTTGGTACTGAAAATGTTCTACCAATTTCATAACAATTTACATGCCAATATGTGCTCTATATGAGGGTTGATAAAAGTACCAAACTTGACACTAAATGATGGTTATTACAAAATTCATAGTTAAGGTCAACAGAAAAATATTTACCAGAGTTGGATCGCACTTCAAATTATAAAATCAAGACTTGCTACTATCTGGACGATCATGAGTTCTAGTGTTAGGTAGGAACCATCTAAACCATTATAAAAAGAAAAGGTAATTAGTGTTAAGAATGAAGCAACATTGCAACAGTATCATAGTTCTCAATTCTCATATGTTAATTTTGAACAATCATTATAAACAAATACTCTGTAAGTACCCAAGGTTTTAAATGTCGGATGTCAGGTTCATGTCGGACGACTGAAATCCATGTCGGATAGCTGAAATCGGGGATATATCGGGGGATATAGACTAAATATCGGATTACCATATCGGATGGTGCACATATATATAATATCAAGTCCTAAATGTAATCTAAGCATTCCTAAATTCAATATAAGCATACTTTATAAATTCTAGAGGCGGCGCCGGTGATGGGTGGATTCCGATGTCGCAGGGAGGCAGTGCCGACGACGGGACGTCGTAGGGAGGTAGTGTCGAGGTCTTCTTCTTCTTTGTCTGCTCGAGGTCCTTCGAATGATTCACCGACCACCATCTTCCCTTTATCTCGACGACGGGATACCCCGCCGTCCTTGGGTTCGGTTGGGGTTCGGATTTCGAGGCGCAATGGGAGATGGACGACAGGGGGAGGGGGAGAGTGCAGAGATGGAGGTGGGGGAAGGGCGTCGTCGTTCACGAAAGGAGTGATGGGTTCTCAAGTCCGCTGCAGCCTTAATTTTTCTCTTTTCTTTCTATCGGCTTCATAAGAAACCCTTAAATATGAGAACTGGTCAAACGGGTTTGGATTTTTATCACTAAACTCAAACCCAATAACAAAAAATAGATCTAAAAAAGGGCCATATCGGTCGATTTTTCAAAGCTAAAAAATCGGTCGATATGCCCGATATGACCCCGATATTTTCGATTTAGCCTTGAAAACCGACATACGAGTTGAAAACGCCCATGTCGTGTTGCTCAAGCCCTCAAACCGACATGTCGGCTGACATGACATGTCGGCCGACATTTAAAACCTTGTAAGTACCTTATACAATCTATTCAATGTCCTAAATGTAATATGAAATTATATTTGATATTTTCAAGTGCAATTAAAATCCAGTGTAAATCAATTAATGTTGACCTGAACAAGAATTCTAATCCATTTCCCTAATGGATTTGGTTTGGATATTACACAAATGATAAATCCTATCTGAGCCCAATTAGCTGCCTAAACCTAGCCAAGCTGATTAGGTAGCATCCCATTTACTGTTTAATTTAGTCCTAAAATTTTATGCTCATATTTTGATTTCCTTGTAGAACTTTTAAATGGTCAATCGTTATAAATGTTGTTATAGAGTTTTCGCAGACAATAACTTTATGTGTATATTTCCCTAATCTGTAAAACCTTTTTGTTTTGCAGATGGTGTTGGTATTAACCCTCAGCAAAGTGCAGGTAAATCCTCGATTCTGTCAAATATGCTCTGAATTAGATTTATTGGAAATCTGGTCTATTTTTTATCGTATGGTACTCCTGGTTATTTCTATACTAGCAACTATATTACATGGGTACTCCTATTTTGGAAGCTATACCTGATACGTACCCATACCCGTACCCAAACTTTTTGGCAATTCTTGAATATATGCATACGTTGTTCAAGCGTGTATTCAATTATATACTACATTTTTTCATTTAAAACACTCCTCATACACTTCTTGGATGTATATTTTACACTTCACATCTATTTCTAATAGATTGACCTTATACAAATGAAAAAATGATATTGATTTTATGTCAATTATTAATTTTAATACATATAAATATACATAACATACACATTTTTAGCCGTGTCCCTGTACCATACCTTTAACAAATTTTCCGTGTCTAGTACCCATACCCATGCCCATGCGACTTAGGCGATATCTAGTGGTTGTACTAAATCTCTCTTTTGACTAACAAATATCAAACTTATGGGTAGTCTCACCAAGTTTTGCAACTCAGATATTTTTGCTGTTTTTTCTATACAAACATTCAATTATAAATAGCATCTATGACTTCAAATTATCACCCATTTCATTGTATGCAATATTTTCCGTTCTACAAATATATAGGGCATAGTAGAAATCTTTAGTTAATCTAGTAAGCGCCTTAAACCTGGCATCTTCATAGCACTTTCTGACAGTACACTTTAAAAGAGGTGACCTGTTTTTGCAAGAGTATTTATTATTTGAATGTGTGGATAATCTTTTGAAACCTTAGATAATTGCATTTGATGAATGTTTTCCTCAAGATTGATACTGTGATGTTTTTTGCAAAAGCAGTTATCGTTCAAATGTGTGGATAAGCTTTTGAACCCTAGTTAATTGCATTTCATAATTTTTTTTCTTCCAGGTTGAACCTGCAATCAAATTGTATTTTCCTCGATTTGGATTAAGTGGTCATGTGACATGTCTGTGAGAGTTTCGGAGAAAAATAATGAAAGTAACATGATCATATTTATGTATAGATACATGCATACATGTATATATACATATACATACACATACATGTACACATAACACATCATATAATTACACACCAACATATATATAGGAAAAATGAATATGATGTGGTAGCTCATTCTATTGAATGAGCTATACCAAGAGATATCCTGGTGGTGAGGCCTAAACTGCTAGTCACATTTGAATGGATGAACCCGTACTTTCTTGCTCTTGTGCTCATTTTGCTAAATGACGTGACATCGTATCTATATGTTACCCATCTATCTGCTAGTAGAAAATTAGGCATCCTAGATAGAAATATCCGTTTAGGATTAGCATCCTAGATGGAATTCCTTCTAGGATGTTGCATTCTAGAAGGAATTCCATCTAAGATGAAATTTCGTCTATGATGCTAAAACATCCTGGACGGAATTTAGAATCGTAGATAGAAATTTCCTTCTAGGATGCACACAAATTCTACTCATTAAATTCTAGTAATTTGCTGCCATCTTATACCAATGATTATTGATGTATTACAAATGTAAAGTTATACAAGTGCAGGAATTACAAAGAGAGAAGGGAGGGAGGGAGGGAGGGAAAATTGTGTTATTGTAGCGCATCTAACTTCATATAGTAGTAAATGTCATACATGAACTTATACAATATGCCAATTAAATTTACAATAATTCAAGAAAATGGCATGTACAGTGGTCGTCGTTAACTAGATACATAAATCTCAACAGAAAAAACTCAAGGACAAGAACCTTCTAAGATGAAGGTTCCAAATTTGTATCGAGTTGCTTTCTAAGTTCTTGTAGTGTTTCAATCTAAAAAGCTCCCGCCTGAATGCCTTTAATAGCAGTAAGACCTACAACAACATGCAATTTTCATAAACAAGCCTGATGATATAGCAAAAATGATTCATCGAGTTGCCTTCTAAATTCACTGGGGTTCAACCTTAAGACATAATATGATGCACACTCCAACTAGACAAAATAGTAAGTCATCAAGTTCTTAAATTACAAGTGTTAGGCTTATCTTCATATCAAGCTCTTAAATTACACCTAACTTTCAATTCTGCATTTCAACTGTAAAGCATTAGAATACTTTAGTAAAACACAACAAAAATATTCTAAGACCTAATGAGAGACCTAAAAAAGAATGGACATACTCATAATGTAGTAGTGAGCTTCAATGGCTTGGCACCTTGCATGTTGATTATGCCTGTAATGCTCAAGTTAAATGAATGTAACTTTTAGTACTTGGTAAGATATTAAATAAACTTTATATTTAAACAAAGACATATGGTAGATATTTCTATGCATTGTAGAGTTAAAGTTCTACCCTACCACTAATTGTCTCTACTTGATGGTGAAAGACATTCACAATTCAAGAAAGCAATATCAGAGGAAACTGTGTCATATTTTAGCTGAGATCTAACAAGATTAAACAAGGTAAGATAATGAAGTGCAAAATACTAACAACAGTAGATGTCATGAATTTTTTTTTTATAGTTGCAGGAATGAATTTATGAAGGTCAGATTACTCATATTCGTAACCCTCTAATTTTTATTTTGATAAAATTATTAATCAACGATACGAAAGAAAATAAAAGAAAAAGTTCATGTTTGAGAAATTTCAAGGAATACAAGTAGACCTATAATGCATTGATTGAAACCTTGTCACTCCCCGATATGTAGATGCCCTCGAGAAAAGCCACCGCGAAGTGGGGGACTATGACGTAGCACGATCTATCAAGCTCTATAAAAAGTGATTAAACAAACTAATATGCAGAGTAAACGCAAACTCACACTAAAATTATAGCGGAAAATAACTTTAAATATCAAACAATATGAACTAACAATTAATAGTAATAAATGATGCCAACCCATAGCAAATAAGTAATGCGTTTGCGATAAACCTGAGGCGTGAAACGTCGAGCACCGTCCACAAATCCTAATTAAGTACTCAGCGTTGGAGTCGAATTCATATTAGCTAGATCCTGTGAAAGGGTTTGAAAATAAAATGGTTAGTTCAATATAAATCAAGGATGCAACAGTTCTAATTAACCACAATATAAGTAATCTGATTAAATGAGAATAAGAGTTTAGATCTGAGTTTTGTAGTTCTCTGTCACTGTGGAATTATGCAGGGATCAAATCTGTGAATGAGGCTGCAATGTTGAGAATACCGGGCACTGTCCACGATATTTGTTAGGGGGGGCGCTGTTCACGATACTGTTCACCGAACTGTTCACGAGGCGCTGTTCATGGTGGTCTCTATTCATGGCACTGTTCATGGAACTATTTGCGGGAGGCTTAAAAAGACGCAATTGAAATCACTCTAGAAATCTCCAATAATTCTAATTCAAATTTCACTGCCTATTACATGAAGTTCCTCCCTATTATAAATGGTATAAATCCTGTCATGGTATAAATGGTATAGGTAAAGGTGTATATAATCTGGTGTTTTGTTTACTATCCTTTGCTACTTGACAAACCCTTTAGTGTGACGCTACTTGTGCAACATCTTTTTAACACTAGGTCAATAAAATCTATCCTTAACCACAAACATTGTCTTATCATGACCAAAATGTTCTGTAGCTCCTCTTGCGTGTAACTCCCAAATAGGTTGATCCCTAAGTGACGTGTTGGGGATGCACAATCGGGTACCTTTAAACAAATAACAATATATGATAGTAAAACCTACTATACTTTAAGGTGGGTCATGTGTAAGAGAAGTGTAGATATCACTAAAATCTCTAGAAGCGGAATACTCTCCTAATATTTGTTCAAATCTAATTACTCGTACATTCATCGTGTTTAATATACAGAATGTCCTGCTTAGTGCATCGGCGACTTTATTTTCTACCCCGGATTTGTGTTTAAGTACACATGTGTACTCCTGAATGAATTCTACCCATTTAATATGTCTAGGCCCTAAATTTTTCTAGGAATTCAAGTATTGTAAGGCTTGATGGTCAGAGAATAGGACGAATTCCTTAGGTAACAAATAGTGGCGCCAATACCTAAGACTCTGTATCACATCATAGAATTCTTTATCTTGGGTCGATTAGTGTTGTCGAGCATCATTTAATTTTTCACTAAAGTAAGCTATATGATGACCCTCTTGACTCAACGCTCCTCCTATACCTACTCCTGATGCATCACATGCAACCTCAAAAACTTTAGAGAAATCAGGCAGACTTAATACTAGGGCAGTGGTAAGCTTCTCCTTAATTTCCTCAAATGCTCTAGTAGTAGACTTAGTCCATTGAAATTCTCTTTTTTTAAGACAATTTGTAATTAGGGACATAACGGTACTAAATCCTTTGACAAATTTCCTGTAAGATGTAGCTAGCACATGAAAGCTTCTGACTTCATGAATGTTCTTAGAAGTAGATCACTCTCTAATAGCCTTAACTTCGTCAGGGTCAGCTCATACTCCTTCACTAGAGACTACAAAACCTAGAAAATTGACTGATGTAGACATGAATTCACACTTATTTAGATTGACATATAACTTTTCCTTACAAAGGACATCTAAAATCTGTATTAAGTGAAACATATGTTCCTCCCGGGTTTTGCTAAATATTAAAATATCGTCAAAATATATAACAACGAATCTTAGGAACGGACGCAAAACTTGTGTCATTACCCTCATAAAGGTGCTAGGTGCATTGGACAATCCAAAGGGCATAACTAACCATTCAAACATCCCGTCTTTAGTCTTAAATGTGGTTTTCCACTCATCACCATCACGGATACGAATCTGATGATACCCACTTCTAAGATCAATCTTAGAAAATATACTAGATCCTGCTATGGCATCTAATAGGTCATCTAGTCTAGGAATAGGGACCTTATACTTAACAATGATCTTATTAATTGCTCGACTATTTACACACATCTGCTAACTACCGTCTTTCTTAGGGGTAAGCAAAACAAGAATGACACAAGGACTCAAGCTCTCCCTAATGAAGCCTTTTAGCTATAATCCATCTACATGACAGTGTAATTTAGCATGCTTAGTAGGATTCATCCTATAGTGCGGCAAATTCAGTAAGGTGGCCCTTGATACTAGATCTATAACGTGTTGAATGTCTTGCATTGGAGGTAACTCATTAGGGAGTTCATCGGTCATGACATCCTTAAAATTGGAAAGGATTTGACGAATTTCGGGAAGGTATTTTGGTGGTTCACTAATAGTGTTCGCGCCAATGGCCACAATCGCATACATAAAACCTTCTGGAGCGCTCTCCCTAATGAATTTATTTTGAGTTAAAATGTGAACAAATTTGTTTTGCTGACTTTTTCTAGGTGGAGTGGTACCTTTAACATTCTTAGGTTCTTTTGGTTTTGTCGGATTTAAGACTATTTTTTACTATTGAAAGTGAAAACAAAGTTGTTTGACCTTTTGAAACTAGTAAAATCTCTATTGTATAGCTAAGGTTGTCCTAATAGAATGTGGGCAACATCCATAGGGAGGACATCACATCAAATATGGTCTGAGTTGCTAGGCAACTGAATAAGAATTAAACATCTTTGGGATACAGGTATAGCAGTTTTATCTATCCAGGCGACATTATAGGGTTGTGGATGTGGTTCTGGCTTTAGATTCATGTGTTTAAGTGCTGACTTGGTTATTATATTGACACAACTATCTCCATCTATTACAAGCTTATATATTTTCTCATTAACTTTAAAGTAGGTGTGAATGATAGAGTTCCTATGCTAATCATCTTCATTTCGTGTTGTTGCTAACGTACACCTCATAACGCCTAAAGAGGTGGCTAATAACTCATCAGCATCGCTATCCCTATTATTAACCTTGTAAACGTCTTCTTCCTCATCTTCATCTTCTTCTATTTCTTGGCTACCTGCTCCTAGGTGTAAATTACGACTAGGGCATTGGTGTGCATAGTGTCCTATACCCTCACAATTAAAACACTGTTCGGGTTTCTTGTCTTTCTTTGTGGAGCTACTTACAATGGTCTTTCCCTTTTGATCTGTAGACTTGTTATTATAACGTTTTAACTTGTTATCTATTTGCTTTTTAAACGACTGTCCTATTGGGTTAGATAACTTCTTAGTGCTAGGTGTCTTAAGATATTGCTTAAATTCTTGAGCAACTTGGTAGGCATGTTCTAACGAGGTTATTGTATGAGGAATCGTTTCTATCCTGATGTCCGCTCTAAAACCTGTACGAAACTTAGACAAAGTAACACTAGGGTCTTCGTGAATATCACAATGAACCATTAGTTCATCAAATTTGCTCATATACTCTTGGACGGATAGACTACCTTGCCGCAAAGTGCTTAATGGATCTAACAATTGGGTCTTATAGGTGAGGGGTAAATACTTTTCATTTAATCTTTCTTTTCTCCCTTCCCAAAATTCTATAGATGAGCGTCCTAAATGCTCTAGCTGACTTTCAACCGAGGTCCATTAAAATTTTGCAAGGTCATACAACTTTATTTTCACGAATCTAACCCTACGATCGTTAGACATATAATACTAGTCAAAATAGTAGTCCATGTCTGCCATCCAATCACTAAGAGCCGGGGGATCATATCTTCCGTCGTAGGAATAGCTTCTACTTTAACTCGCTTCGTTATACCATTGAACCTATTCCCATCCTCTTAACCTCCATCTAAATTTCTTCTAAGAAGGAGAAGGCAAAGTCTATTATTTGGGTTTCGTATTCTAGGGTTATCCCTAGGATGTTCATCCTTATCCTGGTTGTCACCCTCTAACTGATTAGCTTCGAGTTTAGTGACTCGCGTGTTAAAATCTTTTAGAGTTTTCAAGATTTTATCTAGAGCTTCATTTATATCCTGTTTAGCCATATAGATCGTTTCGCTACGTAACTACATACAATTAGCAACCTATAATAGAAAAGAATTGAAGAGAAAAGAATTAAATTAAGATACAATTTTTTTCTCTTTTTTTACCTAAGCTGGAAATAAATTGTCCTAAAATTTTTTTCAAGCTCTTCTAAAAGAAAATTTGCCAAAATCAAGAACTATAAATAAAGCATTTTCTAAATTCGAATGAACTACAAATGTTTGTTTTTTTAACAATAAAATAAAACTAACCTATACCTTAGGTTGAGGTGCTAAAAGAGGCCTAACTGCATCTATGATTTTGATCTAGAGTTTGTGCAAACATGGATTATTACAAACATGCAAGTGATAATAATCAGGATTAGCATAATTGACATGACACCTCACACTTAATGATAATTTTTTTGGTTGCTAATGATTTTAAACCTAGTCTGATACTAATCTGACGTAGCACGATCTATCAAGTTCTAGGAAAAGTGATTAAACAAACTAATATGCAGAGTAAATACAAACACTAAAATTACAGCAAAAAAATAACTTTAAATATCAAACAATATGGACTAACAACTAATTGTAATAAATGATGCAAAAACTATAGCAATTAAGGAATGTGTTCGCAATAAACCTGAGACGTGAAACGTCGAGCATAGTCAACAAATCATAATTGAGTACTTGACATTGAAGTCGAATTCCTATTAGCTAGATCTTGCGGAAGAGTTTCGAAATAAAAGGATTAGTTCAATATAAGATCAAGGATGTAACAGTTCTAACTAACCACAATGGAAGCAATCTGATTAAATGAGAATAATGGATTAGATCTGAGTTTTGTAGTTCTCCATCACTGTGGAATTCTGCAGGGATCAAATCTGTGAATGAGGTTGTAACGTCGAGAATACCAGGCACTGTTCACGAGGCACTGTCCATAGGTGCTGCTCACAAGGGTCACTGTTCACACATTGTTCACGATGCTGTTCACATGACTGTTTGCAGAAGGCTTAAAAAACACAATTGGGATCACTTCAGAGATCTCTTTAATCAATAATTCTCATTCAAAATTCACTGCGTATTACATAAAAGTTCCTCTTATAGTGAATAAAGATAACTCAAATCTTATCTGAAAACAAATCAAATCTTATCTCTAAACAAATTTAATCTTTATCTAAAAACATATAAATGCTCATCTCTCTAAACAAATCAAATCTTAACAATCTCAATCCTATCAATAACTTTATTCTTATCCTAACAATAACTGAGTAAAATCAGTCTTTATCTCAAATTGAATAAAATCTGATGATATCTCAATAAGATCTACAATGTCAAGTCCCTCTGGAATAGAATCGGGTATATTGATCCCTATCAGACTAGATATGCTATTTTGGAACTTAGAACAAAACAAAACAAAAGAAATCACCTTAATGTTAAATCAGTACTTGTAAATAACACGATTACCACATTTGGCATGTTTCCATAGGGGTGGGTGTGAGTCTGGCCGGTTCAGGCCTGTGACCTGACCCGCTGGGTTCAAGGCCTGGCTAGGTCCAACCCGAGCTTGCTCCGGTCAAAGTGAGTTGGGCCTATTTCTCTGATCCTTAGTCTGGGATTGCACCCGGCCCGGCCCACGGCCCATGGGTTGTGGGATAGCCCTAACTTTTTTATTTTTTTATTTTTAATTTGTAAACTATATTAACTTTATATTTGTATTTATTAAATTATATTTAAATTATTTTTTATTTTACTCTTTATTTGGAATAATATATACGCACGCACAAACAGTGACACATTGTACAAAGATAAAACATCACAAACACAAAGATATACGTGATTCGGACTTCGATGGAAGATCTATGTTCACGGGAAGTTAATAACTTTCCTTTAGTTTAAATTTAAATTACAAATATAAGAGGAAAAAGGAAAAAATGTTAACCATTAATATTTAAGGAGTCGAATTCTTTCAAGTTATATTTATCAAATTCTTCAAGGAAAGGTCTTGTTTACTGTCCTTGTGACCATTTTTCTGCATCGAGCCATTCCTTTAAACACACACATCTCTACATGTGTTGCTGTAAGCTGTGTTCTCCATTCGAAAATGACTCTCCCCCCTGCTCAAAAGGCACTTTCTGATACGACCGTGAAACAGGAGGAGTTAATATATCTCTAACCACCGTAGATAGAATAGGGTAGTTGTGGTCTTCTTTCTTCCAATATTCAAGTGCATTAGTTTTCTTAATCTCTTTTATAATATCTGCTATATTACGCCCATAATCCATACTGTCAGAAAAATCTAAACATTTTAGATAAATTATCAAGTTTAATTCTGGGATCCATAATAGTTGCTAAATAAAAAATAAATAGCATATTCTCAAAATATTTTTTAAACTTATGCTATGCAACCTACAAGAAAGTCATGAGTTCTATATTCTGCAAATAATTCAATAATATTATTAAGATGATAAAACACTAAATGAATAGTGGAACAACGAACTCCAGAAAGTGTTCTAGTTGCTACCTCAAACTTCTCAAGAACATGATAGAAAACTTCATAAAGATTCCACTCGCTAGATGTTATGGAAAGATGAGATAGATGTTTACATTCAATAAATGCATCAATCGCTTTTTGGTAAGTGATGGCATCACTAAGCATATTGTAAGTATAGTTCCATCTTGTCTTAACATCAATTTGAAAACTTTTCTCCTCTAGCCGTAAACGTCACAACTCTCCTTAAAGGACTATATTCTTGGACCACTACCTCTCATAAAAGTGATAAACCATTTTAGTATCTATAAATACTGATCAAGATATTTCATTCCATCCTACACACAAAGGTTAATGATATGTCAAACACATCTAATATGAAAACAAATTTACCCTTTATTATCAGATTCAAAATTTCTTTCAATTTTTAAATTGCTGATGTGTTTCCTGAAGCATTGTCAAAAGATATAGAAAAAAATTTCCTCTGTCCCATAGTCACGACAAGTTTCTGAAATTGCATCACAAACGCCTTGTGCATTATGCAGATATTCAAACCTCCTGAATGACAATTCTTTTTTGAAAAATCCAATTTTCACCAATATAATACGGAGTAACACAAATATAATGATTGCGATTAAGAGACTCCCAAACACCAGAAGTCAAAGCTATTTTGGTGGCTACAGCAGATAGAGTAGCTTACATGATAATTTTTAGCATATAAAAGACGTTCAATTTTTCTTGTAATTCTTTTGCTAATTTTTTGATATTCTGGACAAAAATAACTTTTAATATATTTTTCAGAAAAATCTTTTTCAATAATATTAAAAGGAAGCTTAGCTTGCACAATAAACTTAGCTAAGTTTTCCTTAGCGAGTTCGAGTTTATACCTGAATATCGATAACCCACCTGTACCTCTAACAATCTGTGATTAAGTTTTTTTAAATGTCGAGATAGTGTTCCTGTTCTGTAATTCTTTCCAAATTTTTAGATAATTTGGCATGCTAAACAACGTGCCGATCTGTTACTGTTTGGATCTAGAAATTTTTAAAAAAAAGCCCAAACCCATGAAGAATCTTTTGATTTTTTTCGTTTATTGGAAGCATGTTCTGTTTCAGTTACTTCTTCAATTTGTGTCTCTAGAACTTCAGTATCTGAAGAGTGAGAAGTCGGAGACGGATGTCGAGGAGGTTGGGGTGGAGGATAAGAAGAGATAGAATGTCTTGCCATCACAGAACTGGGTGGTAACGGCCCACATGATTGTTGTCATTCCATTGGAGAAAGTGAAATAGAGTGTCTAGAAGTAGAGTCTTGAGGAGCATTACTTGTGGTTACTCTAGGATATGTAAATAGAACGGTACCGTTGGGATGAACAATATACCCGCTGGGAATAGAAGGGTAGTAAGAATCGTAAGGTGCATTATACATTTGGTCATTACTACTATCACTGGCTTCATGTGAATAATGTTGAGAATGTAAAAATAGTGTATAACCACTTCCACCTGCAATGGATGGAGAAGAGGAAGAATCATGTGAGGAGGATAAGTAGGGAGAGTATAGTGAATAAGATGAGTAGGGATCCATCTGATTTTTTTTAATTTTTTCTAAGAAAACTTTGGCAAAGAGTGTATAGAATATCTTTTGTAATTAGAATGAGATATATTGATAGAAGTTATGAGATATGAGAGTGAAACAAGTCCTATTTATAACAGAGGGAAGATATTCATTGGACATACCTTTATCTTAAAAAAAATTAAAAAAGAGAGCTGTTGACTCTCTCTTTTTAA
The DNA here is from genome assembly GCF_001876935.1 of Asparagus officinalis. Lineage (NCBI taxonomy): Eukaryota > Viridiplantae > Streptophyta > Magnoliopsida > Asparagales > Asparagaceae > Asparagus > Asparagus officinalis. Next base: position 100,458,704 of record NC_033797.1, on the reverse strand, counting down.
CAATAAGCAGCAATGTTGTTGCTGACTGCTCAAAAGAGAGAGCCACTAGCTCTCTCTCTTTTTAGCCTTAGCAGACTAAAAAGATGCTCTTTTTAGCTTGCTAAGGCTAAAAAGAGCATCTTTTTAGCTTGCTTATCCTCTTTTTAGCTTGCTAAAAAGAGAATCCTTTTAGCCTGATCTTTAGCAGGCTAAGATCTTTTTAGCAAGCTAAAAAGAATTTTAGCAGGCTAAAAACAGAGCCTGTGACCCTGTCTCAGTATCTCTCTCTGTTTGGAAAAAAAGGAGACCGACCTCTTTTTAGGGAAAAATGACGTATCTGGCCTGATACCAGCATGTCAGACTAGGCCAAAAAACTAGATTGCCGCCAGCAGGGCAGTTGCTAGCCTGCTGGTAGCGTCGCAGCAGACTGCTGCTCTTAATTATATGGGTTATTGTTTATATTAAAAAAAAAAACTAAAAATTAAATTTTTGGGTCGGGCCGGGTTGATGGTGGATTGGGTCAAGGTGGGCCGGGCCGATTTCTCTCGTCCCAGGTTTGAAGCTGGACCCAGTTCGGCCCGTGACCTGCATATATCACAAGCCGGGTCTTGACCCATGCCGGGTTGGGCTAGGTCAGCTTGTGGGTCGATCTAGCCCGCGCCCAACCCTATATTTTCATGCTTATTTAGTTGTTCAATTATGAAAACACTGTGCAAAACTATGAGCTCTAATGACAGAGTATATATAATCAAAAAATAAAATTAATCACTGCTAGTGTAATGTTTTCTTTCTCACTAAATTGTACCTGTTGAAAAACACCCACTTCTTCCCATTGCAAGCTCTCGATCACATTCTCCTCCAACAACTCCACTAGTTCCACCTTACAATTAACTGTCACAAGTTCCTCTAGGTTACTAGTTGCATCATCCACCTCTCCAATATGCGGAAGCTTCCATATCTTTGACGAGAGATCCATACACCCTTTACCATTCCCCTGATTACCAAGACTATCAAATACAATCATCACAAGTTGATTGCCAAGTCTATATACATTGCATAGGCCAGGTTGTGTTACTGAAGTTCTGATGGCGAAACATTGTGATATGTATGTACATTAACTCTATACACTTGTTATGAAAGTTTAATCATGCTTACCAAAAAAAAAAGATCAATCAATAAAAATGTAAGAAAAATCTTTTTCCAACATAAAGACCATATATTCAAGCATCATACATGACCTTTAATTAAGTTAATGTGATAATTAATCGAAACAAACCATCTCAGATGAATACATTCTTCTTCAATAGGATGTTATTAAAGAGCAAATGCCGAGCTTGTAATTGCCATCTAGGTTAAAAGATTACAATAATTTGTGATAAGAAATGTCACTTGATCTTAAGCCGAAGGGAAAAAAAAGTGGGCCACTTTCGAAACTAATGATTTAGGGTTACAAGATACGACGAATATAGAGATTACAACAAGAGGAAGACAATGTTTTGTTTGTAATTTATCAAAGCATATATTATATACCTTATCACTCGATAAATAAAATTTCTTTGCCCAAATGCACCAATGGAGGAGATCTCCTGCCAAAGGAAAGTAGACAGGATAAGGAGAGGATGCAATCTGAGACAAAGAGGTTTTATTTTATTGGAGCGGTGGAGGGGAGCTTCGGGCGGAGGACGTTTTGGGGGCTTGGGGGTAGCGGAGATGGGCGAGGAGGCCTCTTAGGGTTATGGAAAGTTTGAGAGAGGGTTTTGAAAATTTGTGGACGGAGGTATGAGAATAAGGGGAAAATATCTTGAAAGGTGGCAGTTTTAGAAAGTTTGTGAGCCAACTCATGCCAAAACAAAAAAAATAGGTTTTTGTTGTTACTTGTGCGTCTCACTATACTAGATGAGTTTTTCATCTAGGATGCTCACATCCTAGACAGAGAAAATCAGTCTAAGATGTTCTGTCTAGGATGCAATATTTTTTACTATATTATATGAACTGGGAAGGGCCAAGTTAGGTTCTCTGTGTCTGTTGTTAATATCGCTAAAAAATTCTTTTGACACTTGCTAAGTTTATGATAGTTAATGCAAAGAAAAATATTTCATGTGTTAATTTCATTAAGACCTTAGTGGGAGTTTAAAGAGCTAAATTTCATGTTGATTCCTCTTAACCCTAAACCTTCTTAGCCCAATTTCTTCTCTCTTCCATTTCCTCTTTATTTCCCTCCTTTCTTCTTTGACAAACCCCTAAATTCTTCTTTTCTTCTCCACCCCCTTACTCCAAGTTTTCTTCTCATCATCTTCTAAAACCCCTAAGCTCTTTCTTCTCCCGTTTGGAGAGGCATGAAATACTTCCTGTGTTGCAAACTTTCTTAAGTACTCTTCACGTGAGAAATGATACGGCAGTATTTAGAACTTTCACTGGATTCAATGAGTTTAGTCAGGTTTGCCTGAAATTTGCGTTATAATATATGTTAGTGAAATAATTTCTTGTAACATCAAAAATCAAAACAATGTAAGGAATGACCTATGTGAAATAATGAAAACATCTAGCATTATAATATATCACCATGAAATTTTTGTATGTAACAGCATATTGTAGTTGTAGTTGTAAAACATAAGAGTGGCGTCCTTACAGGGATAACATAGTAGTAGACCTTGGATCGAGACATTTTGCATAAAATTAATGTTTTCACATTGTGCATTGCCGACTTCATGCTGAATATGCGTGCTATATTCCATGGAGACTCCAACTTATAATATTTTTCTTTTCATCCTCATTTTGGGTGTACTGCCTTGGACACCCCAGCTTATAAATATTTGGTTAGGTAGTAATTATCTGCTTACACTCGTCTCGTGTATTCTATTTACACTCATCTCAGTGTATTCTCTTTGATGAAGTTTATACTTTTTGCTAGGTTCCATCCAAAATAAAGTTTTTCCAAAAGAATTCAAGTGCTTTTGTTTGTTCATTCAGGTAATGTCTTTCTTAAACATGGCTCAGAACTGCGCCTGATACCTCGAGGCAGAGTTGGAGCTCAAGATGCGTCATTTTAGATTGAACAACCAGTCTACAAGCTACAAAAATCCTTTCAACTTAGCTATTCTTAGCTTTCTTGATGTTTTCCTTTGATTAACGGTGTTTGATACTTCATACTTGAATAGCTGGTGCACAGTAAAATATGTCCTCTTGTGTTTATCTTCTGTTCCTTTATAAATTGTGATACATATCAGTTCATAAACAATGTATGGAAAAATATGCTATACAACGATTAATAAAGCATTATAAATTTTTATGATCATAAATCATCGTCAACTCTTATCGCCTTCAAAGGGTTGCAGTGATTTTTTTCACTTATCGTTGTGTAAAAACTAGCAACCTTGATGACATCTAGACATAATTTTGTGGTAATTAATTTACCTATGAGATCACAGTATAGGACTTGCAGATTTATGGATTGCCAGTTGCTTATACCTGTCTATAGGGGTGCATTTGGTCTATATATGGCTCAGATATGATACTTATCATATCTATATCCGCTTACTCATTTCGGATACAGATATACCTCGGTAAGAAAAATTCATATCTGTATCATCTAATATTGGATAAAGATATGGATATACATACGGATATATAAGCGGATATGTATATAGATATAAGATGAATATGAGAAAACTAGATAACATTGAAAAAAATATAGTTCATGTGATACGAAAGAATTCATTAATATGTTCATTATATCTGAAAAGCTAAGATTAAATATCTTGATCTTCAAAATTAACCACAAATTCGTAATATGAGGACAAACCATTGTAACAATATGACTAATATGTATCAGATATTTCGGATGCGGTTCTGGATATTTCACTATAAAACTATCGTAACCATATCCTATTGGTTATAGATTTGAGTAAGTATATCCGTATCTTAGCGGATACGGTTACAGATATTTCTTCAGGTATGAATACGGTTTAGCACCCCTACTTGTCTGTCATGTGTTTTGACTGCTATCATCTTCATAAGGTCCTTCTCACTACAGTCAAACTTTAAAGTTGTGATGGGACTTGAGGGCTATAATTTTATATTTTAACATGTTATCATAGGTTCAATGTTCTTTTCATGAGAACAAATTATGTAGCAGTGTTTTCTTAAATAAGTATGCTTTACATGTTATTGGATAGCAGGTTCCTAATATGTTTCCTAATTTGTTTTGGTAACAGGTTATTGGGATTTCTAATCTGTTTTGGTAACATGATTCCAAATCTGTTTTGGTAACAGGTTATTAGGATTCCTAATATGTTTTGTTTTAGAATTCCTAGTATGTTTTTGGTTTTAGGATTTCTATATATATGGAACGATTGGAAGAGAGAATTGAGCAGCGAAAGGGATATTTGGAGCACAGAAAAGAGGTATTTTCTGAGCTATTGGTTAGAGTTTTTTTGGAGAGAATTAGAGATTTGTTGGTGAGATTAATTGGTGAGTTCGAGTGATTTGTAATCTCAGTTTGTCCTCTTCTTCTCTATTAGTGAAAACCCCATCCCCTTCTTGCCCCGTGGACGTAGGCAACTTACCGAACCACGTTAAAATTGGTTGTTTATTGAGTTTGTGCCGTTATTTTGCATTGTTTGGCATTCTCTCGGTCTTTGTTTGATTTGGTCTCTCGAAGCACATCGGTTTTGTTTTGACTTCTGTCGCGCACAACAAGTGGTATCATAGCTCGGGCTACGCTTGGACTATTTGGAGGAGTAGATCGTTTTGGAGGCTTGTCTAGGGTTTCGTTTGGTGATAAAGGTGGGATCTTTTTTGGTAAAGACTCTATCTTTTTCAATTTTGAATCAATTCTTCGTTTGTTCCGCTTTGGTTTGTTGGTGCTTTGAGAAAGATGGTCGAGAAAGAAGAAGTTGTGGAGGGTACTTTCGACGTAAAGACCGTCCAAAGTTTGAATATCCACTCTATGAAAATAGATGTGTAGAAGTTTAATGGCATAAATAATTTTGGTCTTTGAAGATGCGAAGAAGTCTTAGATGCGCTCAATGCGCAAAATTTGGAGGATACATTGAAGTTGGACGGAAAACCGGACGATATTGTGGAAAATGTTTGGAAGAAGATGAATAGAACGACGTATGGTTAGCCCTGTCCAAAAAGCTCGCTGCCCCGGGCCCAGCCGGGCTGGAACCCCGCCCGGGTCCCCTTGCTGGCGCCCGGCCCAGCCCGGAACAGTGCGCAACAAATCCAGGCCGGGCGGCCCGGACCTGGAGCCCGGCTCATCCGCAACGGTCACCCTTGTTGACCGTTGAAGGAAAAAATCCGGGCCGGCCCGGCCCAACCCGGCCGGGCCAAAACGGCCATTTTTTGCGTTTTGACCGTTTTTGCCCCTTAAAACGATCAAAAAATGGCTTTTTGGTGAGGGTTTTTTTTGTCATTTGCCTAGGAGGCTGCCTCTATAAATAGAGGGGGTTTTACTTTTTCTCCTCACACCAAAACTCATATACTTCTATCTAATACTCTCTTATACAATCTTATACTCTCTTATACTTTCTAATCCTTTCATCAAATGACTTCTGGATCTGATTATGAAGAGCAAAATCTATCTCCTACCGATATTGAAATGAGTCCTCCTACAACAACAGCTACTCCTCCTACCGATCCTATCGGTGGCGATGAATCTGCACCAAGAGCTCCTAAATGGCCGAGATTCGATGTGTGGAATTTTTTTGAGAAGATAGACGTCACCAAGGATGAACACGATAGGATCCTCACCCAGAAGGCTAAATGTGCGTTGTGCGGCCGGACTTTCCAAGCTCATCATAGAGCGGCACCAACCACCTCAAACGCCATATAGAAAAACACAACAAAAACCAGACTCATTTAGGTGATATCCGACAATCTATGATGTCCCAATGCTCCTCTTCTAGTAGTCTCGGTACTTGGAATTATGACGTTGTCCGAGCCAGGAAATACGTCATCTGGTTTATCATTCTTAAAAACCTTCTTTTTAAATTAGTAGAAGATGATGAATTTGAAGATTTGTTTAGAAATGATTTTATTCCGATTTTAAAAAAATTTCTCGTCAAACCTGTCAATGTGACATTTTAAAACATTATCAAACGGAACAAGGAAAAATAATTTCTTATTTTAAAAATTTAAACTGTAAATTTTCTTTAACTTCTGATATTTGGACATCTAGAGTACAAACAAGTTATTTATGTATCACAGCACACTAGATTGATGAAAATTGGCAAATATTTAAAAGAGTTGTTTCTTTTATTGCAATTGAAGAGTCACATACTGGTATTAATGTAGCCAATTTAATAATTGAAGAACTTATGAAACTAGAAATTGATCAAAGAATATTTTCTCTTTCACTAGATAATGCAAGTAATAACAATGCAGCTGTAGATTTTCTCAAAATAACTCTGTCATTGACTTGTCATGGTGAACTTTTTCATATTAGATGTATATGTCATATTTTAAATTTAATTGTTCAAAGTGCATTTACTGAAATTAAACCCTTGATAGAAAAGGTTAGAACAATTGCTTATATGCATACTGCTTCTAAACAAAGACTTAAAAGATGGAAACAAATGTGTAAAAGAAAAAATATTAAGGCTAGACTAATTCCTAAAGATGTTGACCATAGGTAGAATTCTACCTATGTAATGTTAAGTGTAGCTATAGAATACAAAGAAATTATAAATGATTTTATAAATTATTTTGCTTCTAGTTCTAGCTCTGGTAGCTCTTATGGAATAACTGAAGATGAATGGACAATTATATGTAATTTAAATGAGATGTTACAAGTTTTTTATGATGCTACTGCGTAATTATCTGATTGTTATTATCCAACTATTACTTTAGCTGCTTTACAAATTTTAAATATTCAAAAACTTTTTAACAAATATCGTATGAATAATACTTTTGGAAGTATAATTTTTCAAATGGATAACAAATTTAATAAGTATTTTAGGCTTATTCTTCATATTTTTGGTTTGAGGATTCTTATTGATCCATGTTTGAAGGATATTGGCCTTCGAAGTTTGTTACAATCATTGTATGATGGACATGTTATAGACTTAGATGATGGATCCAGCATTACTGTTACTTCTCATCACTTAGCTATTAGAAATTATTTTCAAAGCTTATATGATGAGTACACAGCTAGACATGGTGTAGCTGCACAACAGTCTGCAGCTTCGACGCCTTCGAGCTCAAGCCGAGGTAAAAGTGTAAGTTTTGATAGGCATGTAATGGTAGCTAAGCTAACTGGTGGGTCTGGACTTGGATCATCGTTAGAGGTTTCTAAAATAGATGAATATTTATCTGCTTCTTTAGTTAAATGTCAAGAAAATGCTTTAGATATATTTATCTGCTTCTTTAGTTAAATGTCAAGAAAATGCTTTAGATATTTTGTAATGGTGGAGAGTATATGGATCAGTTTCATATCAGAAAATGCTTTAGATATTTTGTAATGGTGGAGAGTATATGGATCAGTTTCATATCCTATACTTTCCACTATGGTTCGTGACTTACTAACAATGCAGGTTTCGACGGTAGCTTCAGAATCCGCCTTCAGCACAGCAGAACGTTTGATTGACGACCACAGGACATGCTTAGATCCGTATACTGTACAAACGGTGATGTGCTTATAAGATTGGTGGAGGTACGAGAAGCGAACGCAAGGCATCGATCGGATGGCTGGAATTGAAGATAAATTTAAAGAGTTGGGACTAGCAGATAGATTTAAAGATTAAACAATATTCATCAAATTGTAATTTTTATTCTTAGATTTAAATTTGTAATGAATTATTTTGGAAACAGTTACAAATGATAGTGATATATGTTAGTAGGTACCAACCTAGTTAGGATGTACTCATCTATTGTGATGTGACGAATTTCGAAATAAATTTATACTTATAAAAGATTTACTGATTATTAATAAAGAAGTTATTTTTATCATCTTTCATTTTTATAATTTTTTATATTTGTAATTTATGTCATTTCAAGTTATTAATAATATAATTGTTTTTATTTTTATTTTCTATAATTTTTTGTATTTTTAATGTATATTTTAAAATTTAAAGAGATTTTTAAAAATTTAAAAAATAAAAATAAAAAAACCAAAAAACCCGGCCCGGCCCGGGCCTGGGTCTGGGCTCCGGTTTTACCCAGTCCAGGCCGGTCCGGATGGACAAGCCTACGTGTGGTGTGATTAGATCTTGTTTGACTCAAGATTTAAAATATGATGTGATCAATGAGATGGTTAAGAAAATTTGAGAGATCACTGAGAGCAAGTATTTGACCAAGAGTGTAGAGAACTGCTTGCATTTGAAGAAGAGGCTTTATCGTTTCTAATTGAAGAAAGAAACCTCCATTTGTGATCACATGAACCACTACACGAAGGTTCTTGCGGATTTGACGAGTGTAGATGTGATGATTGAAGATGTGGACAAGGCGTTGTTATTGTTGAGTTCCTTACCCGACGAGGAATATGAAACCTTCGTTCCTACTCTTATTAATGGGAAGACATCTCTTTCGTATAGTGAAGTCACCGCTGCACTTGTGAATTATCGGCTTCGAAAGAAGGATAAGAAGACTTCAGTTGAGTCGGTAGCGGGGGCATTGGTCGCGAGAGCAATGAGTCCAAACCGTGGTAGGAGATCATAATCTAGAGGGGCACATCCCGGAGTTCGTAGGAATCAGTATGCCTTTCGTAAAGAGGATGGACATTGGAAAGCCGAATGCCCAAAGTTGGTTGATCGAGCTGGGAAGAATAAGGGGAAAGCTATTTAAGCTTCATAGGTGAATGTTGTCAAGGCTAGTGGTGACAATTCAGATTCAGATTCTTCGGGCTATTCATTAGCACTATTGTCAGTTTGTGTTGTCGACTCTACAGAGTGGATGTTGGATTCTGGTGCTTCTTATCACATTTGCCCTAGGAGGGATTGGTTCTCCAATTTTCAGGAGTTGGAAAGAGGGGATGTCATGCTCATGGGTAAAGATCATGAATGCCCTATTACTGGTATAAGTACCGTTCATATTAGGATGTATGACAGAGTGATTCAGGAGTTGGATGAAGTGAGGTTCGTTCATCAGTTGAAGAAGAACATCATTTCACTTAGAGTTTTGGAGGCAGCAGGCTATAGGGTGAATTTAGAGGATGTATGTTTGAAGGTCACATTTGGGTCCATGATTGTGATGAAGGGCGTCAGGAGGAAGAATTTATACAATTTGATTGGGAGCACGGTGATTAGTAGAGAACTGACGACTTATTTGGATTTGACAAGACTGTGGCATTTGTTGAGGCTATGATATTTGATTGGTGATGCCGTGCATGGTTAGTTGAGGAGTTCTTTGACCTGCAGATTGAAGTCCTTTGAGAACATTGGTATGAGCAAGAAGAACGATGCGGAGTTTGGCACTTCTATCCATCGATCGAGGGGTCTTTTAGGTGGTGTGTTAGCCCTTATGTTTTGATGATGTTCTTACAACCACCATTATCGGTACTAATGGCTTATTGAGTGTAAATGTAGTAAAATCATTTGTCAAGCTCGTTAGTGCCATTAATGGAGGATGGATGGAATATATGCTACAACGAAGATATCCAAAGGAGGAGGAGGCCAAGAGATGAAGCAACGTTATTTCAAGAACGTCAAATTCGATTAAAAGCTTCATCCGATTCAAGCTATATCAAAGCTCAAGTATATTGCTCTCTATATGAGGATATTAGCTTTCTTTTGTTTTTCTCTCTAGTGCTAGAATGTAGGCAAAGAGTTACTGAGTTTACTTGAAGCTATTGGGAATCACACACACGTTTTTAAACTTGTGCTTTTAAGCGTTTTTCACAAAATACTATTTTTCACAAGTTTGAGTACCTATCTGCAAAATTCTTTTTCCAAGCAGTTTGTTTTTAGTATTAAAAACATTTTACAAAGTTTCAGAATTTTCAGAGGTCAAATGAATATTTTGGAAATATTTCAACTTGGTCAAATAACCTGATTTCAGAATATGTCAGAAATCGGTCGACCGGTCCGGTCGACCGATCCGATGACCTTTCTTCAGTATGTTTCCAGAGTATTTTCTTCGGTCAACCGATTTTTGCCTCTGTTCAGCCGCGACTTTTTTAAAATGGTCGTTTGCCTCGAACCCTGTGCTTTCACTTGTTAGTGATTGGCACAGTCTGTGATGAGGGTCTGAAGAAGAGATTATTATCTCATTTGGGTAGATTTATTTTTTGTTTTAAAATGATTTAAACTCTCCTATAAAATCCCCAGACCTCTTCTTCTTCCTCTAAGCCGTAACGTTTGAAAACCAGAGAGCTTTTTTCTGTTTCCTGAGAAAATTTTCAAAACCCTGTTTTTCTCTCTGTTTCAAGTGTGTTTCACTTCCCAGCTTCAATACTCTTCTCTTTGCTATAGGGGCTTGTGTAAAGAGAGGTTCTTGCTTGTTTTTTCTTCTGCTGCTGTGTGGTTGAGATCTGTGGAGATCTACTGTGAGGGAGTGTGATCTGTGAGATCAAACTGTGTAGTGAGAGAGAGATCTTGTGGGATCGCTGTGTAGACGAAGTTCCGGCTTCCAAACCGGATGTGTTAGTGGATTTCTCCTCGAGATGGGGGAGCGGAGACGTAGGTCAGCGGGCCGAACCTCGTTAACACATCGCGCGTCAAGGATAACGATTCCTAACTCTATCTCTTTCTATTTGATTGCACTTCTGTTTTGTGGTTTGCTTGTGCTGAGTTTTAAATTGCATATTAGAGCCTCTTGACCCTAATCACCCCCCCTCTAGGGTCCAACAAAGTTCATAAACCGAAAACACAATCTTTTCTCAAAAATACATATACTATGCATTAAACATGATTTCATTGAATTTAAACTTGTTGATTGATGAAATCATCTTAAGCACATATAAACATGAAAATGGAGGCCTCTTTGAATATGCATATGCTAGAAGGACAATCCACAACTAGACCACCTCTCTTCACCGGCACTAATTTTGCTTATTGGAAGGCTAGGATGAGAATTTACCTTCGTTGCATAGACCTTGACATTCTAGAGCTCATAGAAGAGAAATATGAAGAAAAGTCCAAAGTCGGGAACATGACCGATGGAGAAAGGCACCTAGCTAATCTCAACGCTAAGGCTATGAACGCCTTAATTTGTGGTCTTTCCCCTAATGAATATAATAGAGTTTCCACGTGTGCAACCGCATACGAAATTTGGGTAAAATTATGTGTCACACATGAAGGAACCCCCCAAGTTAAGGAATCTAAGATTAGTGGACTTATGCATGATTATGAGCTATTTAAAATGCTTCCAAATGAATCCATTGATGCTATGTTTTCTCGTTTTACTAATATCATCAATGAATTACATGGTCTAGATAAGCAATTATCCATTCAAGAGATGAATTACAAGATACTTCGCTCCTTGACTCCGACATGGGAACCCAAGGCTACGGCCATTGAGGAAGCTCATGACCTCACTACCTTAGCTCTTGATAGCCTCATCGGAAAGCTCAAAGTGCATGAGAAGAAGCTCAAGGGGAAGGAAAAGGAGGAAGTGTCATCACGCGAAGTTGAGGAGCCGTCACCAAAATTGAAGACCATAGCTCTCAAGGGAGCTAGTGACAACTCATCTTCGTCGTCGGAGAGTGAAGTTGATTTTTCTAGAGAAGTGGCTCATCTCTCTAGAAGAATCTCTAGACTTATCAAAATGAACAAAAAATTTAATCCCCGATCTAACAACAAGTTTTCATCTCGTGTAGGAAAATGCTTTGAATGCAACGAACCGGGTCACATCGCTAAGGATTGCCCCAAGCTCAAGGAAAAGTACATGAAGTACAAAAAGAAGAAGGCTATGTATGCCGGATGGGAAGAATCCGAACCAAGTGACTCGGATAGTGATGAAGAAGGAGCCAAATTTGCTCTTCATGACCCAAATGTTTGTTTCATGGCAAATGAACAAGAGGTAATATCCGAGGCCGAAAGTGAATCTTTCTATATGCAATGTGACATAGCTATGGCATTAGAAGAGTTGAACTTTGAATTTAAAAGAATGTCTAAAGAATACTCTTCTTTCAAAAAATTGCATACCTCTTGTGATATTAAGCTAGAGCAACTAACAACCTCTCTTGCTCTAAAAGATGAATTGCTAGGAGATCTCGATTTCGAGAACAAGCAATTAAGATCAAAGATTGAAAAATTAGAAATTGAGGGTTGTAGAACTAGACCCACTCATGCTTATGACAACTACAATCACCATGGTAGAAATAGGTTTCATAGTTCCAACATTCGTACATACAAAAGAAATTTTGTATGCACCTATTGTATGAGACATGGACACATTTCTACTCATTGTAGAATTAAAGACAATGAAGATTTTTATGGTTTGATATGGGTACCCAAAGGTACCAACACTACTAACCACCAAGGACCCAAGACATGGGTACCTAAAGCTACTACACCTTCATCTTCTTCTTTTGTAGGGAACGTCACGGCAACGACGTAAGGAGATGTGGTACCTTGATAGTGGTTGCTCACATCATATGACGGGCAACAAAGAGTTATTTGCAACCCTATCAAGGATTGAAGGAGGCAATGTCTCCTTCGGTGGTGGTGAGAAAGGTAAAATCATTGGTATCGGGTCTATTGGTAAGAAACCCTCACCCACAATTGAAGATGTTTATTTAGTAAGTGGTTTGAATCATAATCTTCTTAGCATTAGCCAATTAAGTGATAAAGGTTTTGATATTTCCTTTAAACCGGATAAATGCATCATTAGTATGGATGGAAATATTGTTTTTATTGCAAATCGCAAGTCTAATGTTTATATTTTTGAGATGAATGAGTTAGTTAATCAAGATGTGAAGTGTCTTGCGGCTATTGATGAAAACCCTTGGATTTGGCACAAGAGACTTGGACATGCAAATATGGAGTTAATATCAAAATTGTCTAAGAAGAATCTTGTGAAAGGGCTACCTAACTTACACTTCATAAAAGATACAATTTGTGAGGATTGTGCCAAAGGTAAACAAACGAAATCTTCTTTCAAATCCATTCATGAGGTATCAACTTCTAAACCTTTGCAATTACTTCATCTTGATTTATTTGGTCCTATGCGTGTTACCTCTCTTGGAGGCAAACACTATGTTTTTGTGATTATTGATGATTTTTCTCGTTTTACATGGACAATATTTCTTGCTAAGAAAAATGATTGTTTTGAAGAATTTGCAAATCATGTTAAAAGAATTGAAAATGAAAAAGATTTGAAAGTTGTTAAGATAAGAAGTGATCATGGTGGTGAATTTCAAAATGAATTTTTCTATGATTTTTGTGCTCATCATGGTATAACTCATATGTTTTCCGCTCCTAGAACACCACAACAAAATGGTGTTGTTGAACGGAAAAATCGCACCATACAAGAGATGGCACGTACTATGTTAAATTCTTTTGATTTACCAAAATACTTTTGGGCGGAAGCCGTCAATACGGCTTGCCATGTTTTAAATCGTGTTTTGATTAGACCAAGGCTTAAGAAAACCCCTTATGAACTTTATCATGGAAAAACTCCTTTCATTGGTTATTTTCGTGTTTTTGGTTGCAAATGTTTTATCTTAAATACAAAAGATCACCATGATAAATTTGATTCCAAAATTGATGTTGGTATTTTCTTGGGTTATGCACCTCGAAGTAAGGCTTATAGGGTCTTCAATAAACGAAGCCTCGTTGTTGAAGAGTCTATAAACGTTACTTTTGATGAGACTAATGTTGGCTCTCAAGTTGTGTTGCCTAGGAAAGATGATGATGATGATATTGAGGGAGGATTGGACTTGTTGCAAATCAATGACACTCCCTCTATAGAAGTTCAAAAGGATGTGGATAGCACAAACGCTCAAGATCAAGTTGAACCACCTAAAGCTTGGAAATTCACATCAAATCATCCAAAGGAACAAATCATTGGGAGCCCTTCAAAAGGAGTTATAACTCGCTCAAAAGCCTTGAGTGAATGTGGTAATGTTGCATTTCTATCTCAACTAGAACCTAAAAAGGTTAATGATGCTTTGAATGATGAATTTTGGGTTTTGGCTATGCATGAAGAATTAAACAATTTTCAAAGAAATGAAGTTTGGAAGTTAGTTCCTAGACCTAACAATGCTAGTGTAATTGGTACAAAATGGGTTTTTAGAAACAAACTTGATGAACATGGCATTGTAACTAGAAATAAAGCACGTTTGGTTGCCCAAGGATACAATCAAGAGGAGGGCATAGACTATGATGAAACCTTTGCACCGGTTGCAAGGTTGGAATCTATTAGGATGTTTTTGGCATTTGCTAGTTTTAAAAATTTCAAACTATTTCAAATGGATGTCAAAAGTGCTTTCTTAAATGGTTTTATAGAAGAGGAAGTGTATGTTGAGCAACCCCCCGGTTTTATAGATCATGCTTTTCCTAATCATGTTTACCGGGTACAAAAAGCCTTATATGGGTTGAAACAAGCTCCTAGGGCTTGGTATGCTCGCCTCTCTAGTTTTCTTGTTGAAAATGGTTTTTCAAAAGGATCTATTGATAACACACTTTTTGTGAGAAAAAGGAAAAATGATTTCATTTTAGTTCAAATATATGTGGATGACATTATTTTTGGTGCTACTAATGAATCCTTGTGCAAGGAATTTTCTAAAGTTATGCAGGATCACTTTGAGATGAGTATGATGGGAGAGCTTACATTCTTTCTCGGGCTCCAAGTCAAGCAAACTAAGGATGGGATCTTCATTTCACAAAGCAAGTATGCGAAGGAATTGGTGAAGAAATTTAAGTTGGAGAATTCTAAGCATGCGCCTACTCCCATGAGTACTAGTGTTAAGCTTGATGCGGATGAGAGTGGTGAAGATGTGGACCAAAAACTATACCGAGGTATGATAGGTAGTCTTCTTTATCTCACCGCTAGTAGACCCGACATCATGTTTAGTGTATGTGCATGTGCACGTTTTCAAGCTTCTCCCAAAGCGTCTCATTTAATTGCGGTTAAAAGAATCATTAAGTATGTTAATGGAACTTTTAACCTTGGTTTGTTTTATCCAAAAAGTACCACTTTTGATTTATATGGTTTTTGTGATGCCGACTTTGCCGGATGTAAGGTAGATCGCAAGAGTACTAGTGGAACATGCCAATTCTTAGGAAATTCCCTTGTTTCTTGGGCTTCCAAGAAACAAAATTGTGTTGCATTGTCCACTACGGAAGCGGAATACATTGCCGCCGGCTTATGTTGTGCTCAAGTTTTATGGATGAAACAAAGTTTAGTTGACTATGATTTGAATTTTCAAAATATTAAAATCTTTTGTGATAACACAAGTGCCATAAATATTTCCAAAAATTCGGTTTTGCATTCTAGAACTAAGCATATTGACGTGCGCCATCATTTCTTACGCGATCATGTAGAGAGACAAGATGTATCCCTAGTATTTGTTGACACCAAATCTCAACTAGCGGATATATTTACTAAGCCTCTTGGAGAGGATGATTTTTGTCGCATAAGAAATGGTTTGGGCTTATGCACTATGTGAAAGTTCTACATTGCTTGCTTGATTAGTTGCATTTTGCATTTGGCATTTCTCTTTACCCCATTTTTGATGGTGACAAAGGGGGAGAGAAATCTCCTCATTTGTTGCATATATTTAGGGGGAGCTCATAGATAGGGGGAGCACCTATCTATAAGCTATTTTATTTTTGCTCTTATATAATGGTTGGTTGTCATCATCAAAAAGGGGGAGATTGTTAGCCCTTATGTTTTGATGATGTTCTTACAACCACCATTATCGGTACTAATGGCTTATTGAGTGTAAATGTAGTAAAATCATTTGTCAAGCTCGTTAGTGCCATTAACGGAGGATGGATGGAATATACGCTACAACGAAGATATCCAAAGGAGGAGGAGGCCAAGAGATGAAGCAACGTTATTTCAAGAACGACAAATTCAATCAAAAGCTTCATCCGATTCAAGCTATATCAAAGCTCAAGTATATTGCTCTCTATATGAGGATATTAGCTTTCTTTTGTTTTTTCTCTCTAGTGCTAGAATGTAGGCAAAGAGTTACTGAGTTTACTTGAAGCTATTGGGAATCACACACACGTTTTTAAACTTGTGCTTTTAAGCGTTTTTCACAAAATACTATTTTTCACAAGTTTGAGTACCTATCTGCAAAATTCTTTTTCCAAGCAGTTTGTTTTTAGTATTAAAAACATTTTACAAAGTTTCAGAATTTTCAGAGGTCAAATGAATATTTTGGAAATATTTCAACTTGGTCAAATAACCTGATTTCAGAATATGTCAGAAATCGGTCGACCGGTCCGGTCTACCGATCCGATGACCTTTCTTCTCTATGTCTCCAGAGTGTCGTCGGTCGACCGATACGGTCGACCGAATTTCTCAACCCTTAATCGGTCGACCGTGCCGGTCGACCGATGAGTCTCTGGATGTTTTGTCAAAACTCCTTAGCTGCTGGCGGTCGACCGATTTTTTCGGTCGGTCGACCGAAGGTATTTTTCGGTCGACCGATATTTTCTTCGGTCAACCGATTTTTGCCTC
Organism: Asparagus officinalis; assembly: GCF_001876935.1. Lineage (NCBI taxonomy): Eukaryota > Viridiplantae > Streptophyta > Magnoliopsida > Asparagales > Asparagaceae > Asparagus > Asparagus officinalis. Next base: position 100,442,153 of record NC_033797.1, on the reverse strand, counting down.
TGTTCAGCCGCGACTTTTTTAAAACGGTCGTTTGCCTCGAACCCTGTGCTTTCACTTGTTAGTGATTGGCACAGTCTGTGATGAGGGTCTGAAGAAGAGATTATTATCTCATTTGGGTAGATTTGTTTTTTGTTTTAAAATGATTTAAACTCTCCTATAAAATCCCCAGACCTCTTCTTCTTCCTCTAAGCCCTAACGTTTGAAAACCAGAGAGCTTTTTTCTGTTTCCTGAGAAAATTTTCAAAAACCTGTTTTTCTCTCTGTTTCAAGTGTGTTTCACTTCCCAGCTTCAGTACTCTTCTCTTTGCTATAGGGGCTTGTGTAAAGAGAGGTTCTTGCTTGTTTTTTTCTTCTGCTGCTGTGTGGTTGAGATCTGTGGAGATCTACTGTGAGGGAGTGTGATCTGTGAGATCAAACTGTGTAGTGAGAGAGAGATCTTGTGGGATCGCTGTGTAGACGAAGTTCCGGCTTCTAAACCGGATGTGTTAGTGGATTTCTCCTCGAGAGTGGGGAGCGGGGACGTAGGTCAGCGGGCCGAACCTCGTTAACACATCGCGCGTCAAGGATAACGATTCCTAACTCTATCTCTTTCTATTTGATTGCACTTCTGTTTTGTGGTTTGCTTGTGCTGAGTTTTAAATTGCATATTAGAGCCTTTTGACCCTAATCACCCCCCCTCTAGGGTCCAACATGGTGTTCATTCAGGCATTTGGGATCCTTCTAAGGAGGCATCGTTGAGAGGTAATAGGTATTTGGTTTCCGCAGTTGGGGACTATTCTAGGCATTGGTGGGTTGCAACCATGTCCCATTGGTTTGAAGTCCTAAAAGTCAACAACAGATAGAGGAAGTGTGTTGGCAGAAAAGTAACCCGTCATTTTATTTTTGGTAGGGGTTCTTTCTTGCTTTTGTGCCGAGCTAACGACAGTTTGAGACATTTCATTGGAGAGGAAATATTAGGGAGATGAGATGAGATGATAGTTTTGATGGATCGTTCCTTACTGGAGGAGGATCGATGTTTGTTGTCGAGCATTGGATTGCAGATGAGTTTTGGAGCTTCGACATATTTGGGTCATCTTAGTCATAGGTTGCCGACTGCTGCGTTTGGAGTTATTGGATCTGGTGGAGCTGCTTTAGATTTTGGGTTACGTCGGATATTTGGTTGCCAACATTTGGTCACTTTGAGGATGTGAGATTTGATCTGATTGCACATTTGGGATTCAAAGACTCGTTTGGTTATCAGTTGGGAGACTCTGATTTTGTTCTGAGCAGCTATGTCACATTTGACTCTCGACAGGTGGAGAGTGTTGATCAAATCATTGTGATATAGCAGCTGGTGGAGGATGATGCTACTCCACGTTGGGTGGAGATTGCTCCACATACTCAAGATCGTACTATATCGTTTGGGATTCCAGCTGAGGTGACACAATTTGGGAATCATTTGGATTTGGATGCAGATGATGAGTTGGTTGATTCGAGTGCAGCTAGTGGACATATTTTGGATTTGAATATGGCCATTGATTCATCTCAGGTGGAGGTGTTTGATTTGTTTCACTTTGAGGCCATTGGGAGAGCTATTAGCCGCAGATTTGTTAGTGAAGAGTTGAGAACTCTTCTATTGGATTGAGGGTCTTTGGAGGCTATTTGGTGAACTACGTAAATGCATGATTCCTTGGGCAAGAGGATACGTAGGTAGTCATTTATGATGCAGCCGGTTTGGTGAGTTGATACCGATATTTGGAGTTTGTTTGCATTCTCATTTGTATTCTCGACTTGTTGTGGATTGAGTCTGTTATCGTGGATTTGTTCCACTTCGTACTGGACACAACAAGTGAGACGTTTGGTTCGTATTGGTGTCGGATCAATTTTGGGAAAACTTCACCGATGTGAAGAATTATTAGATAGCAGGTTCCTAATATGTTTCCTAATTTGTTTTGGTAACATGTTATTGGGATTCCTAATTTGTTTTGGTAAGAGGAATTCAATTCTGTTTTGGTAACAAATTATTAGGATTCCTAATCTGTTTTGATTTTGGTTTTAGAATTCCTAGTATGTTTTTGGTTTTAGGATTTCTATATATAAGGAACGATTGGAAGAGAGAATTGAACAGTGAAGGGGATATTTAGAGCATAGAAAAGAGGTATTTTCTGAGCTATTGGTTAGGGTTTTATTTGGAGAGAATTAGAGATTTGTTGGTGAGATTAATTGGTGAGTTCGAGTGATTTGTAATCTCAGTTTGTACTCTTCTTCTCTATTAGTGAAAGTCCCATCACTTCTTGCCCCGTGGACGTAGGCAACTTGCCGAACCATGTTAAAATTGATTGTTTGAGTTTGTGCCATTATTTTGCATTATTTGGCCTTCTCTTGGTGTTTGTTTGATTTGGTCTCTTGAAGCACATCGATTTTGTTTTGGCTTCCGCCGCGCACAACACATGTGTCTGGTGTGATGTTGGTATGAATTGTTCTGATATCAAAACTTCGAGATTGTGATGAAAATTGAGGGGCTGTAATTTTATACTTTAATAGATCTAATGTGGCATCCATTTTTTTCCTTTTGATTACCCTATCATCATGTGAAGTTAACTCAGTTCTTTGCTGTCTTCTTGACTTATGATGATATTTTTTAAAGTAATATCATTATTATGTGTTGATATAATCATCAAGAGCAAGTGAACAAGATAGTGTTTCCACCACAACATACATGTGTTTGCTTGTGTACTATACAGTTTCATCAATCATTCTATTGTCATTGATGTTAGTCTAAGTGCAGACCCAAAGTTAAAGCAAAAGCTGGAATCAGGAAGACGAAGGAAACAATCAAGACAAGCTACGGTCGACCGTGGTGGTTGGTACGGTCGACCGCGAACATGCACGAGATAGGAAAAGTCTTTGGACTTTTTTCGGTCGATCGCGCCAGATGGTCCGGTCGACCGCGAGACCCTGGAGGTGTTTTTTGGGTTTCTATCGTTTATCTGATCGACCGCGACTGGTTCGGCGGTCGACCGTGAGTCGAGCTAGTAGTTTTCTAAACTGTTTTGAATTCTGCTTGGGTTGGGATTCATATATATACCTATATGTTTCTAGGGCTAATTAGAACGTCGAAAAAAGTAAGAAGACAAGAAAAAGAGAGCTTTTGAGAGAGAATCTCAGAGAGGTTAAATTCTAATTTGAGTGCTTATATTCCTTCTTCAATTAATCAAAGGAATTGTGTGGTGTGACTCCCGAGGATGTAGGCACGTTGTCGAACCTCGTTAAATCCGTGTGTTTCTTTTTGTTCTTATTTCCTATAATTTTTTATCTTTGATTTGTGGTGAATATCTTTCTTACTCAACTCTTAAACATAATATCCGAAAGGGTACAGATTTAATTTGATTGTTTGGAATCCCTAACAACTGGTATCAGAGCTTCATTCAGCAAATTTATGAGAAAGAGAGCCATAGCAGAGAAAATCAAATCTAAGATCGAGAAGTTTGACGGTTCAGACTTCGCCTACTAGAAGTCACAGATGGAAAACTATCCGTACCAGAAGGACTTTTATCTCCCATTAATGGGCAAGGATAAGGGACAGAAGAAAGAGGAGTCAGACGATGATTGGGAAATACTGGATAAGAAGAATTTAGGGAAAATCCAGTTATCGTTCGCCAAGACAGTAGCCCACAACATATTGTAGGAGAAGATGACGGTAGGGCTTATGGAAGTGCTCGCGAAAATGTACGATCAACCGTCTGTAGAAAACAAGGTGCATCTCGTCAAAACTCTATTCAACCTCAAGATGGAAGAAGGACGGTCCTTCACGATGCACCTCAGCGAGTTCAACACGATTGTTGATCAACTTATCTCCGTGGACATCACGTTTGATGACAAAGTGCAAGCCCTATTGATTCTATCGTAGTTGTCGGATAGTTGGGCAGGTTGTGTGACGGCAATCAGCAATTCGGCGGGGAAGGAGAAGTTGAAGCTGAATGAGGTTGTTAGCATGATTCTATCCGAGGAGGTTAGAAGAAAATCGTCCGAATCAGAAGTAATTGGTGAGTTCGAGTGATTTGTAATCTCAGTTTGTACTCTTCTTCTCTATTAGTGAAAGTCCCATCACTTCTTGCCCCGTGGACGTAGGCAACTTGCCGAACCATGTTAAAATTGATTGTTTGAGTTTGTGCCATTATTTTGCATTATTTGGCCTTCTCTTGGTGTTTGTTTGATTTGGTCTCTTGAAGCACATCGATTTTGTTTTGGCTTCCGCCGCGCACAACACATGTGTCTGGTGTGATGTTGGTATGAATTGTTCTGATATCAAAACTTCGAGATTGTGATGAAAATTGAGGGGCTGTAATTTTATACTTTAATAGATCTAATGTGGCATCCATTTTTTTCCTTTTGATTACCCTATCATCATGTGAAGTTAACTCAGTTCTTTGCTGTCTTCTTGACTTATGATGATATTTTTTAAAGTAATATCATTATTATGTGTTGATATAATCATCAAGAGCAAGTGAACAAGATAGTGTTTCCACCACAACATACATGTGTTTGCTTGTGTACTATACAGTTTCATCAATCATTCTATTGTCATTGATGTTAGTCTAAGTGCAGACCCAAAGTTAAAGCAAAAGCTGGAATCAGGAAGACGAAGGAAACAATCAAGACAAGCTACGGTCGACCGTGGTGGTTGGTACGGTCGACCGCGAACATGCACGAGATAGGAAAAGTCTTTGGACTTTTTTCGGTCGATCGCGCCAGATGGTCCGGTCGACCGCGAGACCCTGGAGGTGTTTTTTGGGTTTCTATCGTTTATCTGATCGACCGCGACTGGTTCGGCGGTCGACCGTGAGTCGAGCTAGTAGTTTTCTAAACTGTTTTGAATTCTGCTTGGGTTGGGATTCATATATATACCTATATGTTTCTAGGGCTAATTAGAACGTCGAAAAAAGTAAGAAGACAAGAAAAAGAGAGCTTTTGAGAGAGAATCTCAGAGAGGTTAAATTCTAATTTGAGTGCTTATATTCCTTCTTCAATTAATCAAAGGAATTGTGTGGTGTGACTCCCGAGGATGTAGGCACGTTGTCGAACCTCGTTAAATCCGTGTGTTTCTTTTTGTTCTTATTTCCTATAATTTTTTATCTTTGATTTGTGGTGAATATCTTTCTTACTCAACTCTTAAACATAATATCCGAAAGGGTACAGATTTAATTTGATTGTTTGGAATCCCTAACAACTGGTATCAGAGCTTCATTCAGCAAATTTATGAGAAAGAGAGCCATAGCAGAGAAAATCAAATCTAAGATCGAGAAGTTTGACGGTTCAGACTTCGCCTACTAGAAGTCACAGATGGAAAACTATCCGTACCAGAAGGACTTTTATCTCCCATTAATGGGCAAGGATAAGGGACAGAAGAAAGAGGAGTCAGACGATGATTGGGAAATACTGGATAAGAAGAATTTAGGGAAAATCCAGTTATCGTTCGCCAAGACAGTAGCCCACAACATATTGTAGGAGAAGATGACGGTAGGGCTTATGGAAGTGCTCGCGAAAATGTACGATCAACCGTCTGTAGAAAACAAGGTGCATCTCGTCAAAACTCTATTCAACCTCAAGATGGAAGAAGGACGGTCCTTCACGATGCACCTCAGCGAGTTCAACACGATTGTTGATCAACTTATCTCCGTGGACATCACGTTTGATGACAAAGTGCAAGCCCTATTGATTCTATCGTAGTTGTCGGATAGTTGGGCAGGTTGTGTGACGGCAATCAGTAATTCGACGTGAAAAGAGAAGTTGAAGCTGAGTGAGGTTGTTAGCATGATTCTATCCGAGGAGATTAGAAGAAAATCATCCGAATAAGAAGGTTCAGGTTCAACTCTAAGTTTCGAGCAGAGAGGCAGAAGCCAGAAGAAAGGGAACCAGAACAAGAATCGATTGAAGTCGAAGAAGCGGTCGAACTGGAAGGTTAGGCCTATCAAAGGGAAGTGTTGGAACTACGGCAGAAGGGCCATATGTCTCCAGTCTGCAAAAGTCCAAAGAAGGATGTGGGTGAGTAGGAGGCTCATATCGTGAAGGATGTTTTGATCCTTGCTATGGACAGCGATTCAGATTCTTGGGTCATCGACTTAGGAGCCTATTTTCACGCCACTGCTAATAAGAAGCATCTTCAGAATTATGTAGCAGGGGGACTTTGGAAAAGTGCATTTAGGGGATAATGAGCCATGTAATATTGTTGGAAAGGGCGACGTGTAGATTCAGATGAAGGGCTCTAAGTGGAACATAAAGAACGTAAGACACGTACCGAAGTTGAAGAGAAATCTTATTTTGGTAGGACAACTTGGAGCACAAGGCTACGTTTTGACATTTACCGGGGATTCGTGGAGGATCTCTAACGGTATGATGGTTGTTGCCCGAGGTAACAAAACAAGAACACTCTACCTCACCTCACATGCGAGTGACACCCTAACAATTGCAACTGACAAAGAGAGTACGGATCTGTGGTACAACATGTTAGGACACATGGGCGAGAAGGGAATGAAAATTCTACATCCACAGGGAAAGCTAATCGGGATCGATTCCATGGAAGTCGGGGTTTGAGAAGACTACACCTTTGGGAAGCAGAAGAGGGTTAGTTTTCAGAAGGGTGGAAGGCCACCTAAGGTTCAGAAGCTAGAGTTGATTCATACAGATGTATGAGGTCCAGCCAGTGTGTCTTCTTTTGGTGGTTCGAGATACTATATCACCTTTATCGACGATCACTCGAGAAATGTGTGAGTTTACTTTATGAAGCACAAGTCAGAGGTGTTCGGAGTCTTCAAGTGGTGGAAGGCCATGATGGAAAACAAGACAGATCTGAAGGTAAAATGTTTGAGATCAGACAATGATGGAGAATACAAGCTGGAAGAGTTCAAGAGGTTCTGTGCGACGAATGATATTCATTTAGAGAGGTCTACTCCAGGGATACCACAACAAAACGATATTGTAGACAGGATGAACAGAACCTTGACGGAGCGTGTCAGGACCATGCAATTATATGCAGGTCTACCTAAAATATTTTGGACAGATACGGTGCATACGGCGGCTTATCTTATTAATCATGGGCCATCAGTTCCATTGAATTTTAGGATTCCAGAGGAGGTTTGGAGTGGTAAGAAGGTTTATGCAGGGCAATGGTTATGGAAGATGCAATTCAGATCATTACTTCTACTTCAAGAGATTTGGGTCCAGCTTTATCATATTGTTATTATATATTGATGACATGTTAGTAGAAGGATCGTGTTTAGAGGAGATAAATAGTTTGAAGAAGCAGCTAACAAAGGAGTTTGCAATGAAGTATCTAGGTACAGTGAAGCAGATTCTAGGGATGTGAATCAGTAGGAATGAAGCTGAATGGACGTTGTGGTTGAGCCAAGCTGTATATATCGAGAAGGTACTTCAGAGGTTCAATATGAAAAATGCTAATCTTGTTAGCACACCCCTTGGGAACCAGTTCAAATTATCTGAGGAGCAATCACCTAAGACAGATGCAGAAAGAGGGCACATGAGCAGGGTGCTATATTCTTCGACTATTGGGAGTCTCATGTACGCGATAGTTTACACGAGGCCGGACATTGCCCATGCAGTGGGAGTTATGAGCAAGTTTGCAAGCAATCCAAGAAAGAAGCATTGGGAGACCGTGAAGTGAATATTGCGGTACCTGAGGGATAACTAACAAACTACTATGTTTTAGGAGGAAGGAGTTGGTGCTGTAGGGATACGTGGATGCGGACTTCATCGGTGATCATGATACGAGGCGGAGCACCACGGGGTATGTTTATACTTTGGTGTCGATAGCAGTGAGCTGGGTCTCACGTCTGCAGAAGATTGTAACTTTATCTACAATCGAGGCTGAGTATGTCGCGATGATTGAAGCAAGCAAGGAGATGATCTGGTTGGCTGGATGCTTAGAAGAGTTGGATCTAAAGCAAGGAAGAGAAGTTCTTTATTGTGATAGCCAAAGTGCTATACACCTTGCCAAGAATCCAGTATATCATGCCAGAACGAAGCACATCAACGTACGATACAATTTCATACGCTCGCTGATCGAGGACGGGAAGTTACATTTAGAGAAGATTTTGGGGAGTCAAAATCCGGCAGACATAATGACGAAGGCAGTCACCATAGAGAAGCTGAAGTCGTACGTAACTTCAGTTGGCCTTAACGAGTAGAAGATAAAGGCGGAGCCACACTAGGATGATCGACGAGATCGCCGGGATGATGATGATTGAAGAAAGGATTTTTCCGCGGAGGAGAATATACTTGCAAAAAAGGAGAGAGTTCGGGAGAGTTCATTGATGACGCTTTGGTCTCCAAGTGAGAGATTGTTAGTCTAAGTGTAGACCCAAAGCTGAAGCCGAAGCTGGAATTAGGAAGACGAAGAAAATAGTCAAGACAAGCTACGGTCGACTGTGGCGGTTGGTGCGGTCGACCGCGAACATGCACGAGATAGGAAAAGTCTCTGGACTTTTTTTGGTCGATCGCGGCAGATGGTTGTTGGCCTTCTTGTTTTGATGATGTTTAACAAACAATTTACCACTAATGTTGTTTGTCTAGTATTTGTATTTTCCTATGTATTGTAGACAAACAACATCGTTGGAGGATGGATGGAATTGCGCCTTAACGATCATATCAAATGGAGGTTGGCGGAATGTCGGTGAAAAGCCTTGCAATTCAAAGTTAAAGATCAAGTTCAAGCTTAATCCGCATGTGTACCAAGTTGAGCTACAATGAAGATCAAGATCAACTTGGGTAATGTAGTTTAGGATTTATATTATGTGTGTTAAGTACTCTAAGCTCAATTATCTATACACACACATTTTATTAGTTTCCTTGTATATATATGTAATCACATATATATACAACACAAGTTTTGGTTTTCATGTTTATAAATATGAAATTACATGTTTCATATTTATTATTTTGATTTGGTTTATCTACATAGATATGAAACAAATATATTTTCATATACATACTCATAGGTTTCATTTTCTATTGTATTTGTGAAAATACTGTATTCTTAGTTTATAGACTTCAATATCAGTTTATACATGTTTTACTAAGTCTATAAAAACATTTCACAAAGTTTCAAAAGTTGGTTTATGTCAAAACATCAAAATTCAAGTATCTCATATTTTCATGTTTTGGACTATTTTGTAAAATGATGATATTTCTCATTTGGGAAGTCTTCTTAGAAAACCAGTTTTTGTAGCATGTGTATTATCATGTCTATAATCATTCCCCAAAGTTTTACATTTTTTGGAATTTATTTGATATTTTTAAACAGTGTTTTAAAATCAGCAAAACATGTTTTTCATATGTCAGATTTCGGTCGACCGCACCGGTCGACCGAACATGAGTTCATATTCTCACTGGGCGACAGAGAGTCTGTCGGTCGACCGGTCCGGTCGACCGAAAGCTCCATCGGTCGACCGCACCAGTCGACCGATGATTGTCCAGAGCTGGTTTTCGTGCTTTTTCTCTCCATCGGTCGACCGACTAAATTTCCGGTCGACCGACAATAGAGCCGTTGTCTCCTAACGGCTATTTCTGAGCTGATTTGTCTGGGGCTGTTTTGTCATTTTGGTTTGGGGTTTTTGTTGAGATCTTGAGTGGGTATAAATACCCAATTGCTGATCTCTTTTCAAGTCCCACATTGAGCTTATTGTATTTTCATACATAGTATATTTGGGTTGGTGAGAGTTGTAACAATTGAGTGTGAGCTTTCATTATGTTCTCATTCATATTGGAGAACAATCACTTGTTATTTTGAGCCTAATCGTGGGAATCACTTTATAATACACTTGTACAGCGAGAGGAGTGTGTGGTGAGAGTCGGGGATCGTTCCAAGAGGAGTGGCGTCGGTTGACGAGCCTAGGGAGATGTTGTAACCGAGCACTTGAGGGAGACACGGCTAGGTCCAACACTTAGTGGGTGTAGAGTGGGATTACAATAGTGTGTTGATTGTAAAGTTTTCGGTTAGCTAGAAAACCGAGTGTGAGGTGTAAACGTTATTCGGGTGCGTAGAAAATCCGGTTGTGATAGTGGATTTCTCCCCGGGAGTGGGGAGCGGAGACGTAGGACGGAAGGTCCGAACTCCGTGATCATATCGTGTGTTTGTGATTGCATTGGCGTTCTTATTCTTGTTTTCATATCTTATATCGCCTTTGTGTATTGCTCATCATATTACCCTATCACTTGTTTAGATTGTTTACCCCTTGCGTTAGTTTATATATCCTTGCATATATTTCACTATATGCCTCTTTGCTAGGATATATCATATTGTATATTGCTTATTCTTGCTTATAACTCTTGTATATCTATCTTGCAAGAATATACTTGTTAATTAATTTTAATTGGCACTTAAATCGGATTAGATTAGCATAAGACCCTAATCACCCCCCCTCTAGGGTCTAACAATTGGTATCAGAGCTTGGTGCTCTTTGATTTAAGGTCTAATCGTCTTAGTTAAAGATCCAAGTTATCTTTTTGTGCTAATCTTGTTTTGATTGCATTTGTATCTTGCTTGCATATTTTTACAAATTATGGATATGAATGATGCATCTTGTTTAGGCTATGATTCTAGTATTGCTCCTAAATTCAATGTTTTCCCATATGCTCAATGGTGTTTTAGATTTAAATTATTTGGTCAATCGAAAAATATCGATTTATGGGAAGTCATTGATTGTGCTTATATTATACCCACGTTGGAGAAATCCAAGTGTTGCAAACATGATAAAAAGATGTTTATTATGAACAAGCTTATGTTAGAATTTTTATTAAATGCATTTGATTCATTTATGTCTAACAAGCTTGATTCTTTTGATAGTGCTTACACCTTATGGAAATTTATTGAAGCACATCAAGGGGACTTGGAGGCGATCCAACAAGCTTTGGAGGATCCCGCTTCAAATTCAAAAGGGGCATCATGCACACGGCCACTAGGCGATAGCCCTAGTGAGGTTTGCGAGTTCGAAACAACTAATGATTTATCTAGTGATGAACTTGCGTGTGCTAGTGAAAAATTATTGCATGCCTTTAACAAATTGCAAAATGATTTCATTAATTTACAAAGCAAGCATGTAGAACTTATATCCGATCATGATAAGCTAGCTTCCAATTTTGATATCATTTCCAAAGAAAATGTTGCTCTTAAAGAAAGTAATGATATGTTAAAATTGGAAAATGAGAAATTATCATCATCCATTTTTAGTTTATCTCATGCTAAGATTGATGCCATGTTAGAAGTAGAGAACATAAAAAATAATACAGCTTCTTTTATAAATAACTATTTATGTTCTACTTCTAAAAATGCATATGTACCTAAAAATGAAGATTTGAATCTTATGAAAAATAGTATTTCATCTTTAGATTCAACTTTGAAAATATGCATTAATAACCATAAGAAGCTTATGGACATGTGTGCTAAGACTAAATCAAAAAGCAAAACTTATAAGTGTTCTATTTGCGGCCGTCAAGGTCATTTAGCTAAGTTTTGTTATGATGCACACAAACATAAGAATTCTAATGTTCCTTGTGCATCTCATGTAGCTTCTTCATCTTGTACACTTACACATTCACATGCTCATTCTCACAAAGTTCATCATAAGCATGCTAGTGTGTTCAAGTGTGATCATTGTGGTCGTTTTGGCCATTTGGCAAAATTTTGCTATGATTTGAAAAAGACTTCACTTTTGCCAAATGATTTTAAAAGACCACAAAAGTTTAAATGTGATGTTTGTGGTAGGTTTGGACATCTTGCTAAATTTTGTTTTGATATACAAAAAGCTTCTAAATTGTAATATGTTCCAAATAAACCATTGTTTAAGAATGTTTCTCATTTGCAAAATAATTTTAAAAGAAAATCTTTATTTGCAAATGATTCCCGTACACAAGCTAATGGTCCACAAAAACAAATGGATCTCTTTCATTGCACAAATTGCAATAGGAAGGGTCATTTGAATGAATATTGTTTTGACCATGTTAGTGCACCATATATGCCTAAGAGGGTTCATAACCCTAAGGCTTTGAGCTTTAATGATAGGGGTCATGTCCCTAAATCTTTTGGTACCAAGAGTTCTTGGGTACCAAAACAAATTTGATTTTCAAACTAAGAATTTTATTGTTTTTATCTTTCTTTGTCTTGGTTTTGAAAATTATGCGTTAAAATCTTTTGGTTATGAAAACAATTTTTCTTGTACAAAATCTTTTGTTTTCATGATTATTATTTTTTGTTTGATGAGAGGACTATGTTTATATAACCCTCCGGAGTTATTAGGTGTTTATTCTCAAACATTGTTTACCGGGTGCTAAAAATGTTCATATGGGTTGATACTAGCTCAAGAGCTAGATATAATTGCCTCTCTTGATTTTTTAAAATCAATGATGATTTGATTTTATGCTCTTATATGATTTAATTGTGATTTATGATTTCATTGGTTGATTTGTTTTCATTTGAAAACTCTTTTTGCATGATTCTCATGTTTTCTCTCTTTTGATTTCATAAATCTATTTTATACATTGGCTTTTATGATAGGAGACAATATGTTCATCTTGATATATTTATATATGTTCTCATTATCTTTTGTATGTGGGTGATATTTAGCATATTCATCTATGCTTACTCACATATGTTTGCCATGATCTTCATTGCATATATTCTATATGGCTTTTTGATAGGGGGAGCAATCCCTATACTTGTTTCCTTGTATATATATGTAATCACATATATATACAACACAAGTTTTGGTTTTCATGTTTATAAATATGAAATTACATGTTTCATATTTATTATTTTGATTTGGTTTATCTACATAGATATGAAACAAATATATTTTCATATACATACTCATAGGTTTCATTTTCTATTGTATTTGTGAAAATACTGTATTCTTAGTTTATAGACTTCAATATCAGTTTATACATGTTTTACTAAGTCTATAAAAACATTTCACAAAGTTTCAAAAGTTGGTTTATGTCAAAACATCAAAATTCAAGTATCTCATATTTTCATGTTTTGGACTATTTTGTAAAATGATGATATTTCTCATTTGGGAAGTCTTCTTAGAAAACCAGTTTTTGTAGCATGTGTATTATCATGTCTACAATCATTCCCCAAAGTTTTACATTTTTTAGAATTTATTTGATATTTTTAAACAGCGTTTTAAAATAAGCAAAACAGTTTTGAATATGTCAGTTTTCGGTTGACCAAACCGGTCGACCGAACCTGAGTTCTCGTGTTCACTGGGCGACAGAAAGTCTGTCGGTCGACCATTTCCGGTCGACCGACGATGGTCCAGAAAGTTTTCTTCGTGTTTTTGCTCTCATCGGTCGACCGACGGGATTTTCGGTCGACCGACAATATGACCGTTGTCTTTTAACGGCTCTTTCTCTAAGCTGTTTGCTGGGGTTTTTGGTCATTTTGTTTTGGGGTTTTTGCTGAGATTTCTAGTAGGTATATATACCCCATTGCTGATGTCTTTTCATTTTGATTAAGAGAGTTCAAAAACAAGTTTAAGAAAGTTTTAAACAAGGGTTTGAGTTTGTTTAGTTTGTTTTTGGGGTTTGCTGTTACAAAGAGGAGTTTGCATCACCAGTTGAGGATTTCATCCTCAAAATCTTCCCATCCTCTCTTTGTGTTTATAGAGAAGTTTTCTAACTCTTTTCCCTAGCAATTTCATTATTGATTTATCATATATTAATTATTGCTAGTTTGCTATTTGAGTTAGATTTCATTTTACTCATTGTTACACACACCCACATTGAGCTTTTAGTATTTACATACATAGTATAGTTGGGTGGTGAGAGTTTGTAACTTTGAGTTGTGCTTAATTGTGTTCTCATCCATAGTTGAGAACAATCATTTGTTATATTGTGCTTATTGTGAGATTCACTTTGTAATACACTTGTACACCGAGTGAGGAGTGTGTGGTGAGAGTCGGGGATCGTCCCAAGAGGAGTGGCGTCGGTTGACGTGCCTAGGGAGAGGTTGTAACCGAGCACTTGAGGGAGACACGGCTAGGTCCAACACTTAGTGGGTGTAGAGTGGGATTACAATAGTGTGTTGATTGTAAAGTTTTTATATCCTTGCACATACATTGCCTATATCTCATTATTAGGATTTTTACCTTAGCTCATATTGCTTATTCTTGCTTGTAACATATTGAATATCTCTCTTGAAAGAATAATTTGTTAATTAATTTTAATTGGCATTTAAATCGGATTAGATTAGCATAACACCCTAATCACCCCCTCTCTAGGGTCTAACAATGGTCCGGTCGACCGCGAGACCCTGTAGGCATTTTTTGGGTTTTTGTTGTTTATCCGGTCGACCGTGACTGGTTCGGCTGTCGACCGCGAGACGAGCTGGCAGTTTCCTAAACTGTTTTGAATTCTGTTTGGGCTGGGATTCATATATATACCTATATGTTTCTAGGGCTAATTAGAACGTCGAAAAAAGTCAGAAGATAAGAAAAAAAGAGCTTTTGAGAGAGAATCTCAGAGAGATTAAACCCTAGTTTGAGTGCTTGTATTCCTTCTTCAATTAATCAAAGGAATTGTGTGGTGTGGCTCCCGAGGATGTAGGCACGTTGCCGAACCTCGTTAAATCCGTGTGTTCGTTTTTGTTCTTATTTCCTGTAAGTTTTTATCTTTAATTTGTGGTGAATTTCTTTCTTGTTCAGCTCTCAAACACAAGATCCGGAAGGGTACATATACGATTTGATTGTTTCAAATCCTCTACGATTGAGGGTCTGTTTGGATATATATATTTGTAAATCGCTTGATTGTTCCAGTAACGAGGAAATAGATCGTCCAGCTATACTGGTAGCTACAGTACACGTAGATAAAAAGGCTTGGGAAGAAGGTAATTGCTAGCTAAAATGGCTTGGGATGGAGGGAATTGTTTAGGGGTTGCCAGCTGACCACATCACCCTTCACCCCGCACAATCAAACAAAGTATTTGATGTAATACTATAATATCCTGACAACTACAGTAAAACCCCATCCAAAACAGCCCCAATCAAACAAACCATGATCTTCACTGCAAATGTATCTACAGTGAGGACCTGAAGCAAAGTAAGATACTGTTAGATTTCAAAATTTTAAAAAATTCTACATTGAATTGTTTTATTGTATCTTTTTTTATTCAAATAATTTTAGTCACAATACCAACTACTACCCAGTAATTTTTTATGCTAAAGCAAATACTACCGAGTAATTGCAAGTAAAAATTCCGAGAGATCGTTTCTACTATTAGTGGCTTGTAAAAAGTACTGATTTTCCCTCCTGCAAAATTGGAGATTCTTTCCTTTTTGTGACAGGTCTATATATCTCAATAGTATTATGGACTAACTGCAGAATCCCCATGAATTATAATTTGCACAGTAAATTATGAACCAGCTAATTAAGCTATTATATATAGCTCCCTAGATGCTACCTCTCCTGTTCATCAGTACAAAAATGTCATCTCTTGCATCAGATTTGTACTATTTTATGATTTTTTGTCCTGCAAATACTATTTTTTTTAACGATATGATCCACATTTCACTCCACACATGTTTCTGATTCTCTTATTATTCTCAACAAACCCATTTTCCAAACTTAAGCACCTCTCTTGTTCTTGGAAGCTCCCTTCTCTGATCTGATCTTTCCTCAACAAACATAAGAGCAAAAAGAAATGGAGAATCTCTAATCTCGTCTCAACAGAGATTCAAGTTTTAAGTCAGTGAGAGTTGGTGATCCTAGTTTCCAGGGGGCAAAAGGACTTCTCTCTGATTGCAATTGAATAAGATTAGTAAATAAATGGAGAGTAAACAAACAGTACTGCAGTTATTCACATGTTAGCTCTCCTTTGTATATTAATGTTTCTCAGGTTCGCTTCACATGGTTCTGAGTTGTTTGGATACAGGTCTGATTTACTCTCACCAGCGGTTATTGCAACCAGATTTCATGAGCCAGGTCAGACCCTGTCGCAGTTGCCCGCCAAATTAATTAAATAATCACTGGGGGATCCTCTGTGTAAGATAACAAAATGCATTAAATCCATTTTGGATGTTTATTCATATACAACTGTCCGCTTCTGATTTTACTACATCTGGAGTGAACTTGTAAGTTCTGTATATTTGCTTGGCAATTTTCTTGAAAACTTATTAGGAAGTGTTAATACAAAAGCTAGGAGTCGTTAAATTTGATGAGTTATATTGGGAAACCATTTTCTCAATCATTGTTAGGTTACACCCCGATAATAACACCTCGAACGGAGACGTAATACACAAAATAAAGGATAATATTTAACACAATACTCACAGATATACGTGGTTCACTCCTTCGGAGCTACTCTACGGTGCAACAACGACGCTAAGTACTTTTATATCCCAAAAGAATAGATCAAAGAGAACACACTCTCTTGATCAGATACACTCCAAGAACTCTCACAATATCTCTCTCTGTTTTCTCTCTTACACTTCTATGAGAAGAGTTGTTTCTGAGATGAGATTTCCTTAAGAGTTTAGGGTCCTATTTATAGTGTTTGAAAAATACTATGCACAAATAAAATATTATTAGTGAGACCCACCACTAATAATAATTTACTGGTGGGACCCGCCAACTTTCTATTTTCTCAAATATTTCGGTAGCTTTCGGCCACCGACTCCTTCTTTTGTCAAAGAATGCTGCTGGTCAAAAAAAGGCTGTGGCTGACAATCTCTCACTTGAAGATTTGATTGAATATCAATCATATCTTCACACCACTCTTGGTTGCATCATCCGAATGTCTTGTATCTTTGACGTCTTGCACGGTCGTCAACATTCTCAATGGAGGCCATATGAGGCTGCACACAGCCTCACCTTCTCGAGCGGAACTAGCTTGGTCAGCATATCGGCTGGATTGTACCTCGTATCAATCTTCACAAGCTTGAACTCGTTCCTGCTTTGCCATCTCCGTATGGCATGGTGCTTCACGTTAACATGCTTAGTCCGAGCATGGAATGCGTCGTTCTCTGACAAGTGAATGACACTCTGACTGTCGCAGTGGATGAAGTATTTCTCAAAGCTTACTCCAAGCTCGAGAATAAAAGCCTTCAACCATAGCAACTCCTTTGCTGTCTCTGCTGTAGACACGTACTCGGCTTCGGTTGTCGACAAAGCCACAATATTCTGTAACTTGGATCTCCAACTTATCGCCCCACCACCCAAGATGAAGATGTAGCCGCTCGTGCTCCTTCTTGAGTCAATGTCCCCTGCGTAGTCTGCATCACAAAAACCCTCTAGCTGCAAATCTGCCCCGCCATACTCAAGACAATGGTCGGACGAGCTTCTCAAGCAGCGTAGAAGCCACTTGACCGCACCCCAGTGTTGTTTCCCTAGATTGCTCATGAAGCGGCTCACAACTCCCACTCCTTGTGCAATATCTGGCCTCGCACACATCATCGCATACATCAAACTCCCGACGGCAGATGCATATGGTATGTTTGCCAAGAACTCATGCTCTTTAGCAGTCTCTGGTGCTTGAGTCTTTGATAGCTTGAAATGACTCGCAAATGGCGAGCCCACTGGTTTAGCTTTCTCCATGCCAAAATTTTCAAGAATCTTCTCAATGCTGGACCCAGATCCTTCATCTCGAAGTACTCGGAGAGACGCCCATTGAGTTCCTCAATGCGGGCTAAGTCGGGCCCTGCAATCAACATGTCATCAACATAAATCAAGAGTATCAGATAGGATTCGCCGTATCTCTTGATGAAGCAGCAAAGGTCTGTGTCGCATTTGAGAAAATCGTTCTCTTCAATAAAGTTCTCGAACTTCATGTACCACTATCGCGGAGCTTGCTTCAGGCGATACAAGCTCTTGAGCAGGCGACACACGAGGCCCTCCTTGCCTCATTCCTCGAAGCCCACTGGTTGATGCATATAGATCTCCTCCTCCAAATCTCCATGTCACGCCCCGCTTCCCAAAATACATGGGAACCGGAACGTGAACAAGCCCGCGACGTATTAGATCAAGGAGAATAAATAAAAATAAATGTTTCTCCTCAACCTAATACGCTAAGCGTCTGGAAATAAGTACAATGCGAAGTCACAGGTCCCCGATCATAATCAGCAAGAATATAATAGACAAACTCAGAATGAAGAAATATCATATCACAAATGGGATAACATCTGAGACATAAAAATACGGGTCATCATGCCCGTATACAAAACTATCTGAATGAAATACTGGAGAATATAAAAATACACTGATCAAATGGAAATAAAAGGTAGTACAAGAGAAAACTGAGGACCAATAACTAAGCTTTGGCTTCTTCTTCTACTCCGTCCGCTAGGCACTTCTGCTGAGAATCCTCTAGCTCTTGCTGAACCTGTTCTTCCTCTAAGTCTGACGTACACCAGAGAAAACAAGTGTACGTCAGCGTGTATGGCACACGGCAAGACCTCACAAAAGAAAAGAACGAAAGAAAACCCAATGCGAAAATGATACAACAACAGAACTAATAAAGAAACGTGCAACGGAAAGTCCAACGAAATCAATCAAGTAACAAGTCGATCATGCAGCTAGCAATCAGAAATCATCCAAGTCACAAGGTCATATAACTAGATGGAATTAATACTTAAAAATCTACAACTCAAGACGTAGTACGTCGAGTGAAATAATCCAAATAAGAAAACCCTCATGTATATACTATATGTCTCAAATTGTAGATAATTAAATACTAATCCCGATCTATGTATGAAAAGAAAAACATCGGTCTACATCTCAACAAAACTAACAAAGTCCACCATAAAGCACGCAAGCATATTATTCTTATTTTACATGTTATTTGAATTGGGGAAGAATATTTTGATGTATATAATCGGGTCCCCATAAACCTGTCCGGGGGCTGCCTTTAAGTCAAGTATTGGCCCTCTGACCCATATATATAACACTCATAATATCACGATAACAGGAAAGCGCTGTGCTCGTTTATATACATGCTTCCACATAACTATTCATGTCTCTCCTATTGAATAACAACTAAGTGATAAAACAACAAGCTTCCACATAACTATTCATGTCAAGCAATCCCACGCAGGTAATAATATATCACAGACTAATCTAATTAATTAACTCATAACAAATCTAGAAATTGAATGATGAGTCACATAATAATTTATGATAAAACTAAGAATTAAAATAAAATAATCAAGGTTTGGGATCTTGCCTCGGGACCAAGGGGTCTGAAGATGTGGCGACGGTGCCGACGCGGACGCGGCATGTGACGATCGAGACGACGTGGATCTGATGGTGTCGGGTGCTCGGATCTGGGGAGAAGCAGCGACGGAAGAGGGATTGTCGAGGCGCAGCGAACAGGGGGTTGGGGTGGCGCGACGGCGGGATGTCGTGGTTGTTGGGAGCTATCGACGTCAGTGAGGGTGGAGCGGGGACATCGGCGAGGTGGCAGAGAAGGAGGACTAGCTTGCGCTTGGGGTGGAGATCTAGGGCTGCTGAGAGGCGGTCGGAGGTGGCGCTGGGGTT
>NC_033797.1:100382543-100421635 GCF_001876935.1 Asparagus officinalis | reverse complement strand
CCAGCACCCTAAGCAAATGATCCATTCTCTCCAACCTATAATCCAGCCGCTTGGAGAAATCATCCAACTTTAGCATGAATCAAGGAAATTCTCCTCGCGAACTCAAAACTTCACTCCCGCTCTCCAACCCAACATCTTTCTAGCGGGAAACACAGTTTTCATTCCAACTTCTTCATTCACAATATTCAACAACCCAATCTGCCGTATCAAAATCAGTCTCCTCTTCATCAAGCTGTAATTCCAGACTCCTCAACATAGTCCAGATTCAGTATAAACGTCTCAACTATCTTGGAAAGCGCGGTTTAGAAACCATAATTTCAATAGGCCTCTACTCAAACACGTAATAAATGTGATCTCAAACGATCTAGCACGCTGAATTCCCTTCAGCAATCAACCGACAAATGCCTCAACTCCAACAACTCACATCTCCTATAGTGCTCTATCAGCCATCTAGAATCCCAACGTTAGTCAACTAGCTAGTGCCTGCTGCATGTGAAAGAGAGAAAATGCAGCGTTCATCTGTTCTATTGCGTTGTTATTTCCTAGGAGAGGGCATTCCTCTGAAACATGGGTAGTAGACTGACAATTATGACATCTTGAGGCAGAAACATGATTTATTTGAGCTGGAGCTCGTTCCTTAATTTCTAAAGCTTCTAACCTTCGCAGAATCGTCGCCATCTTCGCTTCAGAAGCAATGTTTGACTCCAAGGAAAGACCACTAGACTTAGATTGGGGAACTGATGAAACCCTATCATCACAGTGTTCCCATTGCATTGTTTTTTCAGAAAGACTCTCTAAAAACTCCCAAGCTTCATCAGCATTTTTCCTCATAAAATCCCCGTGGCACATTGATTCTAAAGAAGTTTTTGCAGAATAATCTAATCCCTCATAAATTATTTGGCACAATCGCCATTTCTCTAAACCGTGATGAGGACATTGGATGAGAAGATCTTTAAATCGGTCAAAATACTTCCAAAAAGGTTCTCCCGGGATAATTTTAAAGTTTTGAATGCTGTTCCTAAGCTTTACCGTTTTATAAATAGGAAAAAATTTCTTAAGAAAAACGGTGACAAATTCATCCCAAGTTGAGATGGAATTTGTTGGTAAGCTGTACAGCCATTTTTTAGCTTTATCCTTAAGAGCAAATGGAATAAATCTAAGCTTAACCGCATCTTCATTTAATTCTCTCATTTTAATCATAATACACACTTCCTCAAATTCCGAAATAAAAATATATACGTCTTCTGTTTCATTACCAAGGAATTTGGGAAGCATGTTTATGTATTGCGGTCTAAGCTCAAAACTTATTCCATTTGTTTCGGGGAGCCTAATGCATGAGGGGATTGCATTTCTAATGGGATAGCACATATCATGAAGAACGGGTGGATTAGGATGCTCCATTTCTATGATTGGTTCAAAGCGAATTAATCGATGTGTATTATCCCTAATCCACTGTTGCATACACCAAAATATTTCTTTTTATTTTTTTTATTTTTTATTTCTTAAAGAAAAGAAAGAAAATTAGTTGTTTTTTTTTTGAGAAGATAAAGAAAAAGAAAAATCCTAACTAAAACAAATCAAAACAATCACTTTTCAATCACTCTAATTCTAGGGTTTAGCCTAATTCACTAGACCAGCTCCTAACCAAAAACTCCTACAGTGAAAAGATAAAAGTTTTACCCAGGTAGTTAGCCAGGTAAGGATAGTACTAGAGGGTGATCAAAGATCAATTAAGTACCTCTTTCCTTACGGAGCGCTTTACGCAACCCCTAAACCTTGCCTTAGACACCAACTAATCTGAGAAAACTTAAACCGGTTCACTTAAGGATTTCTTGTTCCTTATTGAGCTCGAATCCTTAGGGGCCAACGTCTAATGAGTTTTATTAGGCTTGGGTGGTGTAGTGAGGAATTAGTGATTTTTGGGCTAAGGAAAGGGTGATGAAATCCCTCACCTTATCTTGATTATGGGGTTTTGCCCTTAAAAATATTTTTAAGTGTGTGTCAAATCAAGATGCTCAAATCACTTGGTGAATTCCTACACTATATGAAATGCAACCCTATGAATTAAAAGCAACTAAAAAGGATGGAAAAGAAAAATCTTTTTTTTTAATTAGGGTTAACAATCAAACAAATGAGAAGGGGGGATTTGTTTGAATTTATTATCTTGTTAGTAAATGTCAAAGTGGAGGATGAATTTTATTATGGTTAAAAAAAAATAAAATCTCTTCTTCTTTTTTAAGTCCTAATTGTCTCTAATTGTGAAGAAGTAGCTAAAGGGTGGAATTAAAAACTAGAAAGAGGACTTACCTGAAAGCAAATCTTCAAATCCTAGCTCTCCAATCCGCGATCTTCAAGCTCCAAGCGTTTCCTTCACAAAAAACACACAAGTTAAAGAACCAAAATAATTAAAACCTACTTAAGCACCTTCCCCGGCAACGGCGCCAAAAACTTGATGCGGCATAAACATGTACCAAAAAGGTTGCAAGTGCACAACCGTGTCAAGTTATAGTATTTAAGATATCGATCCCACGAGGAAGGTGTTTTGTAGGAGAAAATATAAAATCGGTTCTTATGTTGTGTGTGTGACAAGTAGGAGTGATAAGTGAATGTGATTGTGGAGAGATAGAGAGAGTGGAAGTGATAGTGTGTAAATCGGCACGAGATATAAGTGAGAGTGGATGTGACAAAGAATGAATATGATCAATAAGGCAAGAAGGAAAAGGAAAATAAAAATCAAGAATAAAGAAAATAAAATTCAAGAATAAAAGAAAATGCAAGAAATTAAAGATGGTGGATTCAATTATAGATATGGGTAATCTACAATTGAACCCACTTCTTAGAAAAGGGTGATTCCCTAGAGGGTTCTAGCCTAAAGGCGAATCAAACAAAATAAAAATAAACAAAAAGAAAAACTAAACCCAAGAGGGTTCTAGCCTCAAGGTGAATAGTATAAGAAATTAAAATCTAACTACAAAATAAAGTGCAAAATCTAAACTACAAAATAAAATTGCAAGAATTAAATGCAAGAAATTAAATCTATTCTATAAGCATGAAATAAATCTAAGGCAAGAGGGTTCTAGCCTCTTGGCTATTTAACAAGAAAATAAAATCTAAACTACAAGCATAGAAATAAATCTACACTAATAAGCAATAAAAAGGAAATAAAAGAGAAAAAGGAAAGAAAAAAATTTTCACACCCTTAACCCCTCACTCTCTACCCCTATTTATAGTAATCTTCAATGAATATGAGCCATTGGATTTGTCTTGAGCCCCAAGCAACAATCTCCACCTTTGAATTTGCTTTTTTTTTTTGTTCTTCTCTAGCCCAAATATAGGAAGCCCATGTGATTTATTTGATTTTCAAAAGAACATGAAGTCTGGTCCACAATGAGTTGAATTCCAATCTCCATTAAAGAAACAAATCCGGCCCATATGATTCAACTACAGCAATCTCCCTTTCATGCTTCATTCGATAAAAGAAAATGAAATTTTGGCCCATTTGAGTTCATCTTTGGGCCTTCAAGCTTCACATGTATGAAAGTCCAATTTCAGCCATCAAGTCCAATGAGCAAAATTCGGTCCTGGAGATTCTGCAGCAAAGAAGTCCGGTCCCTATTTGCTCAAAAATCAAGTGCGGTTTCTTTCATTTACACCAAAGTCTTCAAATGAAAAATAAAATCCGGCCCATCTTGATTTTCAATTTGCAAGCAAGTCTAGGCCCATCTTGATTTTCAATTTGCAAGCAACCAAATCCATTCAATTGATTTCGGCCCATATATTGCAGCAATGAAGTCCGCAGGTGGTTTTGTAATTTTTGCATAAAAGTCCATTCCATTCCACTATTTGCATCCAAGTCCACCAAGTCTTTGGTGTAATCATTTTTCTTGTTGGGCTTTGGGCTTCAAAAATGCTACAAAATAGAGAAGAGAGATTTTTGAGGGGTTTTTATATTTAATAATATTTATTTATATTTTCATTCAATTATGTGCAAACTAATCTAACAACAATTATTAATGGTATATTTATTCATGTAAAATAGATAATGAGGATATAAAATTGTAATAAAAATATGATTATCAACTACACTGAATGAGAGTTGGAGGCCAGAGACCAACACCTTTCACATGCATATAGGGGAGTGTACCTTCACCTTACAGGACATAGCCATCATACTTGGGCTCTGCATCGATGGCCCGGCAGTTACGGGCAACGATGACCATAATTGGGTTGAGGTATATGCTAGGCTTCTTGGTCAGGTTCCCAACTTGAGGAGTGGTGCGATGAAGCTATCATGGCTTCATCAGACATTTCAGGGAGACATACCAGCAGATGCCTCCATTGAGACGCTTGAGTTTCATGCTCGTGCGTACATACTGTACATGATAGGGTGCATGCTATTTCCTTATGCGAGCAAGCCTCTTGTACATGTACGATGGCTGCCACTGATGTAGGATTTTGGTGTATGCGGCGCACTATCATGGGGCAGTGCAGTGTTGGCATACTTGTATAGGGAACTATGTAGAGTATCCTTAATGCAGAATAAAGAATTCAATGGATGTTGCATGTTGATCCAGATTTGATCATGGGAGCGCATTTATATTGGCATACCGACTTTGCTTGTGCACCGTGACTTACAGGGACAGTTTCCTTTGGCATACATGTATACTTGTCCATATAATTTTATTCAACTAAATTTGAACTCATATATTATTTATGCCAAGTAGGTATAACATGCGGTACACTAACTACAAATTAGCGACGCGACATCGTGAGTTTTACCGAAATGAGCTTGATGTCCTCCAACACGAACAAGTAAATATAAAACTCGATTTGTTATGAATATTATAGTTTTATTGTTGATACTGATAAATGTTTTATCTTATTTCAGTTCAAGTGGAGACCCTATTCACCGCCGGAGCTCGATATGCATATTCTTGCACCTATCTGTCGAGATAGTCGTGACTTGTGGAGAGCCAGAGTTCCATTGATCTGTTGGGAGATTATGGAGATGCATGTCCCTGACTGTGTGCTACGGTAATTTTTTCGCTCTCAGCATGTGCCAGAGCATGTCGAGCAGATCGATCGTCGACGACGACCTACATTGCACCGTACCGACTGGGCCGTAGTTCGTGCGGCCTACATAGACAGGTGGACTCACAAGTAGGATTTCATACAGGATACAAGAGACATGGCTATTAACTATATTGCGTATATGCGTTGGTATTAGGATATCACACGTAGATGGATCACGTGTGACCCACAGCCATTAGCTGGACACATGCCACGCCCATCGACAGACAGTTACATCCCTAGTGGGATGATCGAGAGAGATTATGTAAGTTTCTAAGCTACATTATAACATTTTTATTGAGTTGGTACAACAAATTGTTTACCTCACAGATCCGTGCTTTTGATAGTATTGAAGGTGATATTGATGCGCACATGCCTGAGATTCAGGATTCGGTGGCGTTAGGACTCCTCAGCAGAATCAAGAAGACAATAGCATTGGTGTTTCATAAGACTCACGTCGATGAGTTTACAGGCCGTGAGGACAGGTCTCGATCAATTGGGCAAACGTGCACACGACGATGATGGCCACGTGACGATGAAGCCATCATTTCACATGCTGATGGAGCCAACACTTCACATGCTGATAGAGCCGGCACTTTGCAACCTTATACATGACCGGATACTCAGATATTTGAGACTCATTAGCAAGAACGCAGGGGGCGGGGAAGAGCGAGGGGGAGGGGGGAGAGAGGGAGAGGAACGAGAGGATCTAATTCTGAAGCTATCATTTAATTTCTGCGAACCCTCGGCCTTTCCATTTACAATTTTCTATTAATTGGAGAAAGGGAACTAATGGATCTACAGAAGTTGGGGCCGACATCATATCTGATCGATGTAGTACGAACCAGGCCATCAAATAGGTATAGGGGAGCTCTGCTTTTGTGAGAGGAATCTGAGCTGACGGCTGATTTCCCCCTTGAGTGAACACACTCACGATCTGACAAAACCCTTGGTAAATATCCGCGACCATCACTGGAAGAAGAGATAAATTCTTTTGATGAGCAAGTAAGACCATAGGATAAAGGACTTCCAGAGGCAGAGTGTTTGTGGATTGGAACGACACCACGCATTTTTTTAACCAAAGAGCGAGGTAGCCGACAAGCAACGTCATGGGCTGGATCGGCTTCACCGCTTGCCATAAATATGTGTGGAACTTGGTTCCAGTAGGAAATCCACCTTCAACGCCAGCTGTAGTAAAGGATTGAGCATTGGACTTTTGAATTAGCTCATTCATTTCTGAAGGAGTCAACGGTGTCATTCCACATATCGCCTCACCCAGACTGTTATCCAAATTCTTGAACAAATAATCCGCAAACTTCTTCAGACTTATTTGTGATCGCGTCTTCTTGGATATCGGGTCGGCCCCTGCCAAGGCTATGTGATAGTGGCAGGTGAGATCCCAGAAAGTGTCATAGCGATCGAGCGTCCACAACTTCAGCTGTTGCAGCTCCCGATCAGAAGGAAAATAATCTTGATAGATCATACTACCCATTGGGAGGCCTGACACCTTATGCATCTCGTGCAACATCAACCCTAACTCCCCATGCAAGGTCAAGAATGTGTTGGTGTCAGAATTGTAAATCTATAATAGTTCCAGGAAGTGGGGAACATTTATTGTCAGTCCATAAGTAGTGGCGTGGACCGCTTCATATAAACCAATCCCTTTCAACTCGACCTCGAACCGGTTTAGGATATAATGGCTTAAGCGGGGTCCACCAAAGCTTGTTAGATGAGTGCACCCAACCAAAACACCGGTGACTGGTTACTGGCATTTCTCGACCTAAATTCGCAAGTTGGTTCTTCACAGTGTTGTCCACGGTAAAGACTTCACCCCTGGGCGGATTATTCAATCCCAAGACCCCCGGATGTAACCCGATTATCCGATTCCGATCACTTGATCCAGGAATCGCACCGTAGGTAACATATCCGCAATGAACGCGATCGTGCTTCTCCGTTAACACGAACGACATTTCCCGCAGGACAGCTTGACATCGAAGTTCTGTGAGTGAGCGGTGACAGGGAATTGGAGGAAGGTATAGAGGCCCGCCGTCATCATGATGCAGCCATTGTTCGGCTTCTAACTTCTAAATACGTAAACCAGCTGTATCTTCAGTAGAATCGCACGAACAGATAGCTCCAGCTTCCTCAACGGATGTGTGGAACTTGGTCCTTCATTAAAGGCACATCCGTAATTAGTTGCCTTAAGGTACGACGCTCTCCCATTGAAGTTCGTTTGGTGCATCCGAAGCAAATTGAGGGGCCGTCGGTACAGGGATAGGTTCGTCAGTGGTGGCGAAGGCCTCACTAGAACGACCTTCCACTCTGAGAGCATTGAGTGCCCTCGAGGAAAAATTAACTGAGGTAAAACGATGAACGATTATTAACACGGTTATAAATACCTATGTTAAGATAGTATAAGAGTTGAACTCATCTCACGAGCTGTAAGATAGAGTCACGACCTTATAAAGGGCAAGACGATCTCAATCACATCGTGCACGTAAAAGACAAGGTACGTTACCACCCGAATAACGTGATAACATACCCTAGCCCACGTAACGCGACACAACATGAGATCGCCCCATATGTCTTAAAACATGTTTCGACCAAGCGAAACACGTTTCGTGAAGCGTTTACTCCCACGAAGGAGAGTGGCGGCTCTTCCCAATTACCTCGCCAAGGAGAGTAAAATGGGGACATCATGCAGGATATATATTCATAATGAGTTTTGGCTAAAAGAAAATAAAAGAGCTTATTAACTAGGCGAGACGATTAATAACTACGTTATACACACAAAGTACGGGATATATCGTCACGTGAACAACGCGATAATATGCCCGCCATCCGGAATATAGCGCAGTAGAAAATCGCCCCAAGTTAATTTAGACATGCCTCGACCAAGCGAAACAAGTCTTGTGAAGCGTCCACTCCCATGAAGGAGAGTGGCGGCTCTTCCTAATTGCCTCACCAAGGAGAACAAAACGGGGATGCAATATGTAGAATGATATATTGAGTTCATGAATAAAAAGAAACAATGAAGTTATACCTGTGCAAGTAAAGGGTGTCACCTCGAGCGACTGAGTCGCCGAACGACCTCTAGGAACATAGGATCTTGTGGATGACATATCTGTAAAGAGAGTTAACAGTTCGATTACGTCAGAGGTTGAGAAATAGCAAGCTACTACAAATGGAAAATGGCGCTATTCTACGAAATAGGATTTATCGGTTAAAAATCCGATTAAACCTACATAGTGGGCCTGATACAGATTCAGTTTCAGCCCATGACAGCTCAGATCAAGCCAAATATCTCAGAGTTTTGGTTCGAGATAGACACATAGCCAAACAAGAAAGCACGATGTTCCTACAAATCCGATTCTTGTGCATGACTAAAAAGCCTAAGGATTGCAAGCCTAAGTTCGGCCAAATTCGTGCGTACAAGAGTTCAACCATGATTACAGGTCTCAAAAAGGTTTCAGTCGAGCACAAATTTAGGAGTTGAGAGCCTCGATATTTCCCCCAAATTGAGAACTTAATCCCCACTCAATCCTACCACTCCCAACTAAATCCAAACAATCCAAGGGCTTTGACTTGATTGGAATGCAAAGTATACACATCCGAACTTGGCGACCACAAAAAGGAAATCACCACTAAGACACGGGTTCAGTTTTCATACATGACTACAAATACAAACTAGGTGACCAGTTGCAATAAAACTAAAGGCTCTCGTCGTGATTGTTCAGCCACATACTCAGTCCTAACTTCAACCAGATTCAGGCAACAACCAAAGTTCAATTAAACAAGGTGGTGCAGCATCTACACAACATTGATCTCATACGAAACTAAAGCTTTCAATCTACTCCAAAATCAAAATTAAACAACAGGGCTCGATACTTATCCAAGATCAAAGCCTAAAGTTCAAATGAGATGGAAAGTTCAGGCATGGGTTTTACCTGAGATGAAATAGAATTTGAGAAACTCGTGAAGAGGAAGCTCTGGATCTTCAGAACACCAGGAGGAAAAGTTCGAATTCCTATTGGATTTGGAAAGTAAATCAAATTGAAAATAAAACTAGGGAATTCCTATTGGATTTGGAAAGTAAATCAAATTGAAAATAAAACTAGGGTTTCGGCCCTAACCTCAAAGCCCCAAAATTGAAGATGAAGAAGATTGAAAATAAAACTAGGGTTTCGGCCCTAACCTCAAAGCCCCAAAATTGAAGATGAAGAAGCGAAGAAATAGGAATGAAGTTCTTACCTGAGTTAGAAGAAAGATCAAGGAAAATGAAGCTTTGCCAAGAAAACCTACAAGTGCTCGAGCCCAAATCGAAATCCAAATGAAACCCTAGCTCCCAATTCGTGAACTTGGGGGAATTTGAGAAAGATCTGAGAAATTTGAAGCGAATAGGAGACAAGAATTCTGGGGAGAGGAGTTCTTGAAGGAGAGAACAGTTCTCAAGGAAATGGCTCGTAGAGAAATTTGAAATGACGAAGAGAAGGAGATGAAGAAGTCGGGTATTTAAAAGAGCTTCGAACCTAACCAAACCTAGTTCGAACCAAACCAAACCAAGCCGAGCTGGAATTGAACCAAGTCCTGAACCAACCCAACCAAAACCGTTTCTTTTCTTCTCAACTGGCTCGCACCCATGCGGGTCACCAAATGGTGACTCGCACGCATGCGAGCCACCATTTACTGGCTCCCCCCGGTTACAAGCTGTTTGACCAATTTACGGGTATTTTTACCCATTTTTGAGTATTTTTGACGTATACGGGACCCGTATTCCTACTCTAATGGGTATATGAGTCTAAACTATTTCCTACATTTACCGGAAAGTTTCTGGAGAATATCATTTAGAATATTCTTTAGGATAACCTGGCAAAACTCCCATGAGTATAAGAGTATAAACTAGTCCTCCTAACTCCAATGCCTTAAGAGTTTAAACTATGTAGACTCCAGTTAACGTACGAGTATAAACTGTGTTAACGCAGGTCAACGCACCGATGGCTTCTCCTGAACAAAACTACGGATATGAATTATGATGAAGATGATCAGTTTAAAATCAACTCGATGGCACGAGCTAAGTTCAGGAACTTACACACCAGTCTCAGTTCAGGACTTCAAATGGCGACTCGCGCAGCTCTGAGTCACCAAATGGTGACTCGTACAGCTCCGAGTCACCAAATGGTGACTCGCGTACCTCCGAGTCACCATGACTATTTGGGCCTCCCAAATTCCCAAAACATGGATTTCGATATTTTATTAGAATTCTTTCATCCCAGGACCTCCCCAACTGTTCTGAAGCTATCCTTAAAGGTGTCTGGGTGGTTATCAACTACAGATGATGTCAAAACACTTGATCTTATCAGAAAACACGGCGACAAAAGCCTATAAATAGAAGCCCAAGGGTTTCATTGAAGAGGATCTAAAATCTGAGGGCGAGGTACTATCCAATTGAACAGTAGACCATAAATTTTAGAGGAGAATTGGCAGATCTTGGTGAACTTTTTCATAAAGAAAAAGCCTTCGAAAGATTTGAGATTCTCTCCCCCTCTTTCCTCCGGATCAAACCTAGTTTTGATCTCGAGAAGAGCCACAATCTCGCTTGGTCGTGATTGTCGCTACTGCAATTGTTTCCTTCGTGAAGCAAGAGCATAATTACACTTTTCAACCGGATCTGATCTGCGGTGGTCTACGGACTAACGCGTCCCCGGTACAGGCAAAGATCCTACATAAAGCAACATGAGATAAACTACTATTGCGTTTTGTTTTATAAAGTTATAATCTTTTCTCATTGTAAGAAGATCTTATAAAAAGATCAACTCGAACTTGTAATCGATAAACGGTGTAATAGGTTCGAAAGCAATGGAAACGATAACTTTTGACAAAAACAGAGTCATTATTATGATTTGGCGACCCGGTAGTCGAGTCGTCTGCTCAAGGAATTGTCTTAATTGTGAGAGGGCGACTGATCTCGTTCTTCGAGTTGGTCATGATGACCTGTCGATCGGACCTGTCGATCAGAATAAGGCTTGTCTGCTCGTCTGCTCGTCTAGTCGAGGGACTTGGCTCTGACTGGGCTTTTGAGCCTCTAAGTTGATTCGGACCATAGCTCGCTTTGGCTTATGCAAGTATTCTTCCGATACTTCTATTTTAGTATGGTGACTGACCATAACAATTAATATAAATGACCAGGAGAGTGAGACGATATCGTTAGAAAAATAACAGTTTAAGATTTGAATAACGACTTATTGTTTGGTAAGTCTCTATTCGGGAATAAGGAAGTTGATAGGGCACATTTCTTGGTAGGCCACTATCAATGAACAACATCATTTGAAGGAATAACGGTGTGGAAATAATCAAGTCGTTCAGTGACGTAGGAGTATAACGACTGTGATTAAAATAGTGGCACATCACGTGGTAGGCCACTATTATCGATCGTTCTAAGAAGATAGAATGTTTAGAGTTGATCAGATAGTTAATCATCACATGGTAGATCACTATCTTGATCGAGTGATAAGTAGGGGCTCATTGCATAGTAGGTCACTACTTGACGGAGTTGACTATCAGAGGTAATCATTAACGTGATAGCTTTGTGGGGACCTACCATCCTATTGAAAATGATTAGTGGGAGCATTTGTGAGAGATTGAACTATCAGGGGTAATCATTAATGTGATATTTTGTGTAGACCCGTCATTGTTTGGGTCAAAAATCTCTATTTTTATTGTGATTGAATCTATTACGACTTTAATCGTTTACAATAAACTCAAATAAAAAGTTGATCTTTTTATAAGATCTTCTTATACAATGAAAATTTACAATAAACTCAAATAAAAAGTTGATCTTTTTATAAGATCTTCTTATACAATGAAAATACAAAAGATACGACTCTTGTCAAACAAAAAAAGTTGATCTTTTTATAAGATCTTCTTATACAATGAAAATACAAAAGATACGACTCTTGTCAAACAACGCAACAGATGTTTATCACCCACTGCTTGCGTGAGAACTTTACCTATGCCGGGGATGTTAATATCCATGGACCGCCGCGGATCAGATCCGGTTGACAGATTAAGTTGATCAAAGCTCTTACTTCACGAAGGAAGTAATCGCTGCAGCGATGATCTCGACCAAGCGAGATCACGGCTCTTCTCGAGATTTAAGATCAAGCTTAAATCCGGAGGAATAGGGAACGGGTCTCAGATCTCTCGAACTCCATTCTTTATGCACAGGAGATTACCAAGATCTGCTAACCCTTGCTGTAAATTCATGGCTCCACTCTCCAATTCGGTAGCGATTCATCCTCTTGATGTCCAGCCCCTGAGAAATGAGCACCCGAGCTCGTATTTATAAGCTTCAGAAGCGGGTATTTGGATAAGAACGAAATATTCCTCCTTATCTTCAGTTAAGAACTGATTAACCATAGTATCAGATCACTTTGGACGTTTAGGAACCAACAAATCCCAAGAGAATCCGTGAAAACTGAAAAATCATATTTTTAGATCAAATCTGGCCGAAGCGTCACCCGTCCAACTGATCTGATACTATGGTTAATCAGTTCTTAACTGAAGATAAGGAGGAATCCCTCGTTCTTATCAAAATACCCGCTTCCGAAGATTATAAATACGAGCTCGGATGCTCATTTCTCAGGGGCTGGACATCAAGAGGGCGAAACGCTATCGAATTAGAGAGTGGAGCCACGAATTTACAATAAGGGTTAGCAGATCTTGGCAATCTCCTGTGCATAAAGAGTGGAGTTTGAGAGATCTGAGACCCGTCCCCTATTCCTTCAGATTTAAGCTTGGTCTTAAATCTCGAGAAGAGCTGTGATCTTACTTGGTCGAGATCATCGCTGCAGCGATTACTTCCTTCGTGAAGTAAGAGCTTTAATCAACTTAAACTGTCAATCGGACCTGATCTGCGGCGGTCCACGGATATTAGCGTCCCCGGCACAGGCAAAGTTCCCACGCAAGCAGCGGGTGATAAACGTCTGTTGTGCTGTTTGACAAGAGTCGTATCTTTTGTATTTTCATTATATAAGAAGATCTTATAAAAAGATCAACTTTTTATTTGAGTTTATTGTAAACGATTAAAGTTGTAATAGATTTAATCACAATAAAAATAGCGATTTTTGACCCAAACAAGCTGGCGACCACAGTGGAAGCCAATAGTTTCACTGCCGAAGCTATCGTGCCGCAACCATGGATCCGGATCCCGGTTGAATAGGAGGTCGAGTACGCGTTTGACCAACTAAAATTCGAGGAGTATCTGTCGTCGTCCTCCTCCAGATCCTCCGCCCCTCGCAAGCGCAGAAAGATCAAGGCCCCCGTTGCTGCTGGCATCCTACTTTGCAACGCCCCTCGGCCTTTAACGAGGTTGGAGCTACAGATCTGGACCCCTCCTCAATCAAGGAGATAGCCGCTGTAGCCGCGCCAACTTTATCTAAAAGAGCTCACCAAAGGAAGCACCAATGCCTCACGCGCCAATTCACCAAGGCTTTGGAGCCTGTTGACGGGATCTGCTATAAGGCGGATCTGAAAAGCAAAAGGCACCGAGTGCCCCAGCAGCAAATAAATGGCCTCTCATCCAAACTAACAGCGAATGAGTGGATCCAAGTCAAACGGACCCGCTCTGTTAGACCCTAGAGGGGGGTGATTAGGGTCTTATGCTAATCTAATCTGATTTTATGCCAATTAAAACTAATAACAAGTTATTCTTGCAAGATGATATCCAATTACTTATGAGCAAGAATATGTAATATACACAACAAGATATATCCTAACAAAGAGATATAGGCAATATAAACAACACAAGGGTAAATAATCTAAACTAGATAGTGGACAAATTAAATAGTGAGACAATGGCAAAATGAGCAATGAGCACAAATAAGAATAAACGTCAAGGCACACACAAACACAATCAAATGATCACGGAGTTCGGACCTTTCGTCCTACGTCTCCGCTCCCTACTCCCGGGGAGAAATCCACTATCACAACCGGGTTTTCTACGTTCACCCGAATAACGTTTACACCTCGCACTCGGTTTTCTAGTTTACCGAAAACTCTACAATCAACACTCTTGCAATCTCACTCTACACTCTCACAAGTGTTGAACTAGACGTGTCTCCCTCAAGTGCTCGGTTACAACCTCTCCCTAGGTTCATCAACCGACGCCACTCCTCTTGGGACGATCCCCGACTCTCGCCACACACTTCTTTCGGTGTACAAGTGTATTACAAAGTGTATCCTCATAATTAGGCTTAATACAATAAATGTTTGTTCTCTACTATGGATGAGAACACAATGAAAGCTCACACTCAATTGTTACAACTCTCACCAACCTAAATATACTATATATGAAAATACAATAAGCTCAATGTGGGTGTATGTAACAATGAGATAATATAATCAAATCTAAACTCAATATAAAAACTTGCTTTAACGAAAGATAATCAAATAACTAAGCAAATTGTAAAGTTAGATAAGAGTTTAGAAAACTTCTCAATAGATCAAGAGGTGGAGGGAGAATAGTTGGAAGCTCAAACTTCAATAGATGATCTCCTCAAGCTCTTGTGGAATTGATTCATAAAACCAAAACACTCAAATGCTTAAAAGCTTATAAACACACTTAAACCAAATATAAACCCTTGTTAAAACTTTCTTAAACTTATTTAAAACTCTCTCATTGATAGATGGAGAGCTGAAGGCAATAGGGTATTTATACCCACTCAAAACTTGAGCAAAAACCCTACTAAAAAGACAACAAAGCCCCCAGAAGAACAGCTCAGAAAATAGCCGTTGGAGTCTAACGGTCAAATCGGCGGTCGACCGTGGTGGTCGACCGAATCTGGAAGGCTGACGGTCGACCGTGAAATTTTCGCGGTCGACCGCGAGACACTTTTGAATCTCACGAAACTCCAGAAACTTTGGCGGTCGACCGTCACGGTCGACCGCGAGAAAAAAAAATCAAAAAACTGTACTTTGGACTGCGTACGGTCGACCGCCACGGTCGACATCACTGTAGCATGGTCGACCGTGACTGTCGACCGCACTGTAGCAACATGCACAAGCAATTTTCAGGTTTTGACAGATTCTGGAAATTTGCGTATCATATTTTGTAAAATCAATTAAAAATAGTAAATCAACTCCAAAAATTATGAAATTTTAAAAACAAATTCTAGACATGTAGATGAACATGTTAGAGAAAGAATTTCTAAAAAATCACTTCCCAGTTGAGAGAAATAAATGTTTTAACACAGATAAATAGTTTCTAAAAAACCGCTAAAAATACGATTTTGTAAATTCAATTGAAAATAACAAAACAACTCCAAAAATAGTAAAACTTGGGGAAATGTTTGTATATATAATGATAAACATGTAAACGAAGAAATGTTTTAAATCGCATTTTTCAATTTTGAAAACGCTTCTATTTTGCAAAAACATGCACGAACATGAGCTTATTAAAAACTTGATTTTGTAAATTTAAATAAACATAACAAATTAACTCCAAAATTAATAAACCTTTGGAAAACATTTAAAAACATGAAATTGAATATGTAAGAAAAAGAATTTCTCAAATTGAATTTTTTATTTGTGAAAACTCATGTATTTTGTAAAACTTATAAATACATGTGTACATAAACAACTTTACCATATGAAACCAAACATGTATATATAAACTAAATATACCCAAGTTTGATTGATCTTCGATGTAGCTCAACTTGGTACACTTGCGGATGAAGCTTGAACTTGGATCTTCCATTTGAATTGCATAGGCTTCACTCCATAATTTCGCCAACCTCCATTTGATATGATCATGAATGCTCGATTCCATCCATCCTCCAACTCGTTATTTGCCTACAATAAATACGAAAACACAAATACTAGACAAACAATATTAGAAGTAAATTGTTTGTTAAACATCATCAAAACAAGAAGGCCAACACGCTCAACCCTCGACGAGCGCATTCAGAAGTGCCGCGTCTTGATTACGCATGCACGGATTCTCATACAACAAGCGCAGAAGTTGAAGCAAAAAGAGATGATCAAGAGGCCACATAAATCACGCCAAGTCTGGAAACCAAAGTCTGAAGCGGCGTCAACAAAAAGTCAAACAGTGCCCGGAACTGCCAGAATGCGTGAACCACCATCTGGTGGCTCGGCCAAAACCGAGCCACCAATTGGTGGCTCGGCCAAAACCGAGCCACCAAGTGGTGGTTCGCACCTGAACCAAACCGGTTCGGTTGGGTTCGCACCCGGTTCACCTTCCCTAGTCCCATTTAAGCTTCCTCACCCAGTTTGGTTCGGTTCGCATGCGGTCCGGTTCGGTTTGCACCCTATTCACCTCCCGCAGTCCCGTTTTAGCCTCCGACAGCCCCTGTTTCGATGAATTATGCACTCCCGGTGAAGCCTCTCGACCACGGAGACTTGTCCCGTTTCAAGATGAGAATGACGGATCACCTGAGTCCTTTGTACGAGGATCAAGACAAAGTTTCGATCAAAGAACGCTTGGGTCCGGTGACTGAACCCCGAGCAACCACTCGAGCTAGGGGTCATACCCACCCTCGCAACAAATTAGAGTCTTCCTATAATGGGAAAAACCCTGCACTTGACCGCCTCAGATGACGAATGGAAGTCCAAGAGCCCGTCAAGAGTTCGCGCTCCCAAAAGCTAGCTCCAAATACGTGACTCTTAAGAACGCCAATAAAGTAGTAAGCTCTTAGAAGGAAACGTGTTTGTCAGACGATGATGTTATACCTGAAAAGTCGTGCCAACACGTAATAGGTTGCTCCGATCATATGACCGACGAGTTGTACTATCGGGCTGGGGGTACGAACAAGTCTTGGAAGAAAAGTACCCGAGAAACAGAATCTCACTGCCCGTGCGCTAAACTAATCAAGGTAGCATTATCAGCATGTAGCTGCCCAAAGGCCGCTCCACAGAGGGTCTTAGTATTTGAGAGGATCTCTAACGAAGCAACTAAGTCCAAGCCAAAACGTTTTTTTTAAGAAACAATCGGCCGTTCAAGGTGACAAGCTTCCGGAAGTCACAATAAATATGGCTGATAAGGGAAAGTCAATTCGACCTTCTACCTCTGACCCGCTAATATCTCATCGTCTAACCCTGTTGCGATCGGGAACCATTAGACAAAGAGATTATCAATGAATGCAGAGGCGATTATCCTCGGATGATGAAGTATCAGATGCTAACTCTGTAGTCGCTTCTGACAAAACGGTATCTAGCCCAGGGGAATCCCGTGAGGTGTTTATGATTAACACCGAGGAAGTGGCCAAAATCATCGAGGATTCTCTAGCCAAGCAGAAAGAGGCATTCAAGATTGAAATGGAAATGGCTATGCTACGAATAAGGGAAGAGCATGACCAACAAATTCGGGCTCTGTCCAATCAGCTCGGTGAATCCAGCCGTCGCAACCTTGCTGACCAAGCAGATAGCAATTCAGATGTGGATGAACGTCTTAATGCTGAGAACCCTCTTGTTGATCAGAACACTGGGGGTGGTCCCACTGAAGACAATAACACCGGGGGTGGTCCCACCAATGATGACAACACTGGGGGTGGCCCCATTGTTCCTCTCACAAATCGTCCGAAGCATGATACAAATGAGGACGAAAAGATGAAGGATCTCGAGAGAAAAGTCAACGCTCTGATGTATGATCGAGAGCTAAAGAAGACCGGGATTCTGTGTCCTTACCTAAGAAAGTGGGATTCGATCCCGTACCCAGCGAAGTTCAACCTGATCAACTTCACACCATTCGACGGGAAAGGCTCCCCTACTCAACATCTGATCTACTTCAAGTCCCACTTGGGCATGGTCTCCGACAATGAAGCCTTGATGGTTCGGTCATTCGTCGGCACCATTCACGGGCCTGCCTTCGATTGGTACCGCCGTCTCAAGCCTAAAAGTATCAACAGCTGGGACGATATAGAGAGCTCATTCCTCTGCAACTTCTTTGACGATGACACCGAGATATCTATCAGGACACTCTTTGAGGAGAAATAGGAAGATGAAGAAATAGTCGATGACTTTATCAAACGTTTCCGGAATAAAGCGATAAACTACCGAGATCCGATCATGGAGGACTTCATTCTCCAAACATGTCATAACAACCTATCTATTAAGATATTGGAAGTTATGGGAGTCGCACCATCCAACATATGAAAAGAGTTAAAGACGCGCGGAGAGCGGGCTGAACGCTTCCTCCGAAGGAAGAAGGCCGAGAGGAGCCAATCGACGACTAATCCTCCGAACTCGAACTTCGCCTCCCGTAGTAAGGGCAAGGCACCTACAGGTGCTGTTGATGCTAATCAAACGTCACAGCAGCAATCCCGAAGACAACAAAAGGCTTCGGACCCAAAACTCCAAAAAGTACTCCTTCAAGGACGAAGATGTTCCAGCCATTTTTGAGTCCCTCCTTAAAAATAACAAGATCAAGCTACCACCTATCCTAGATCAGGAGGAAGCTGACAATATCACGGATCTAAAATACTGTGCGTACCACAGGAGGGTCCTTCATCCTACCAAGGATTGTTTTGCTCTCAAAATAGCATCCAAACCTTGGTTGAAGCTGGCGTCATAACGCTGAGATAACCTAAATGAGAATGGCAACACTCCGAAGAGTATACGAGTATAAACTGCTTCTTAATACTCCAATAGGTATACGAGTCTAAACTGTTTCCTACCTTTAATAAGAAGTTCCTGGAGAATTTTTATACGTAATATTCTTAAGGATAATCCGGTCATATAACTAAGTACAATGTCAGACCCAGTTCCGCAAAGGAAGTTGGGGGTGGATGATTAATATAACGGGAAGTTTCCGAAAGAATGCTACATGTAATTTTCTTATGGATAACCCGATCATTACGAACAAAGTGATAAATACTAAACCCCCACTGTGATTTCCGAACACTCTTTTGCTGAGACGAGATTCGATCACTTTGTTAGATCAATCTTCCCTCACAAAACTCCCATTGGTGTTCGACGACTCACAGTTTTCCACCATAAAATCCATCACTGATCAAATTAATTGACAGTGAGTCCACTAAAATTCTTTTCGGTTTAATCCATTCAAACTTCCGCTATGTTCGTGCACTCAACACTTTCATGGTTAGAGTCCGGATATAATGCTTGGAATTTTAATCTGTCAATCCTTGACGAATTGTCAAACCCCTTCGTGTTAAGT
This sequence comes from Asparagus officinalis, assembly GCF_001876935.1. NCBI lineage: Eukaryota > Viridiplantae > Streptophyta > Magnoliopsida > Asparagales > Asparagaceae > Asparagus > Asparagus officinalis. The sequence continues at coordinate 100,402,374 of NC_033797.1, read as the reverse complement.
CCTTATCACTTGACACCAAGAACCCCTACTGAGTGATTTGTACAAGTCAACACTCCCACTGTGATTTGTTGGTTCCTGAACGTCCTAACTGATCTGATACTATGGTTAATCAGTTCTTAACTGAAGATAAGGAGGAATCCCTCGTTCTTATCCAAATACCCACTTCCGAAGCTTATAAATACGAGCTCGGGTGCTCATTTCTCAGGGGCTGGACATCAAGAGGGTGAAACAATGCCGAATTAGAGAGTGGATGCACGAATTTATAGCAAGGGTTAGCAGATCTTGACGATCTCCTATGCATAAAGAATGGAGTTCGAGAGATCTGAGACTCGACCCCTATTCCTCCGGATTTAAGCTTGGTCTTAAATCTCGAGAAGATCCGTGATATCGCTTGGTCAAGATCATCGCTGTAGCGATTACTTCCTTCGTGAAGTAAGAGCTTTGATCAACTTAATCTGTCAACCGGATCTGATCCGCGGCGATCCATGGATATTAACTGAAAGTACCATAATGCCGCTAGGAAGGAACCCTAGAGGGGGGTGAATAGGGTTTATGCTAATCTAATCCGATTTATGCCTAGGAAGGAACCCTAGAGGGGGGTGAATAGGGTTTATGCTAATCTAATCCGATTTATGCCAATTAAAAAATAATTAACAAATATCCTAGCAAGTATGATATATGACAAGATATATATGCAAGGATATACAACTAATACAAGGGTGAAACAAACAAAATAAGATAGTGAGAATATAAACAATGTGCAATTGACAAAGGCAATATAAATATGAAAATAAGTGCGCCAATGCAAACACAAACAAAACGATATGTTTACGAGGTTCGGTCCGCCTGACCTACGTCCCCGCTCCTCACCTCGAGGAGATCTCCACTATCACAACCGGGTTTTCTACACTCACCCGAACAACGTTTACACCTCACAATTTGGTTTTCTAGTTCACCGAAAACTTTACAATCACTCACAATGTAACTACACTAACTACCACCTCAATTGTTGGTCTCTAGCCCGTGTCTCCCTCAAGTGTTAGGAATTATAACCTCTCTCTAGGCATTATCACCTACCCCACTCCTCTTGGGACAACCCCGTCTCTCACCACACACTCCTCTTGGTGTACTAGTGTAATACAAAGTAAACCTCACAATTAAAGCTCACAATACAAGATTTGTTCTCTAATACAAGGTGAGAACTCAATTAAGCACAACTCTAAGTCACAAACCCCACAACCCAAAAATATACTATGGATGTAAATACAATAAGCTCAATAGGTTGTGTGTGATCAAAGAGATAAAACAATATAAACTCAATATGAAATCTAGCTTATGAAATTAAGAACAAACTTATAAAATGCTAGAATTGAGTTTAAGGAAACTTCTCTATAGATGACAAGAGAGAGGGAGAAGAATGAATGCTCAAACACCAAGGATGATCTCCACTTGCTCTTGTGAAATTTGCTCCACAAACTAAACTCTTGTAAATGCTTAAAAGCTTTTTAAACTAACACTAAACCCTTAAACAAAACTTGTAAACCTCTTAAAAACTTTTCTCTTGTTAGGTGGGAGAGGTAAATGCAATGGGGTATTTATAACAACCCAAGACATCAGCCAAAACCCCAAGGAAATGACCAAAAACCCACACAAAAACAGATCTGGAAAATAGCCGTTACTGTTCAACGGTCATATTTATAAGTCGACTTGCATTCGACTTAGTGTAAGTCGACTTGCATTCGACTTAGTATAAGTCGACTTGAAAATTCACACGAGTCGACTTTCCAGATAAAAATAACACATAAAAATCAGCACATAAGTCGACTTGGAAAATGACATAAGTCGACTTGGTCTAAGTCGACTTAATAGTTCGAATAAGTCGACTTGGCAGAGAGTTTTTGCACATTCCAGAGCATTTCATCAGTCGACTTGTCAACTCTGATAAGTCGACTTATAAACGTGCACAGACACTGTACATACTAAAAATCTGATTTTAAAAGTGCCTTTAAAAATAATAAATAAATTCTAAAAATTATAAAACTTTGGGAAATCATTGTAAACATGTAAATGAATATGTTACAAAAAGAATTTTTGGAATTGCACTTCCCAAAAGTGAAAACTCATTATTTTTCAAATATGTCCAAAAACATGAAAAGTAAACATACATGTTTTTTGACATTTGACATAAACCATGTTTTGAAACTTTGTAAAATGAATTTATAGACTTGATAAAAAGTATAAACTATAGTTGTTAAGTCTATAAACCATATAAACCAAAAACACAATATTTTTCCAAAAGCAATAGAATATGAAACATATAAAAGTATATATGAAGATATATATTATTTCATATCCATATAGCTAAACCAAAACATATATGTATATATATAACTATATATATACAAAAAAACAAAACGTGTATGTGTGTATATAATTGAGCTTAAAGTACTAACACACATAATATAAAACCTAAACTAAATTACCCAAGCTTGATGATCTTCAACGAAGCTCTATCTTGGTACACTTGCGGATGAAGCTTGACTTGGATCTTTAACATGAATTGCAAGGCTTCAACCACTACTCCGCCAACCTCCATTGGATATGATCGTGAATGCGCAATTCCATCCATCCTCCAACACATTGTTTGTCTAGAATACCTAATAAGAAACATAAACACTAGACAAACAATATTAGGAATTGTTTGTAATCATCAAAACAAGATTAGAAGATATAGGCTCATAACATGAGACCTAACATTAACGTCCTCGACACAGGCAAAGTTCCCACGCAAGCAGCGGGTGATAAACGTCTGTTGCGCTGTTTGAAAAGAGTCGTATCTTTTGTATTTTCATTGTATAAGGAGATCTTATAAAAAGATTAACTTTTTATTTGAGTTTATTGTAAACGATTAAAGTTGTAATAGATTCAATCACAATGAAAACAACAGGACGACACAGGCAAAGTTCCCACGCAAGCAGCGGGTGATAAACGTCTGTTGCGCTGTTTGACAAGAGTCGTATCTTTTGTATTTTCATTGTATAAGGAGATCTTATAAAAAGATCAACTTTTTATTTGAGTTTATTATAAATGATCAAAGTTGTAATAGATTCAATCACAATGAAAACAACGATTTTTGACCCAAACAACTTTAATCGTTTTGTTTGGGTCAAAAATCGTTGTTTTCATTGTGATTGAATCTATTACAACTTTAATCGTTTACAATAAACTCAAATAAAAAGTTGATCTTTTTATAAGATTTCCTTATACAATAAAAATATAAAAGATACGACTCTTGTCAAACAGCGCAACGGACGTTTATCACCCGCTGCTTGCGTGGGAACTTTGCCTGTGCTGGGGATGTTAATATCCGTAGACCGTCGTGGATTAGATCCGGTTGACAGATTGGTGATCAAAACTCTTACTTCACGAAGGAAGTAATCGCTGCAGCGATGATCTCGACCAAGCGAGATCACGGCTCTTCTCGAGATTTAAGACCAAGCTTAAATTCGGAGAAATAGAGGATGGGTCTCGGATCTCTCGAGCTCCACTCTTTATGCACAGGAGATCACCAAGATCTGCTAACCCTTACTGTAAATTCGTGGCTCCACTCTCCAATTCGGCAGCGTTTCGCCCTCTTGATGCCCCCCTTGAGAAATGAGCACCCGAGCTCATATTTATAAGCTTCGGAAGTGGGTATTTGGATAAGAACGAGGGATTCCTCCTTATCTTCAGTTAAGAACTGATTAACCATAGTATCAGGTCAGTTGGGACGCTCAGGAACCAACAAATCCTGAGAGAATCCGTGAAAACCAAAAAATCATACTTTTAGATCAAATCTGGCCAAAGCGTCACCCGGTGGCTCGGCCTTGGCCTAGCCACCAAATGGTGGCTCAGCCTGGCCGGGCCACCAAATGGTGGATCGGCCTTCACCGAGCCACCCTTGGTGACCTAGCTATGGGCCGAACCACTAGTTCGGCCGAGCCGTTTTGATGCGACTCGGCCGCCAGCGGCTTTCTTAGTCTTTCGGATTTTGACTTATTCCGTTGTTACGCGTATTTCATCGTTTCGTCAATCTGTACGCTGTTTTGGTGGCCGATATGCATGCGGGCCACTTGGTGGTGGCCAGTGAGCACCCGTGACACTTGGAGCTGGCTGACGAGTATATAGGCCAGTTGGCGGTGGCTGGTGAGTGCACATGCCAGTCGGTTCGCCGATTTGGTGGCCGATGGGCGTGCAGGCCACTGGATGGTGGCCGGTGAGCACGCGGGCCACTTGTGTTTCGCCGATCTTGCGTGGCCGATGACCGGTGTGCTGGGCACTTGATGGTGGATGGTGAGCACACGGGTGTAGGCCGATCAAAAATGCTGTTAGATATCCAAACTAGAAAAGATCACCCAAAAATCACAAGAATTGACTTCATACTGTCTTAGAAAATCAAGGACATTGTATGAAATGTCTCTCAGCCGAGACAGTGTTTACTGTCTCGCCAGCGAGACAGTGGTTTGCTGTCTTGCTAGCGAGACGGTTGTTTGCTGTCTTTACCGCAAGATAGTGTTTGCTGTTCACGCCGAGACAGCTGTTTGCTATCTCGCCAGCGAGACAGTGGTTCCTGTCTCACAGCGATATAGTGTTTACTGTCTCGGCCAGCGAGACAGTGTTTACTATCTCGCCAGCGAGAGAGAGCTTTTAAATGATCAAAAAACATAAATAACTGCCACCCACGTGTCCATTAACTGCCAAGGGACGTAAGAAAACATCGTGAGCGAAAATCTACGTGAATAACTGCCAAAATAACGGAGTTTGAAAACATGGGAAAGAGGTTACAGCAGAAACTGCCAGGCAGTTGTAATTTCCGAGACAGTATTTACTGTCTCGGGACGCCGACGACAGGCAAACCGTCTCGCCACCGAGACAGTAAACACTGTCTCGCAGGCTTAACTTCTTCGTTTTGTTGTATTTTACAGTTATATATCCCAGAGGCTATAAATACCCCCCTAGGGTCATTACTGAAGAAGATCGAGCAATTTGGAGCAGAGAGAACATTAAAATTTGAGTTCTTGGTGTGATTCCTTGAGATTCGAGCATTGACTTGATCTTAAGAAGAGTGATCATCTTACTTTGATAAGATATTCACTTCAAATTCCTACTTCGATAAACGAATGAAGAATCTTTAAACCCCTCACAATCTGTGATTTGGTGGTCCACGAGTCAAAGCACTCCCGGCACAGGCAAAGTCCCACAAAACAGGAGTCGATAAACGATTTCTGTGTTATTTTCTCGAGAATTGTAATTTTCTCAATTTTTCATTGTAATTCTTTGTAAACAATCGAAGTTTAATGGAATCATCAATGAAACCAATTTTCGACGAAAACAAACTGGCGACCACAGTGAGAGCCAACGGTCTCGCTTCCAAGACCGTCGTGTCGCAGCCAAACAAGATACTGGTTGAGTCCATGGTTGAATATGAATTCGGCCAAGCAAAGTTTGAGGAATATCTGTCATCCTCATCCTCAAAGTCTTCCTCGCCTCACAAATGCAGGAAGATTTCATCTTCTAAGAAGGTTTTTAAGTTTTCGACTCCGTCGAACACTACAGATGAAGACTCTCGCTTGATTGTTGCTGAGGATTCTACTCGCAACCTCTCTGCTCATAATGACTCTTATCCAATTAAACAGTCATTGAATCAAAGCTCGCCGGCACTAACGAAGAGGGCTCATTAGAGATAACATCAGCGCCGTGCTCGCCAAATGGCTAAGGCCTTGGAACAAACCGACGGAGTTCGTTATCACGCGGACTTAGAGTCGAGGAGGCATCGAGTGGTTCAGTTGTCTCAACGACCAATCACTCATATCTCTGCTAAACTAACGACAGATGAATGGACTCTTGTCAAAAGGGCTCGCTCGACCCTCAAAGAACATATACAAAAACATTGTGCAAATGTCGCTCATGCCCATGCTCTCTTGCAACAAAGACGAGAAGGAAAGAAGGAAATGGTGTTTAAAGAATCACCAAAGAACCTTGAAGTTTGGAGCCCTAAATCCAAACTTGTGCAAAAATCGAATCATCAGAATACATCCTGTATCCGAGACACTTGTAACTGTCTCGGACAAAGCAGTAGTATCCGAGGCCAAAGTAAGACTTCCAAGTCCTCTCCTTCGATGCCGTCGACATCCATTCTCAATCTGCCTACCGCATCCATATATGCTATGTCACCAACGAAGCCGTGGGTTAGTCCTGACCTGTCAAAATTCAAGGTTACAATGGCGAATCATCTTGGTCCTTTACCTGATGATCGAGACAAAGCCCCAGTCAAAGAACACTTGAATCCAGTAAACAAACCCTGAGTAAATTCTTATATTAGGGGTCGTAAATATTCTCCTATCAGGACAAAGCAATCCCAAGAAGGAAAAACTCTGATTTCCTCTCGCTCAAGGCCTGTAAAGATTCCATGCCCACAAGGGGGGATCTAAAAATATAACCTTGGATCGCTCAGAGGCGACGACAAGTCATCCTAGGTATGTTAACAAGGTTCAAACACAAAAATAGAAGATAGGTTGCTCTGGTCACCATGCTGACGAGCTGTACTATCAAACTAAAGGTGGAAACAATTCACAAAAAAATATTGTCCGAGAAACGAGTCCTCATTGTGTATGTGAAAAACTTATCAAAGCAGTGTTGTCTGAATACAGCTGCTTTAAAGCCATTCCGCCGAAAGTTTTTGTGTTTCAGAGACTTTCTACCGAAATGTCAAAGCCCAAACCGAGATGTTTTAGCTAGAAGCTTGCTATTCAAGAGGATGAATTCCCTGAAGTCACCATCAACATGGCTGATAAAGGAAAATCTAAGTGGCATTCAAGTGAATCAAACCCCGACTTTTCCCCGGGAGGAAAAGTCAATTCAAGAATTGCCCAACGGATGTCTCAACTCCAGTTAGGAGCTATCAGACGTAGAGACTACAAGAGAATGTCCTCCGAGGATGAACTCTCGGACACTTGTTCTGCGATCGCTTCGGATGATACAATATCTAGCACGGGGCAAACCAGAGAAGTGTTCACAATTACTCCTGATCAGTTTGCTCAAATGCTTCAAGAAGCTCTAGCTCTAGCCAAGCAACGTGAAGAAATTAGAGCTGAGATGAAGACGGAAATAGAATTGGCTATCCAACAAATGAAAGAATTACAAGCTCAACGGCTTCAACCCCCTGAGTCCAGTCAGCGAGCTGAATCCAGCCATCACACTCATAAAGTTATAGATGATAGCGATCCAGAAGTGGATGAAGTCATTATGGCTGATACACTTCCTAATGACAATAACACTGAGGATGGTTCATCGGATCCTCCTAATAACGATATTGGGGGTGGTTCAATTGCACCTCTTAATAACATTGGGAGTGGCCTAATTATTTCTACTCAACATCACTCAAAAAGAGATGAAGATGAGGACAAGAAGATGCAAGACCTTGAAGACAAAGTCAATGCTTTGATGTCCGCTCAGGAAGTAAAGAAGACGGGTATTCTGTGTCCCTATCCAAGAAAATGGGATTCAATACCGTACCCGGCAAAATTCAATCTGATTAACTTCACAACGTTTGACGGGAAAAGCTCGCCTACTCAGCACTTGATTTATTTCAAGTCTCATTTGGGCATGATCTCTAGAAACGAGGCTTTAATGGTCCGGTCATTCATTGGCACCCTTCGTGGGCCCGCCTTTGATTGGTACCGACGGCTCAAGTCAGGGAGCATCAATTGCTGGGATGATATGAAAAGTTTGTTCCTCAGCAATTTCTTCGATCATGACACCGATGTGTCAATCGGAACCCTTCTAGATGAGAAGCAAAAAGACGGAGAGTCAGTTGACAATTTTGTCAAGCGCTTCCGTAACAAAGTAATGAATTGCAGAGATCCTATTACAGAGGAGTTCATCCTGCAAACATGCCACAATAATCTCTCCATCGATGTCCTGGAAGCCCTAGGGGTCGTGCCATCCACCACTTGGAAAGAGTTAAAACTACGTGGCGAACAAGCTGAATACTTTCTTAAAAGAAAGAAAGCTGAGAGAAGCCAACCGATGATATCTGCAATCACTGTGAACGCGACTCTCGATCCGAAGTTACAAAAGGGGTATTCTTTCGAAGATGATGAAGCTCCAGCCATCTTGAAATACCTCCTCACCAATGACAAAATCGAACTGCCACCTATTAAAGATCAGGAGGGAGCTAAAAGGACTACGGATCCAAATTACTGTGCATACCACAGAAGGGTTCTTCATCCCACTAAGATTTGCTTTGGACTCAAAAACAAAATCCAAGCCTTAATTGACTCCGGCGTCATAACGGCGAAACAAGCCAAATAAAGACGACCCCTTACTCCATTAGGTACACGAGTATAAACTGTTTTCCCTAACTCCAAAGAGTATATGAGTATAAAATGCTTCTTCATGTAACTCCGAAGAGTATAAGAGTATAAACTGCTTCTCCCTTTACTCTATTGGGTACACGAGTATAAACTATTTTCCCTAACTCAAAAGAGTATACGAGTATAAACTGCTTCTTCATGTAACTCCGAAGAGTATAAGAGTATAAACTGCTTCTCCCTTTCCTCCGACGGGTATACGAGGTTAAACTACTTCCTTTATTTTTAATAACGGGAAGTTCCTAGAGAATATTATTCCTAATATTCTTAAGGATAACCCAACAATGTGGCCGAATATAATTGGATTTAGATTCGCCAAAGAGCTGGGGGTGGAATACCTCAATTCATTCCAATGGAAAGTTCCTGGAGAATACTACACATGGTATTTTTAAGGATAACCCAAAACCTTCATCGGGTCAATTTTCCCTCACGAAACTCCCACGGAGTAATTGTGGAGTGCTTAATGATTTACGGTCCTCCACCACAAAATCCCTCACTGATCAAATTAATTGACGGTGGGTCCACTAAAATTCTTCACGGTTGAATCCATTCAAACCCCCACTGTGCCTAAGCCTTTAACACTCCCACAGTTGAAGTCCTGACACGACATCCAAAATTTCAATCAGCTGATCCATAGCGATTATCAAACCCCTTCGTGTTAAGTCCTTATCGCTTGACACCAAAAACTCCCACCAGGTGTTGTGTACAAGTTAACATTCCCATCGTTATTTGTACCTCGCTCCCAATTCTCATTTGGTCAAACATTTAAACAGTTAGGACCAAAGCCAAAATCCCCTCTCGATTCCTTCCATAAACGAGAGGTCCACAAATTGAACGATCAAACCTTTAAACAGTTAGGATCGTCTCAAACTCCCATTTGGTCAAACCTTTAAACAGTTAGGACCAAAGTCGAAATCCCCTCTCGATTCCTTCCATAAACGAGAGGTCCATAAATTGAACGATCAAACCTTTAAACAGTTAGGATCGTCTCAAACTCCTATTTGGTCAAACCTTTAAACAGTTAGGACCAAAGTCAAAATCCCTTCTCGATTCCTTCCATAAACGAGAGGTCCACAAATTGAACGATCAAACCTTTAAACAGTTAGGGTCGTCTAAAACTCCTATTTGGTCAAACCTTTAAACAGTTAGGACCAAAACCAAAATCCCCTCTCGATTCCTTCCATGAACGAGAGGTCCACAAATTGAACGATCAAATCTTTAAACAGTTAGGATCGTCTCAAATCCTCATTTGGTCAAACATTTAAACAGTTAGGACCAAAGCCAAAATCCCCTCTCGATTCCTTCCATGAACGAGAGGTCCACTTTAAAATTGAATGATCAAACCTTTAAACAGTTAGGATCGTCTCAAACCCTCATTTGGTCAAATATTTAAACAATTAGGACCAAATCCAAAATCCCCTCTCGATTCCTTCCATGAACGAGAGGTCCACAAATTGAACGATCAAACCTTTAAACAGTTAGGATCGTCTCAAACCCTTATTTGGTCAAACCCTTAAACAGTTAGGACCAAAGCAAAAATCTCCTCTCGATTCCTTACATGAACGAGAGGCCTACAAATTGAACGATCAAACCTTTAAATAGTTAGGATCGTCTCAAATTCTCATTTGGTCAAACCTTTAAACAGTTAGGACCAAAGTTAAAATCCCCTCTCGATTCTTTCCATGAACGAGAGGTCCACAAATTGAACGATCAAACCTTTGAACAGTTAGGATCGTCTCAAATTCTCATTTGGTCAAACCTTTAAACAGTTAGGACCAAAACCAAAATCCCATCTCGATTCCTTCCATGAACGAGAGGTGCACAAATTGAACGATCAAACATTTAAACAGTTAGGATCGTCTTGAATTCCCATTTGGTCAAACCTTTAAACAGATAGGACCAAAGCTAAAATCTCCTCTCTATTCCTTCCATGAACGAGAGGTCCACAAATTGAACGATCAAACCTTTAAACATATAGGATCGTCTCAAACTCCCATTTGGTCAAACCTTTTAGGACCAAAATCGGAATCACCTCTCATAAATGAAAGGTTTCCACACATTCCCCACTTGGTCAAACCTTTAAACAGTTAGGACCAAAGTTGGAATTCCATCTCGATAAATGAGATATCCACTTTTAGATTGGATAATCAATCCTTTTAACAGTTTGGGTTATCTAAATCTTCTCGATTCTCGGAGTAGGAGATCCCACTCTTAGTTTTACCCTTCAGATTCTCAAAGTGGAGATCCTACTTTGAGTTTCTTTTGCAGCAGGAGATAGAATATAAAATTCTTCCTCTTCAGCATCGGGTTCATCTCTACCAACAAAAAAGAGACCAGGAGATAGAATATAAAATTCTTCCTCTCCATCAGTGGGTTCATCTCTACCAACAAAAAAGAGACCAGGAGATAGAATATAAAATTCTTCCTCTCCATCGTCGGGTTCATCTTTTCACCAAAAAGACGCAACCCATCAACATTTTCAAATCCATGTTTTATACGTAGGAGACGTTATCTCAGTCCCTTATTAGAGATAAGTCTACGTATAACACACAGTGTCGGGTTATACGTTCCCACAAAAATGACCAAACCTATGTATTCAACATCATAGTACAAAGTCTAAGAGAGTTTATTCTCTTAGCACAACGTTACATGCAGAACGGACTTAAACAATCTGCATGCTAGCCCGATTCAAACGGTAATCGGTAAAGGCTTATCAAATCCGTTGATGGCTGAGGATTTGCCAAAAATCCTATAAGTATTTATTCTGAGTAGGATACACAATCATAATAAAGTTTAAGCTCTGCCAAACTCAAGGAAGACACAAATTCAACCTGAAGGCCACCTTTCTTCAAGCAGGACAATTGAACCCACCTCAGACACACGAGGTAAGGTATATTGTCTCGCGCACACAAGACATCATCAAAAAAGCCTCTCCAGTGATTGCGGTCGTATCAGCTCCAATGACTGGTCCTACAATCAAAATCCCTCGGAGATTAAGTAAAAAACCGACAAATGTATAACGGTCCACACCAGGAGAAACTCCGTACAGGCAGATGAATCGACATCAACACTTGGTCTTACATTCTCTAATGGTCCACGCTAGGAGAAACTCCGTACAGGCAGATGAATCGACATCAACACTTGGTCTTACATTCTCTACACTTGGGCTTGCCATGTCCCAATGTCAGTCAATGCATTACAACGAAAGTCTAATCTAGCCAACGCGTCGATAATTCCGTCGAAACAAGGCTCAGGATGAAACGTCAGTTCAAGGAATTAATTCAGGGAGTTCAATCATGACTCAGATACAAACTCCTGACGAAGGTGATTAGTTCAACGCCAACCCAACGACACGAGCTAATTCAAAAATTAACACACCAGCTTCAATTCAAAATCTCGACAACGGTCAAGTGATAAACGCGACACTGGAAGGATATTAGCTATTCTACAAGGAACTGAATAGACTAAAGGAAGAAGAGATCGGGAGTTGAAGCCATTTACGAATCTTTTTATACGATTTACTCAATCAAGCATTGAAGAGATTGTAAGTAAAATCTATCTTATCCAAAGTATCCCAGACTCCTCTATAAAAGAATGAGTCTGGAATACTTTGGAGGGGGTATCTGTAGGCGTCGAAAAATGCTGATAGATATCCAAACATAGAAAAGATCACCCAAAAATCACAAGAATTAACTTCATACTGTCTTAGAAAAATCAAGACAGGTATGAACTGTCTCTCAGCGAGACAGTGTTTGTTGTCTCGCCAGCGAGACAGTGTTTGCTATCTCGCCAGCGAGATAGTGGTTCCTGTCTCACAGCGAGATAGTGTTTACTATCTCGCCAGCGAGACAGTTTTTACTGTCTCGCCAGCGAGACAGCTTTTAAATGATCAAAAATCAATTAAATAACTACTACCCACGTGTCCATTAACTGCCAAGGGACGTGGAAAACATCGTGAGTGAAAATCACGTGAATAACTGCCAAAATAACGGAGTTTGAAATGTGGAAAAACAGTTACAGCAGAAACTGCCAGGCAGTTGTAATTTCCGAGACAGTATTTACTGTCTTGGAGGCCGAGACAGTAAACACTGTCTCGCAGGCTTAATTTCTTCGTTTTGTTGTATTTTGCAGTTATATATCCCAGAGGCTATAAATACCCCCTAGGGTCATTACTGAAGAAGATCGAGCAATTTGGAGCAGAGAGAACAGTAAAATTTGAGTTCTTGGTGTGATTCCTTGAGATTCGAGCATTGACTTGATCTTAAGAAGAGTGATCATCTTACTTTGATAAGATATTCACTTCAAATTCCTACTTCGATAAACGAAGGAAGAATCTTTAAACCCCTCACAATCTGTGATTTGGTGGTCCACGAGTCAAAGCACTCCCGGCACAGGCAAAGTCCCACAAAACAGGAGTCAATAAACGATTTCTGTGTTATTTTCTCGAGAATTGTAATTTTCTTAAATTTTCATTGTAATTCTCTATAAACAATCGAAGTTTAATGGAATCATAAATGAAACTAATTTTCGACAAAAACAGCGGGCCATTTGGTTCACCGATTTGGTGGCCGATGGGCGTGCGGGCCACTAGATGGTGGCCGGTGAGCACGCAGGCCACTTGGTTCGATGATTTGGTGGCTGATGAGCGTGCGGGGCACTTGATGGTGGTTGGTGAGCACGCGGGCCACTTGGTTCATCGATTTGGTGGCTGATGAGCGTGCGGGCCACGTAATAATAGTTCGTTGATTCGTTGGTCGGCGTCGGATAATCCTCTTTGACTTATATAATGTCGCTCATCACCTTCTCTCTGTCTCGAGCTATGTGTGGATACCTATAGGCATTTTTAGATGCCTACAGTCATCCTATTGAAGAGGATTGGCGGAGAAATTTGAAGGAAATCAGCTATCAGATGTGATTGTTAGTGTGATAGCTTTGTGTGGGCCTGCCATCCTATTGAAGAGGATTGGCGAAAGATTTGGAGGACGATAAGAAATGTTTATTGACCTCATGGGAGCTGAAGGAAGCTTATGGGTAGTATTTCTTTAGAAATTTGTTGTTAATAGGCATCATAATCTTGTTGCCATTTGGTTTGACAAGGCGATACGCTCCATTCAAGTAGACCGTCTCTACTACGAATGACCATTTCCACTTAGGTTGGAATTTTTCTTTCTTTTTGGAATTGAGTATCATCGGTCGTTGAACAACAAGGACCAACTCTCCTTCCTTGAAAGATCTGTGTTTGACTTTCTTATCAAAAGCCTTAGATATTCGGGCTTGATAGAACTCAATATGCTGTTGAGCTTTAAATCGCTTTTCATTTTAACACCTCTAATTTTTCGAGACATCATCGATGACTTTCTTCAGTGGTCATCCCTGTCGCAAGTACGATGCATAGAGACGGAATCTGGATTTTCAAAGGTAGCACGGCTTCACAACCGTATACTAATGAATAGGGTGTGGCGCTAGTTGGGGTGCGAGCTATAGTACGATACGGCCATAAGCTTTCACCGAGCTTTTCATTCTAATCACTCTTACTAGCAGATGTTAGCTTTGTTAAGATCTTAACAATCGTCTTGTTGAAAGCTTTGGCTAGCCCATTTGCCGATGGACTGTAGGCAGTGGATGCCAGGTTCTGAATCCTGAACTTGTAACAGAACCAAGTGAATGCATGACTAACAAATTGTGACCCGTTATCATGAATGATACGTCTTGGGATGTTGTATCTGTAAATGATGTGATGCTTTATGAATTTGACCACATTGCTAGTTTTGACTTCTCTCAAGAGAATGGCTTTAACCCACTTAGAGAAGTAATCAGTTACCGCTAGGATGAAGCGATAACCTTTTGCTGATGGCGGAGATATCGATTCGACGATATCCATCCCCCATGTTTCGAATGGCTACAAAGTCGATGTCGGATGCAAGTCTTCAAGTGGCTGATGCATGTAATTGGCGTGGATTTAACACGCGTGGCAATGCTTTGTATAAGCTATGGAATCACTATTCATCTTGGGCCAATAGTATCTCATTCTTCTCAAGCGATCCCAGAGCTTGGGTCCGGGTTGGTGAGCTCCACAAGTGCCATCATGGGCATTCTGCAAGGTCTGCTACACTTCTTTTATTGACAGACATCATAGTAGCATGTCGTTGTACGACTTACGATACAATGTCTTTGTTGTCAAGTCGCAGTAAAATCTTGGCTCACGTCTGTGAACAGACTCTTGCTGTTTGACATCTTTGGGAAGTATGTCATATAAGATGTAGTCGATGATTGGGAAACACCAATCTCTCAGTTCTATTTGATCAGCAATCTGGTGAGTTGCATTCACTTCCAGAGCATATTTGTTTCTTGTTGTCTTAACCTTTGTTTTCTTGTTGGTGTTGGGTGTTTCTTTAATCCATCGTTATGAAACTCTCTTCTTGGAATGTCTGTGGTCTTAATGACCTTTTAAAAGACGTCTGGTTAGGATTTCTTGTCTCGTTCATCTATTGATGTTGTTGGCCTACAAGAAAGTAAACTAACAAATCCTAATTCAAGAAAGTTACAGTCAATAGGAGGTAGAAAATTCTCATGTGTGTTATCTTGATTATGATGATTCTAGTGTGGAGTCTAAGTAGGTTGGTAGCGATGCTTTCCTTGCTCAAATCATATATTGGTATCTTCTCCTTTTACACAAACCATCAAATTGGACCTTTTATTTTACATCTGTCGTATGCCCCCACTGATAGGCAGGATAGAGACGTATATTGGTGGGCGTTATTCGTGTTTGATCAATTTTTAAGGGTCCATGGGTTCTTTGTGGGGACTTTAATGTAACCTTGTCCTTTGAGGAAAGAAATGGTAGAAATAGTTCTTATAAAACATCAGATCTTTTGAGATTTTTATCAGATCTGTTTCCTTATTGACTTACCTCTATCGGGAAGAATCATTCACCTGGTCTAACAAAAGAAAGACTCTATCGATGGCTCGGTTTAGACAAATTCCTTTATATTCTGATTGGGATAAAAAATTCCCTGCATGCATTCAGTTCTCTCTACAGCTCTGGTTCTTATCATTCTCCGCCTGTTCTTGATAGTAAAGGGATTAACTCAGTTGTTCCTATCTTTAGATTGAAAGGAGTTGGCTTCATAATCCAAGTTTTTTACCTTTCATATATAGCTATTGGACATCTTTTAGTTGTCAGGGTCTCCAGTGGATATTTTCATCTTGAAACTCAAGCTTACAAAAAAAGAATCAAATGTGGAACAAGAAATTTGTGATCTATTGCTTCAAAAAACTAAAATCCTATCTAAAATAAATGCTTTGGATTTCTTAAAGAGCATAGGCCTCTTTCTGATTCTGAATTTTATGACAGAAAAAAACTTCACTCTTCCTTTTTTGCAATATCCCAGAAGAAGAAACTTATTGGCATCAAAGGTCAAGAGTCCATGGCCATCTCTATCTTGATTCAAATACTGCTTTTTTTTCATAAAACTGCTAGCTTTCATAGAAATGCTAATTATATATCTTGTATCAATTATCAAGGAAAGGAGCTCTCAAATGATCAGCATATTTCGAAAGCTTTTTGTGAGTATTTTAGAAGTATCTTTGGTCAAAGTAATAGGTCAAATATGAATTTAGACTGGTCCTTTTTATATCCTCAGGAAGAATCTTTTCTGAATTCTTTAGATGATGTTTTTACGGAGGCTGAGATAAAATGTGCAGTTTTTGGTATGAATGCCAATAAGGCCCCAGGCCCTGATGGTTTCTCCATGGCCTTCTATCAAACTTTTTGGGAGGCAATCAAATATGATCTTATAAATTTGATGATCTTTCTTCAACAACAGCCTTCAAACCTCCATAGGTTAAATAAGGTTTTCATTACACTTATCCCAAAAACCAAGGACAGTGTTCATATGAATGACTTCAGACCTATTAGCTTGATTAATTGTATCTTCAAGATTTTCTCCAAAATCCTAGCTAACAAACTATCTACTGTCATTCCCAATTTAGTTGCATCTACTCAATCGGCTTTTCAATCAGGGAAATCAACCCTTGATTCTATCATTATGGCAAATGAGATGATCCACTATTGTTCTAAGAGAAGAAAAGAAGTAGCAATGTTTAAGATTAACTTCTCTAAAGCTTTTGATTCCATTAATTGGAATTTTCTTATTGGCCTAATCAAAGCTAGAGGTTTTGGTAGCAAATGGTGCAATTGGATTTATCATATTGTATCCTCATCCAGCTGCTTTGTTAAAGTTAATGGTCTTCCATCTAAAATTTTCTCTTGTAAGAGAGGTCTTAAATAAGGAGACCCATTATCACCAATGCTTTTTAATATTACAGTTGATGCACTGAATAAAATGATTCACAACAATGTGGAAGATGGCCTCCTTTCAAATATTGGTATTAAATTACCTCTTAATCAGTTAAGAATTCTGCAATTTGCTGATGATACTCTTTTATTCGTTAGAAGTTCTTACAAGGATATATCTATTTTAAAAACAATCCTATACATTTTTGAGGAGGTATCTGGTCTGGGAATAAATTATTCCAAGTCTTCCATTGTATACTTTGGCAAAATATCTACGAGGGGATAATATCTTTCAGAACTTCTTTGCTGCAAAATTAGCACTTTACAAATCAAATATCTTGGTTTACCTCTGCGATATGGGAATCTTAGAAAAACTGACTGGGAACCTCTCTTAGACAATTTTCATAAAAAATTGTCTACTTGGAAGAAGAATTCTTTGTCATATGGAGGGAGGTTAGTCCTTCTTAATTCGGTGCTTACATCCATTCTCTTATATTTCATGTCATTCTACAAATTGCCTACTTGGGTTATCAAAGAGATTGACAATATTAGAAAGAGCTTTCTATGGTCAGGGAGTTCTCATAATAGCAGTTTTAAGTGCTTAGTCAATTGGAAGAAAGTATGTTTAAGCAAATCAGAGGGAGGATTAGGAGTAAAAGATATTCGTGTTTTCAACTGTGCTCTTCTAGCAAAATGGCTATGGAAATGTCTTGATCCTAATTCTCATACTGGTATTTTCCTTCGTCAACTTTATGCTCACAGAGGCTCTTTAATCCAAATATTGCATACTAATGTTAACAATTCCTCCTTTTCGAATACTCTCACTTCTTTTAAAGATGAGTTTTTTTCAACATATTATTTGGACTATTGGTTCAGGTGAAAGGATTAGATTTTTGGAGGATAAGTGGATTGGGCATAACTCCTTATCTAGTCTTTTTCCTTCTCTTTTCAGTTGGCATTATCATCAAATGTGAATGTTGGTAGTCAAGGCTTTTTTAGAGATAATGTTTGGCATTGGAGCTTATTGCTAAGAAGATGTATTCCTCATGTCTCGTACAGATAAATTCAATCTCTTGAATCTGATAGGAAGCTATCAAATTTCTACTCATTCTGATATTCCTATATGGTCGCTTACAACTAATGGAATGTTCTCTGTCAAATCCTTCTATCAGTTACTTAATTTCAGAGGCATTAGATCACCTTTCTACAAAGTCATATGGAAAAATGTTATTCCAAGCAAGGTTAGTGTTTTCATTTGGCTTTTATCTATGAACAAACTGCATACAAAAGATAACTTACTGATGAAAGGATGGCATGGAGATTTCATTTGTATTTTCTGTGGGTTGGAACCAAAAACAAGAGACCACTTGTTCTTTTCCTGTTGTAGGACTACTCAGGTCTGGGGACATTTTAAAGATTATTATCTTCCTTTTACATGGCCTTATTCTTTTGATATTCTTATGAAAACTGTTGAGAATCTAAGGGGAGGCACAGGATATAGATGGCGTGGAATCTTCTCTCACGTTTGTTGGAATATTTGGAGTTGTAGAAATAAAGTTCTATTTGACAAAGTAAACTTTTCTTCTAATATGATCATTGATCAATCAATTTCTGGTTTGGTTGAATGGTCAGGTGTGGGGAAGGGGTTGGCGGCAAGGAAAATATCTGCTATGTTGAAGGATTGTCCATTATCAAGAGCAAGTGATTGAAGATGCTAACTCTGTTTTGGATTGTTTGGTAGATATGTAACTCTCTCTTTTGTATACAAAATAGTTTTTGCTGTTTTATAGTTGTTGATTATAGAAAGTTTAATTTCTACTGCGCATATGTATAGCTGACTTTGGTTCTTCCTTATATCTGTGTCAACGATGAATGACGACAAGGCCCTCTCTTCATCTTCGCGGATCTTTGGAAGAAGAAAGTTATACATCACTACCAGTAGAAATTCTATTTTCTATATTGCAACATGCGGATACAGTTTGTATCCTACTTTTGTACTATTTTGTACTCAACTTTCTTTTTTATTAATGAACAGGGTTTAACCCTTGTTTTTATCAACAAAAAAAAAGTTTTAGTATATAGATAAACAAACAAAATTGGCCAGCATGATACCGCAATATTAGTGGGAAAATCTCAAAAAAATTGAAAAACGAAGTGGAACTAAAATTATTTTAGTGGAATACTTTGTATTTAAGGATAATTTAGTAGTGGATGAGTTTTTCAGCAAACATGGGTAAAACTTAGGGTTTATAGGGAAAAAAGAATCCTATCCATGGATTACTAAAAAAAGACAAAAAATAACGGTTTAAGAATTTGACTTATAAATACATCATACGTAGTGATTTAAAAAATAAATATGATAATTAACAACAAAACATAAGAACTGACATCATATAACTGACTGTTAAAATAGAAAGAAGGTATAAAATTAACCACATAGAATATTTTCGTATTAGAGTGATTTTGATCGAGAATTTAAAAATAGTTCTTTAGTTTTATAGGCAAAAAAAACACCTTCTAGTAAGTGGGTGGGCTTAAAAATAAATGGGGATTAGGTTCATAGGTAAAAATTCTATTAGGGAATAGCACAAAGTACTCTTTAGAGGAAGTAGGTAGGTTGAAAAATAAATGAGGGTAATATTTTGGGTTGGTAAGACGAAAATTCATCCACAATTAGGAATGTCATGACATCGATTAGAAAAAAAATGATGTAAGAATTTGGTGCAAAAATATATCGTGTAGCTAATAATATAAAATAATAATATAGCAAATTACAATAAAAAATCAACTTACACCATATACCTTTGGTTTAAATATGTTGCATATTTAGCCACTTACAATAAAAATATAGAAAGTTATAACAAAATATAATGAAGTGCGCTATACACCAAAATGCTAAAATACAAAAGAAGAATATAATTAAGTCGAGTGTTCTGGGTCTAAGAATGATTTTTGAGGTGGGTGAATTCAAAAGTAAATATGATAAAACTTCGGACTTATAGGAAACAAGTAATAAAAATTGGAAATGAGTGGGTATTAAAATAAATAGAGGGTACGACACTAAGACTTTGGGTATATAGGGAAGAAACACGCTTTGAATTTGGGTAGGTTTAAACTAGTTGTA
>NC_033797.1:100323269-100380791 GCF_001876935.1 Asparagus officinalis | reverse complement strand
AGATAGAGATGGCCATGGACTCTTGAACCTTTGATGCCAATAAGTTTCTTCTTCTGGGATATTGCAAAAAAGGAAGAGTGAAGTTTTTTCTGTCATAAATTCAGAATCAGAAAGAGGCCTATGCTCTTTAAGAACATCCAAAGCATTTATTTTAGATAGGATTTTAGTATTTTTGAAGCAATAGATCCACAAATTCTTGTTCCACAATTTGATTCTTTTTTTGTAAGCTTGAAGTTTCAAGATGAAAATATCCACTGGAGACCCTGACAACTAAAAGATGTCCAATAGCTATATATGGAAAGGTAAAAACTTGGATTATGAAGCCAACTCCTTTCAATCTAAAGATAGGAACAACTGAGTTAATCCCTTTACTATCAAGAACAGGCGGAGAATGATAAGAACCAGAGCTGTAGAGAGAACTGAATGCATGCAGGGAATTTTTTATCCCAATCAGAATATAAAAGGAATTTGTCTAAACCGAGCCATCGATAGAGTCTTTCTTTTGTTAGACCAGGTGAATGATCTTCCCGATAGAGGTAAGTCAATAAGGAAACAGATCTGATAAAAATCTCAAAGATCTGATGTTTTATAAGAACTATTTCTACCATTTCTTTCCTCAAAGGACAAGGTTACATTAAAGTCCCCACAAAGAACCCATGGACCCTTAAAATTGATCAAACACGAATAACGCCCACCAATATACGTCTCTATCCTGCCTATCAGTGGGGGCATACGACAGATGTAAAATAAAAGGTCCAATTTGATGGTTTGTGTAAAAGGAGAAGATACCAATATATGATTTGAGCAAGGAAAGCATGTACCAACCTACTTAGACTCCACACTAGAATCATCATAATCAAGATAACACACATGAGAATTTTCTACCTCCTATTGACTGTAACTTTCTTGAATTAGGATTTGTTAGTTTACTTTCTTGTAGGCCAACAACATCAATAGATGAACGAGACAAGAAATCCTAACCAGACGTCTTTTAAAAGGTCATTAAGACCACAGACATTCCAAGAAGAGAGTTTCATAACGATGGATTAAAGAAACACCCAACACCAACAAGAAAACAAAGGTTAAGACAACAAGAAACGAAACACCAATCTCTCAGTTCTATTTGATCAGCAATCTGGTGAGTTGCATTCACTTCCAGAGCATATTTTGGTCAAAAAAGTTGTCAACTTACGACAGTGATATGTTGACTTGTCCCTAGCGATTAGGCCAGATTGGCTGCCAATGATGCTAATGCATCTGCGTGCGTATTCTTGGAATGCGACATGTAGTCAATGTGAAAGCCTTCAAATGAGTCAACCAATTTGATGGTTTTTATGACATGGAATTAAATCAACATTTTTGACTTCGTATTCCCTTGTCATCTGTTTGACGATGAGCTGAGAATCATCATATGCTTCGAGATGTCTTATCTCTAACTCTCTGGCAAGATCGAGTCCAGTGAACAATGCATTGTACTCAGCCATGTTATTAGAACATGGCTCTGTTAAAGAGAAGGCTCGAGGTAATACGCGGTTTGCGGAGAAACCAAGACTACCCCCACTCCAGCTATAATTGTCCCCTCCGAGCCTACCCGGGATGCACCATCAAAGAATAATTGCCAAACTTCCTCCTGTGAAGTCGTATTGACCTCGTGGGTTTTATCCGACATATCTTCGAATAAATCAGTCTTCGCGTCTAACAGATAATTGGCCATGAGATCACAGATGGCTTGCCCTTTGACAGACTTCTATGACATGAAGTGTATATCGTATTGAGATAGTAGAAGTGCCCATCTTGCTAGGCACCAATTTAATGACTCGGGCTGTGTCATGAAGACGCGGATAGGGTTCACTCGAGAGATGACATGTATGATTTGGCTGACCAAGTAATATCACATTTTCTAAATGGCAAACACCAGGGCCAAACATTCCTTTTCAACCATGGGATACCGACATTTGGCTCCTTATAAATTTCTACTCAGTTAATAGATGGCTTGCTTGTGGCTGTCGTTGTCATCTTGTGCTAACAGAACACCCAAGAATGCTCCATCGCCCGTACATAGATCAAGAAGGGTTTCCCTGATATTGGGGCTGCCAAAACTTGTGGTTCGAGTGATAAGTTTTGATCTTATCAAATACTTTTTGGCAAGCTTTATCCCACATGAAAGAAACACCCTTCTTCATCAGCTTTGAGAAGGGTTGGTACTTATTCGAAAACTTTGCAATGAACCTCCGGATGTATGCCAGACATCCTTGCAGTCCTCTTAATTCTTTGAGAATCCTAGGCGGTTGCAATTCCTTGATAGCTCGCACTTTATCAAGATCTATGTGAATCCCTTTCGTTGTGACAAAAAATCCAAGAAACTTGTCACTCAACATCCCCAAAAATGATTTCGTGGGATTCATTTTGAGTTGATGGGATCACATTAGTTCAAACAACATTATCAAGTCTTGAAGATGATCGTCCTTGCTGTGACTCTTCACAACCAAGTCATCTACGTAGCATTCGACTGTCTTACGGAGATGATCTCGAAAGATTGTGTTTATGGCATGTTGGTAGGTTGTGCCTGTATTTTTGAGTCTAAAGGGCATTACCGTGTAATAGTATATTCCTAACGGAGTCCTGAACGAGGTATGTTTTTCATCTTCAGGGTATATTTTAATTTGATTATACCCTGAAAACCTATCCATGAAGGACATCCTTTCGAACCTGCACGTGTTGTCGATAATTATGTCCGTGATGGGTAAAGGAAATTTATCTTTAGGACATGCAACATTGAGGTTCCTGAAATCGATGCAAATACAGATCTTTTTGTTTTTCTTCGGGATCGGGACAATATTGGCCACCTAGTCTGGGTGTTGTTCCTCTCTGATGAAGCTAGAATCGATCAGCTTCTTCACTTCGGCTTCGATCGCCTCCATGAGTTGTGGACGAAACCGTCGTTGGTGTTGTTTGATCGATTTTGCATCCAGTTTGATGTTGAGGCAGTGCATAGCTACCCGTAGGTCTAAGTTAGGTATGTCCTCGTAATTCCAGGCGAAAACATTAATATATTCCTGAATGAGAGATATAAGGTGTTCTTTCTCTTGGGGAGGTAAGTTGTCACTTATAAATATGAGTTTGGGATTAGCCTTATCCCCCATATTTAGCTAGAGTACTTTGTCCTCAGTGGGTCGTTCGCATTGTTCAAACCGACCACTCTATTGAGCCCTTACATGACGGTCTCATGCTTCATCATAAAGCGGGATTTGGTCATCTTCTTTGATCTCAGTGGGATCATTTGTGGCCATGTGGATTATAAGATTTTTGGACACAACCCCTACGCTAACATCTGAATCCCACATTAAGGATGTTGATGATGAATCAACGGAGCGAATCTCTTCGGATTCTTCTCTGGAGTCACACCATAGTTCTGACGAAGAAGAGATGTAACCTAGTCCTCTTTAGGTTTTATTAAAATAATCAACGGGCTTTCCTTTAGGAACGAAAGGTTGTGCAATTATTCTTCATCCTTTGCCGAAATTTAAACCTTCTTTGCAGGAGAAGTCATAACCCATGTTCTCCATCATACGCATCGCTATCGGATCATAGTGTGAGAATTGAGGGGCAGGCTTGTCTTTGTCCGATCCATCCTACAACGTACGCAAGGGTTGATCTATCATTCCAAAGATAATATCTTTCTGATCAATATCTTGGGCTGGTACGATAAAGAAAGCTCGCGAGGACTCGATCATTTGTTTATCTGTTATAAACAACAAATGCACATGCAAGTGTAAAGAAGAGTTAGTATACAACCCTAAAACCAGATTGCTAGACTCATCATTACTAGACCCTGAATCCGATGACAAATAAGCAAAGTTAAAGCCTTTAGTCAAGACAAATTTTCTTGCTTTATCAGCAAAGTTCGCCTGAACTACTGAGTTCGCCAGATTTGGGAACTTGGTGTAGTTCGCCAGAACTAAGAACTCTGCGTTCGTTATTAGCTCTTTTCAGGCCTGAATAGTAATTAAGGCAACTGTATATCTCTCCTGGGTCTCTGAACCGCAATAGAATCTTGAACCTGAGTCGTCGGTCCCTGATCCTGCTCAACTGTACATGTATCCTCCAAATCATTGATGTGCTCGCCTGGCATCACATCAGTCGGTACTCTAATGGATACAGTCCCATCTGGACTCTGTGGAGTTGCATCAATCTCCACCGCCTGCAAAATCTCCTTTTGTTGGGGTGATCTCCACCTGATGAGAGCTGGGAAACTTTAAGATCGAAGCCTCATTGAATGTGACGTCTCTACTCAGCACAATCTTCTTATCAACTAAATCCCAAAGCTTGTATCCTTTGACACCTCGCTTGAATCCCACAAATATGGTCTTTTTAGCTCGAGGTTTCAATTTATCTGTTCTAACATGATAAAATGCAGGGCACCCAAATACCTTGAGCTAATCATAGTCATGTGCTGGCTCTCCTGACCACATCTCCATAGGGGTTTTCCTCTCAATCATAGATAAAGGCATCCTATTAATGAGGTGGCTCGCATAAGAAAGTGCCTCAGCCCAAAAGATCTTCTCCAAACCACTCTGCGATAATAAACATCAGACCTTCTCCAGCAATGACCGATTCAACCTTTCTGCCATCCCATTCTGCTACAGAGTGTGACTAACTGTGAAGTGTCTCTCTATGCCCTCGTCTCGACATAGCTGCAGAAAGGGATCAGAAGTATACTCACCGCCGTTGTCGGATCGCAACATCTTAATCTTTTTCCTAGTTTGCAGTTCCAAGCTCTTCTTCTACTCTAAAAATATGTTTAGTATTTCACTCTTCTTTGTCATGGTGTACACCCAACAACGTCTAGAATAGTCATCTACAAACATGACGAACTAATATCGACCACCAAGTGATGCCGTCTTCGTGGCACCCCAAATATCCGTGTGCACGTAGTCCAAGATGCCTCTTATCCTATGAATGGCTATCTTGAACTTTACATTTGTCTTCTTGCCATATACACAGTGCTCACATAATTCAATTTTCCCACTCTTGGCTCCCTTCAATAGCCACTGCTTGCACAAAACTTGCAGTAACTTTTTACCTGTGTGCCCCAACTTATAGTGCCAAAACCTGCTCGCATCCGCCTCTGAAATAGCTGAAACTACCTAGCCAATCTCGATGCTCCCTTTTAGATAATACAAATTCCTATTGCGGACTCCCTTCATCACTATCAAAGATCTCTTCGTAACCTTCGCTACATCGTTCTCAAAGGTCACCTTGAATCCCTTCGCCTCTAAAGCTCCAACTGAAATAAAATTCTTCTTCAACTAAGGAACAAATCTTACTTTATTCAATTCACGAACTACTCCATCATGCATTCGAATCCTGATGGTACCTATCCTACAAATGCCGCAAGATTGAATATTTCTCATGACTACCACACCCCCATCGAGTTTTTCAAACGATGCAAACCAATCTCGCCGGTGAGTCACATAATAAGTAGCACCAGAATCAAACATCAAATCAGATGCATCCATATAGTTCACCTCTGGAGTAATCAATAGAGAAAAGCACGAATCATCGGAATCATCACCTCTCGTGACGTTAACCTCATTGGCCTTTGGGCCCTTCTTCTTGCTATTCTCCTTCTCCTTGAGCTTCGGGTAATCTCTCTTCTAATGTCATTGTTCCTTGCAGAACTCACACTGGTTCTTCGCTAACTGGTGGTAGCCCCTGACTTTGACCTGTTTCTATTACCACCTCTCGGATATGGACTTCTGCCTCTGATAGCACGAGAAGTCTCTTTGTCCTTCCTCCTCAAATTGTAGTTCATCAATGTGTTAGTCACTTCACTGTAGGTGATGGAAGATCTCTCGTTCAACAAAGTGAGCATGAAGG
Organism: Asparagus officinalis; assembly: GCF_001876935.1. Lineage (NCBI taxonomy): Eukaryota > Viridiplantae > Streptophyta > Magnoliopsida > Asparagales > Asparagaceae > Asparagus > Asparagus officinalis. Next base: position 100,374,911 of record NC_033797.1, on the reverse strand, counting down.
TATCATACTCCTCATCGGGTAAGGAGCCTAGCAAGATAATCGCATTGTACTCGTCCGTTATCTTCTTATCCATGTTCACCAAATCTGACAATAACTTTGTACTGTTGTTTACATGAACCGCAAGTGAGGTGCTCTTGGACATCTAGAATCTGAATAATCTCTGCAGCAAGTGCAATCGATTCTCAGCACTCTTCGTAAGGTACTTGTTATTAAGAATCTCCCACATCTTCATCACAGACGTCACCCTAATCACATCATATTTTAGTTCTTGTTCCAAACAAGACATGATCATCCCACAAGCATTCATATTCATCTTGTCTCATATCGCCTCATCGTATTTCGATGGCCTCTCATGGACCATAATGGTCTCTTCCAAGTTTTGAGCAGTAAGAGCGTCATGTACGTCGCTCATCCACAAATTAAAGTTGATCTTGCCATCATATTTCACCACTCTAATCTTAGTATTTTAAAATCCAACCTAAAATGTACTCATCATCATCTTGCTGCTTTCACCAACTTCTTCTCTCATGCTTACAAACTCCAAATTATAAAGAAAAATTCAAACTTTGATAGAGATTGAGAAATTACCTAACTGGACCCTTGATCAGATTCCAAATAGATCTCCTAACCACATGAGGAAAGCGAAATCTCGAACCGGCAACTCCTACCGAAGCCTAGAACTCCAAAAACCAAGCTTCAAAAAAATAAATCTCCATCCACCCAATGCAAAACACTAAATCTGAAATCCTAGAGCTCTAATATCAATTGTTGTGTGCCGTGCGGAAGCGTGCTCGCAAACCAAATGAGTCGGCGAGCGATGAGCGATGAGAAAAGAGAGCTAAACCAAACACGAGTGCAATCACCAAGAATATGATACAAATCAAACCAACATAGAGAATTTATCTAGTTCGACAAATTGCCTACGTCTATAGGGAGAGGATGGAGAGATTTCACTATATGGAGGAGAAATACAACGGGTTATAACTCACACAATCACTCAAATATAACCCTAACCAAAGATCTCAACTCCCTCACAATATCTCTCTCTCATTATGCTCAAAAGACTCTTTTTTCTCTCTAATTATCTCTTCTAATTTTCTCTTCTAAAACGTTCCATATTTATAGAAATCCTAAAACCAAAAACATACTAGGAATTCTAAAACCAAAATCAAAATAGATTAGAAATCCTAATAACCTATTACCAAAACAGATTATGAATCCTAATAACATGTTACCTAAATAGATTAGGAATTCCAATAACCTGTTACCAAAACAGATTAGCAACCTGCTATCTAACACCTAATGGATTGTTCTCTAATGAGAGGACTGATAAAATTCTTTGTATAAGAGGAAGGACTAGCATTTTTAGAAAATAAGGTTGTGCTCTTGAAGGGCTATGCATTGCTCAAAAGACTTACATTATGCGCCGGAGAAAAAGTATTTCTGCCATCAATGCGAAGTGTACACTGATGCAGGTGTTTGTGCCCGTAAAACCGAGAAATTATTGAAATTTTTGAGAAAAGAAATTGTTAGGATTGAACTTTTTTTTTATGAGGCTTACTAAAGCTTTGTCATGATTAAATTGATATGTTAAGGGCCCGTTTGGATGGACGTAACTATTAGAAGTAAGAAGTTGATCAAAGATGTAACTTTCTCAATTATGAAGTAGAAAGTAGCGGAAGTAGTACTTATTTTGTTTGGTATCCTATATTTTTTAGAAGTAGCGGGATAATATACTTCATCATCTTCTATTTTTTATTTGTTTGTTTGAGATAGGAAATTAGATAATATTATTTAAGATCATCTCGCCCTTGGTAAAACTCTCATAATTTAAGTAGACGCTTCACTTTTTATCCACTTCCGCTTCTACTTCTGAGCTTTTAAGGGGCAGAAAAATTAGAAAGTTAGAAAGTGTCAGCACAAAACATCACATCTGCGGATTTATGTAAGTAGCTGAAGTAGTGTTTTTACGAGAAACAAACATATTTTTTCGCTTTGACGTAGGAGGAAATTTCTCTAGTTCTTACTTCTTTGCTAGCTTTCATGCCAACACACATGCACTAAGCTTATAGGCAGAGTTAAAGAGGTTTTAATGGAAAAAGTTTACGATGAAAATAACTGAGAAATCATTTGCCTAAGGGATGACAGGTTACAAGGAAAAACATGAAGACCGCGCAATTATAGTAGTGCTTGACTGAAGAGTTATTTAATATCTTATACGAAGAGCCCTATTTAGCGTTAGAGTATGTAATCTCAAAGGGTAGTTTATGTTTTTTACGCAGTTTTTATAAAACACCTTTAGGAGAGGATTGGCTTTTTTTTATATAAGCCATAAAATTTTCTACAACTACCTAGTTTAAACCTACTCGCAAATTCAAAGGCGTGATTTCTTCCTAATATACCAAAGTTTTAGTGTCGTACCCTCTATTTATTTTAATACCCACTCATTTCAAAATTTTTATTACTTGTTTCCTAATAAGAGTCGCGAAGTTTAATCATATTCTTTTTGAATTCCACCCAACCTAAAAATCATTGCTTAGTACGGGCAGAACGACTCGACTTAATTATATTCTTCTTTGTATCTTTAGCATTTTGGTGTATACGGCGCACTTCATTATATTTTGTTATAACTTGTTCTATATCTTTTATTGTTAAGTGGCTAAAATATGCAACGTGATTTAAACCAAAGGTAATATGGTGTAGTTGATTTTTATTGTAATTTGGTATATTAATTATTTTATATTATATAGCTACACGATATATTTTTGGGCACGCAAATTCTTAGCATCATTTTTTTTTTCTAATCGATGTCATGACATTCCTAATTGTGGATGAATTTTCGTCTTACCAACCCAAAATATTACCCTCATTTATTTTTCAACCTACCTACTTCCTCTAAAGAGTACTTTGTGCTATTCCCTAATAGAATTTTTACCTATGAACCTAATCCCCATTTATTTTTAAGCCCACCCACTTACTAGAAGGTGTTTTTTTTGCCTATAAAACTAAAGAACTATTTTTAAATTCTCGATCAAAATCACTCTAATACGAAAATATTCTATGTGGTTAATTTTATACCTTCTTTCTATTTTAACAGTCAGTTATATGATGTCAGTTCTTATGTTTTGTTGTTAATTATCATATTTATTTTTTAAATCACTACGTATGATGTATTTATAAGTCAAATTCTTAAACCGTTATTTTTTGTCTTTTTTTAGTAATCCATGGATAGGATTCTTTTTTCCCTATAAACCCTAAGTTTTACCCATGTTTGCTGAAAAACTCATCCACTACTAAATTATCCTTAAATACAAAGTATTCCACTAAAATAATTTTAGTTCCACTTCGTTTTTCAATTTTTTTGAGATTTTCCCACTAATATTGCGGTATCATGCTGGCCAATTTTGTTTGTTTATCTATATACTAAAACTTTTTTTTTGTTGATAAAAACAAGGGTTAAACCCTGTTCATTAATAAAAAAGAAAGTTGAGTACAAAATAGTACAAAAGTAGGATACAAACTGTATCCGCATGTTGCAATATAGAAAATAGAATTTCTACTGGTAGTGATGTATAACTTTCTTCTTCCAAAGATCCGCGAAGATGAAGAGAGGGCCTTGTCGTCATTCATCGTTGACACAGATATAAGGAAGAACCAAAGTCAGCTATACATATGCGCAGTAGAAATTAAACTTTCTATAATCAACAACTATAAAACAGCAAAAACTATTTTGTATACAAAAGAGAGAGTTACATATCTACCAAACAATCCAAAACAGAGTTAGCATCTTCAATCACTTGCTCTTGATAATGGACAATCCTTCAACATAGCAGATATTTTCCTTGCCGCCAACCCCTTCCCCACACCTGACCATTCAACCAAACCAGAAATTGATTGATCAATGATCATATTAGAAGAAAAGTTTACTTTGTCAAATAGAACTTTATTTCTACAACTCCAAATATTCCAACAAACGTGAGAGAAGATTCCACGCCATCTATATCCTGTGCCTCCCCTTAGATTCTCAACAGTTTTCATAAGAATATCAAAAGAATAAGGCCATGTAAAAGGAAGATAATAATCTTTAAAATGTCCCCAGACCTGAGTAGTCCTACAACAGGAAAAGAACAAGTGGTCTCTTGTTTTTGGTTCCAACCCACAGAAAATACAAATGAAATCTCCATGCCATCCTTTCATCAGTAAGTTATCTTTTGTATGCAGTTTGTTCATAGATAAAAGCCAAACTTTTGCTGATAAGCAAGAAAATTTGTCTTGACTAAGGCTTTAACTTTGCTTATTTGTCGATCGGATCAGGGTCTAGTAATGATGAGTCTGCAATCTGGTTTTTGGGTTGTATACCTACTCTTCTTTACACTTGCATGTGCAGTTTGTTTGTATTGTATACAGATAAACAAATGATCGAGTCTTCGCGAGCCTTTCTTTATCCGTTACCAGCCCAAGTTAGTTGATCAGAAAGTATCTATCTTTGGAATGTATAGACTCAACCCGTTGCGTACGTTGTAGGGATGGATCGGAACAAAGACAAGCCTGGCCCTCAATTCTCACACTATGATCCGATAGCGATGGATCGTTTGGAGAACATGGGTATGACTTCTCCTTGCAAAGAAGGCTTTAAAATTTCGGGCAAAGGATAAGAATACTTGCACAACCTTTCGTTTCCTAAAGGAAAGCCGTTGGTATATTTTAATAAACCTAAGAGGACTAGTTAATTTTCTTCGTAGAACTATGGTGTGACTCCAGAGAAGAACGCCGAAGAAGAATTCGCTCGTTGGATTTCATCATCAACATCCTTAATGTGGGATTCAGATGTTAGCGTGGGTTGGTCCAAAAATCTTATTATCCACATGCGCCACAATGATCCCGACTGAGATCAAAGAAGATGGACCAAATCCCGCTTTTGGATGAAGCATGAGACCGTTGTAAGCGGCTCAATAGAGTGGTCGGATTTGAACAATTGACGAACGACCACTGAGGACAAAGTACTCTAGCTAAATATGGGGGATAAGGCCTTAATCCCAACTCCATATTTATAGAGTGACAATTACTCCCAGAGAAAGAAACTTCTTCATTCAGGAATATTATTAATGTTTCGCCTGGAATTTGACGAGGGACATACCTAACTTACGACTACGGGTAGTATGCACTGCTCAGACATTCAAAACTGGATGCAAAATCGATCAAACAACACCAACGACGGTTTCTCCACAAATCATGGAGGCGATCCGAAGCGCCGAAGTGAAGAGCTGATAGATTCTAGCTTCATCAGATGAGGAACAACACCAGACTAGGTGGCCAATATTTGTCCGATTCCCGAAGAAAACAAAAGCACTGTATTTGCATCGATTTCGAGGAACCTCAATGTTGCATGTTCCTAAAGAGTAATTGTCCTTTACCCATCACGGACATAATTATCGACAAAAAAAAAAAATCACGTGCAAAAAAAATCTTCGGAAGGTGTCCTCATGGATAGGTTTTCAGAGGTTAATCAAATTAAAATATACCCTGAAGGATGAAACATAACCTCGTTCAGGACTCCGTTAGGAATATACTATTACACGAGGTAATGCCCTTAGACTCAAATAACTACCAGGCACAACCTATCACATGCCATAAACACAATCTTTCGAGGATCATTCCGTAGACAGTCGAATGCTACGTACGGATACTTGGTGTGAGAGTCACAGCACAGGAGATCATCTTCAGACGATTTGAATAATGTGTTGAACTAATGTTATCCCATCAACTCAAAATGATCACCACGAAATCATTTTTGGGATGTTGAGTGACAAGTTTCTTGGATTTTTTGTCACGAAAGGGATTCCATAGAATCTATAAAGTTGCGAGCCTATCAAGGAATTGGCAACCCGCCTGGATTCGTTTCAAAAATTAAAGAGACTGCAAGGATGTCTGGGCATGTACTCATCCCGGAGGTTCATTGCAAGTTTTCGAATAAAGTACAACCCTTCTCAAGCTGATGAAGAAGGGTGTTTCGTTTCATTGTGGATAAGCTGCCAAAAAGTATCTGATAAGCATCAAAAACTTTATCACTCGACCAACAAGTTTTTGGCCAGCCCCAATATAGGGAAACCCTCCTGTGGATCTATGTACGGGCGATGGAGCATTCTTGGGTGTTCTGTTCGACAGTGACAACGACAGCCACAGCAAAGCCACTATTAACTGAGTTAGAACTTTATAAGGAGCCAAATGTCGGGTATCCCATGGTTGAAAAGGAAGGTTTGGCCTGGTGTTTTCCCATTTAGAAAATGTGATATTACTTTGTCAGCCAAATCATTACATTGTCATCTCTCGAGTGAACCCTATTCCGTCTTCATGCACAGCCCGAGTCATTGAAATTGGTGCCTGAAAGATGGGCACTTCTACTTATCTCAATACGCATATACATTCATGTCTAAGTCTGTCAAAGGGCAAAGCCATCTGTGATCTCATGGCAATTATCCTGTTAGACGCGAAGACTGATTTATTCGAAGAGATATGTCGGATAAAACCCACGGAGGCTCAATACGACTTCACAGGAGGAAGTTTTTTGGCAAGTTATTCTTTTGATGGTGCATCCCGGGATTAGGCTCGGGGGGACAATATAGCTTGATGGGGGTAGTCTTTGCAGTTCTCGCAAACCGCGTATTACACCTCGAGCCTTCTCTTTTACAGAGCCCTGTTCTAATACATGGCTGGTCAATGCTTGTTGCACTGGATCGATCTTGCCAGAGAGTTAGGATAAGACATTCTCGAAGTTATGATGATTTCTCAGCTCATCGTCAAACAAGATGGACAAGGGAATACGAAGTCAAAAAATGTTGATTAATTCCATGTCATAAAAACCATCAAATTGTTGGGACTCATTTGATCGTCTCGTCTTTTCCTCCTCCTCCGTTGCTTTTTTTTTTTTTTTTTTTTTTTTTTTTTTTTTTTTTTTTTTTTTTTCTTTTTTTTTTTTTTCTTTGTTGAGAGAGATCCAAATGATGTTCAACCAATTTGATGGTTTTTATGACTTGGAATTAAATCACGATTTTGTGACTTCGTTCTTCCTTGTCATCTGTATCGATGAGCTGAGATCATCATATGTCTTCGAGATGTTTTATCTCTAACTCTCTGGCAAGATCGTCAGCTGTGTAAGACAATGCATTGTACTAGCCTGTTATAGAACATGGCTTCGTTAAGAGAGAAGGCTCGAGGCTAATCGCGGTTTGCCGTAGAGAACCAATGATACCCCCATCCAGACTAATTGTCCCGTCGAGCTTACCCGGATGCACCACTCAAGATAATTGCCAAATTCCTCCCTTGTGAAGTCGTATTTGAACCTGTGTTTATCGCAATATTCGATAAACTCAGTGCTTCGGTCTCACAGATATTGGCATGAGATCACAGATAGCGGATTGCCCTTTGACAGACTTCTATGCATGGAAGGTGTATATCGTATTGAGATAAGAGTGAAGTGCCATCTTGCTAGGACCAATTTATGCTCGGGGCTTGTGTCGATGAAGAGCGCGGTAGGGTTCACTCGAGAGATGACATGTTCGATTTGGCTGACAAGTATATCACATTTTCTAAATGGCAAACACAGGGCAAACATTCCTTTTTCCAACCATGGGATACGACATTTGGCTCCTTTATAAATTTTACTCAGTTAATAGATGGGTTGCTTGTGGCTGTCGTTTGTCATTTTGTGTAACCAGAACACCCAAGAATGCTCATCGCGTACATAGATCAAGAGGGATTTCCCTGATATTGGGGCTGCAAAACTTGTGGTCTCGACTGATATAGTTTTGCATCTGTATCAAATCTTTTTGGCGCTTTATTGCCCCATGAAGAAACACCTTCTTCATCAGCTTTGAGAAGGGTTGGTAATTATTGCCGAAAACTTGCCAATGAACACTCCGGATGTTATGCCAGACATCTTGCAGTCCTCTTAATTCTTTGAGAATCCTAGGCTGGTCTGCAATTCTTGATTAGCTCGCCATTTGATCAAGATCTATGTGAGAATCGCTTTCTAGTTGTGACAAAACTAGAAACTTGTCACTCACATCCCCAAAAATGATTTTCGTGGGATTCATTTTGAGTTGATGGGATAACATTAGTTCAAACAACATTATCAAGTCTTGAAGATGATCGTCCTTGCTGTGACTTCTTCACAACCAAGTATCTACGTAGCATTCGAACTGTCTTACGGAATGATCTCGAAAAGATTGTGTTTATTGGCATGTTGGTAGGTTGTGCTGTATTTTTGAGTCTAAAGGGCATTACGTGTAATAGTATATTCCTAACGGAGTCCCTGACAGAGGGTATGTTTTTCATCTTCAGGGTATATTTTAATTTGATTATACCCTGAAAACCTATCCATTGAAGGACATCCTTTCGAACCTGCACGTGTTGTCGATAATTATGTCCGTGATGGGTAAAGGAAATTTATCTTTAGGACATGCAACATTGAGTGTTCCTGAAATCGATGGCAAATACAGATCTTTTTGTTTTTCTTCGGGGATCGGGGACAATATTGGCCACCTAGTCTGGGTGTTGTTCCTCTCTGATGAAGCTAGAATCGATCATTTCTTCACTTCGGCTTCGATCGCCTCCATGAGTTGTGGACGAAACCGTCGTTGGTGTTGTTTGATCGATTTTGCATCCAGTTTGATGTTGAGGCAGTGCATAGCTACCCGTAGGTCTAAGTTAGGTATGTTCTCGTAATTCCAGGCGAAAACATTAATATATTCCTGAATGAGAGATATAAGGTGTTCTTTCTCTTGGGGAGGTAAGTTGTCACTTATAATATGAGTTTGGGATTAGCCTTATCCCCATATTTAGCTAGAGTACTTTGTCCTCAGTGGGTCGTTCGCATTGTTCAAACCGACCACTCTATTGAGCCCTTACATGACGGTCTCATGCTTCATCATAAAGCGGGATTTGGTCATCTTCTTTGATCTCAGTGGGATCATTGTGGCCATGTGGATTATAAGATTTTTGGACACAACCCCTACGCTACATCTGAATCCACTTATAGGATGTTGATGATGAATCAACGGAGCGAATCTCTTCGGATTCTTCTCTGGAGTCACACCATAGTTCTGACGAAGAAGAGATTGTAACCTAGTCCTCTTTAGGTTTTATTAAAATAATCAACGCGGGCTTTCCTTTAGGAACGAAAGGTTGTGCAATTATTCTTCATCCTTTGCCGAAATTTAAACCTTCTTTGCAGGAGAAGTCATAACCCATGTTCTCCATCATACGCATCGCTATCGGATCATAGTGTGAGAATTGAGGGGGCAGGCTTGTCTTTGTCCGATCCATCCTACAACGTACGCAAGGGTTGATCTATCATTCCAAAGATAATATCTTTCTGATCATATCTTGGGCTGGTACGATAAAGAAAGCTCGCCGAGGACTCGATCATTTGTTTATCTGTTATAAACAACAAATGACATGCAAGTGTAAAGAAGAGTTAGTATACAACCTAAAACCAGATTGCTAGACTCATCATTACTAGACCCTGAATCCGATGACAAATAAGCAAAGTTAAAGCCTTTAGTCAAGACAATTTTCTTGCTTTATCAGCAAAGTTCGCCTGAACTACTGAGTTCGCCAGATTTGGGAACTTGGTGTAGTTCGCCAGAACTAACTCTGCGTTCGTTATTAGCTCTTTTCAGGCCTGAATAGTAATTAAGGAACTGTATATCTCTCCTGGGTCTCTGAACCGCAATAGAATCTTGAACCTGAGTCGTCGGTCCCTGATCCTGCTCAACTGTACATGTATCTCCAAATCATTGATGTGCTGCCTGGCATCACATCAGCGTCGGTACTCTAATGGATACAGTCCCATCTGACTCTGTGGAGTTGCATCAATCTCCAGCCGTGCACAAATCTCCTTTTGTTTGGGGTGATCTCCACCTGATGAGAGCTGGGAAACTTTAAGATCGAAGCCTCATTGAATGTGACGTCTCTACTCAGCACCAATCTTCTTATCAACTAAATCCCAAAGCTTGTATCCTTTTGACACCTCGCTTGAATCCCACAAATATGGTCTTTTTAGCTCGAGGTTTCAATTTATCTGTTCTAACATGATAAAATGCAGGGGCACCCAAATACCTTGAGCTAATCATAGTCATGTGCTGGCTCTCCTGACCACATCTCCATAGGGGTTTTCCTCTCAATCATAGATAAAGGCATCCTATTAATGAGGTGGCTCGCATAAGAAAGTGCCTCAGGCCAAAAGAGATCTTCTCCAAAACACTCTGCGATAATAAACATCAGACCTTCTCCAGCAATGACCGATTCAACCTTTCTGCCATCCCATTCTGCCTACAGGTGTGACTAACTGTGAAGTGTCTCTCTATGCCCTCGTCTCGACATAGCTGCAGAAAGGATCAGAAGTATACTCACCGCCGTTGTCGGATCGCAAACATCTTAATCTTTTTCCTAGTTTGCAGTTCCAAGCTCTTCTTCTACTCTAAAAATATGTTTAGTATTTCACTCTTCTTTGTCATGGTGTACACCAACAACGTCTAGAATAGTCATCTACAAACATGACGAACTAATATCGACCACCAAGTGATGCCGTCTTCGTGGCACCCCAAATATCCGTTGTGCACGTAGTCCAAGATGCTCTTATCCTATGAATGGCTATCTTGAACTTTACATTTGTCTTCTTTGCCATATACACAGTGCTCACATAATTCAATTTTCCCACTCTTGGCTCCCTTCAATAGCCACTGCTTGCACAAAACTTGCAGTAACTTTTTACCTGTGTGCCCCAACTTATAGTGCCAAAACCTGCTCGCATCCGCCCTCTGAAATAGCTGAAACTACCTAGCCAATCTCGATGCTCCCTTTTTAGATAATACAAATTCCTATTGCGGACTCCCTTCATCACTATCAAAGATCTCTTCGTACCTTCGCTACATCGTTCTCAAGGTCACCTTGAATCCCTTCGCCTCTTAAAGCTCCAACTGAAATAAAATTCTTCTTCAACTAAGGAACAAATCTTACTTTATTCAATTCACGAACTACTCCATCATGCATTCGAATCCTGATGGTACTATCCTACAAATGCCGCAAGATTGAATATTTCTCATGACTACCACACCCCCATCGAGTTTTTCAAACGATGCAAACCAATTCTCGCCGGTGAGTCACATAATAAGTAGCACCAGAATCAAACATCAAATCAGATGCATCCATATAGTTACCTCTGGAGTAATCAATAGAGAAAAGCACGAATCATCGGAATCATCACCTCTCGTGACGTTAACCTCATTGGCCTTTGGGCCCTTCTTCTTGCTATTCTCCTTCTCCTTGAGCTTCGGGTAATCTCTCTTCTAATGTCATTGTTCCTTGCAGAATCACACTGTTCTTCGCTAACTGGTGGTAGCCCCTGACTTTGACCTGTTTCTATTACCACCTCTCGGATATGGACTTCTGCCTCTGATAGCACGAGAAGTCTCTTTGTCCTTCCTCCTCAAATTGTAGTTCATCAATGTGTTAGTCACTTCACTGTAGGTGATGGAAGATCTCTCGTTCAACAAAAGTGAGCATGAAGGTATCATACTCCTCATCGGGTAAGAGCTAGCAGCCTAGCCAACGATAATCGCATTGTACTCGTCCGTTACTTCTTATCCATGTTCACACAAATCTGACAATAACTTTGTACTGTTGTTTACATGAACCGCAAGTGAGGTGCTCTTGGACATCTAGAATCCTGAATAATCTCTGCAGCAAGTGCAATCGATTCTCAGCACTCTTCGTAAAGGTACTTGTTATTAAGAATCTCCACATTCTATCACAGACGTCACCCTAATCACATCATATTTTAGTTCTTGTTCCAAACAAGACATGATCATCCCACAAGCATTCATATTCATCTTGTCTCATATCGCCTCATCGTATTTTCGATGGCCTCTCATGGACCATAATGGTCTCTTCCAAGTTTGAGCAGTAAGAGCGTCATGTACGTCGGCTCATCCACAAATTAAAGTTGATCTTGCCATCATATTTCACCACTCTAATCTTAGTATTTTAAAATCCAACCTAAAATGCTACTCATCATCATCTTGCTGCTTTCACCAACTTCTTCTCTCATGCTTACAAACTCCAAATTATAAAGAAAAATTCAAACTTTGATAGAGATTGAGAAATTACCTAACTTGGACCCTTGATCAGATTCCAAATAGATCTCCTAAACCACATGAGGAAAAGGAAATCTCGAACCGGCAACTCTACCAAGCCTAGAACTCCAAAAACCAAGCTTCAAAAAAATAAATCTCCATCCACCCAATGCAAAACACTAAATCTGAAATCCTAGAGCTCTAATATCAATTGTTGTGTGCCGTGCGGAAGCGTGCTCGCGCAAACCAAATGAGTCGGCGAGCGCGATGAGCGATGAGAAAAGAGAGCTAAACCAAACACGAAGTGCAATCACAAGAATATGATACAAATCAAACCAACATAGGAGAATTTATCTAGTTCGACAAATTGCCTACGTCTATAGGGAGAGGATGGAGAGATTTCACTATATGCGAGAGAATACAACGGTTATAACTCACACAATCACTCAAATATAACCCTAACCAAAGAATCTCAACTCCCTCACAATATCTCTCTCTCATTATGCTCAAAAGACTCTTTTTTCTCTCTAATTATCTCTTCTAATTTTCTCTTCTAAAACGTTCCATATTTATAGAAATCCTAAAACCAAAAACATACTAGGAATTCTAAAACCAAAATCAAAATAGATTAGAAATCCTAATAACCTATTTACCAAAACAGATTATGAATCCTAATAACATGTTACCTAAATAGATTAGCGAATTCCAATAACCTGTTACCAAAACAGCATTAGCCAACCTGCCTATCTAACACCTAATGGATTGTTCTCTAATGAGAGGACTGATTAAAATTCTTTGTATAAGAGGAAGGACTAGCATTTTTAGAAAATAAGTGTTGTGTCTTGAAGGGCTATGCATTTGCTCAAAAGACTTACATTATGCCGCCGGAGGAAAAGTATTTCTGCCATCAATGCGAAGTGTACACTGATGCAGGTGTTTGTGCCCGTAAAACCGAGAAATTATTGAAATTTTTGAGAAAAGAATTGTTAGGATTGAACTTTTTTTTATGAGGCTTACTAAGCTTTGTCATGATTAAATTGATATGTTAAGGCGCCCGTTTGGATGGACGGTAACTATTAGAAGTAGAAGTTGATCAAAGATGTAACTTTCTCAATTATGAGTAGTAGAAGTAGCGAAGTAGTACTTATTTTGTTTGTATCATATATTTTTTAGAAGTAGCGGAAATATACTTAATCTTCGCCTGAACTACTGAGTTCGCCAGATTTGGGAACTTGGTGTAGTTCGCCAGAACTAAGAACTAAGAACTCAGCAAAGTTCGCCTGAACTACTGAGGTATCATACTTTGCTTTATTTTTCAATATTTAAATAGTCAAATGTGCAATGCATTTTTAAATGCTTAAAAGTGTCATTATCAGTATTTGAGTTTTTTATGCCACAACATCGCTAATAGTAAATTGGTATTTTGCCTATAAACCCCAGCTTTTCCCTATTTATTTAAAACCCACATACTTGCAAGTTTACCCTTAGACCAACAATATCATACCAAATTTCTATAGCCCCGCTTGTTCAGTGGCATCCTCTCGAGCCAGGTTGCTTCAAAGTTAACAACAATGGCAGCCGTTCGACTTCAAGAGAATTTTTAGGCATTAGGGTCATTATTGTTAGGGATGATCATGGTAAGATTATGGCTGCAGTGACTTTCAAACAACATCTTTTCACACATGCTATTACAGTTGAAGCTTTAGTTATTCTCGAATGTATGATGTTCACCAAAGAAGCAGGTTTCTCTAAAATTCATGTTGAGAGTGATTGTCTTTTGGTAATTCCGACTATCCACAAGGCAAGTCATTCCATGACTAGTTTCGGAACCATAATTATGGACATCAAGCTCATGATACAAGATATTCGTCATTGCATATTTTCTCATATAAATGGAGATAGTAATGGAGCTGTCATAGCCTAGCACAAAATTTTTTCTTAATTCAAGATGTTTGTATATGCTTAGAGGAAACTATTCTATTTATTATTTCCATTGTAACTAATGACCAAAATTATTAAATTAATAATATCTATGGTGTTCTGTACTCCTTGTCCTTGACCATAGTTTTATACCTTTGGGTTTTCTTCGCAAGGTGTTAATGAGACAGTTCTCCTTTTTTCCTTAAAAAACACAAAACTAATTTTAAACCCACTTTATGTTTCAACATTTCTTATATGGTAAAAGTGTTATATCTTTCTCTAACTTGCAATTTTTCCCCTATGTGGTTAGGTATGCAATATATTTTAAGCTAATAAATTATTGTTATTTTATTTAATCTTTTTCGCACTAATCAAGTGCCATTGCTCGAGTCTATTTTACTCGCTAATGTCTAAACAAATGAGGTAACAAATAAATGAGAAGTTAAAATTTTTAAATATTAAAAATAGTAATTAAATATATTTTTCTTCCTAGAAACCGCCTTTGAAATGTTGGATAGCGTTTGTTTCAATGCGTGGGGGCCAAGGCTGGGAGAGCAGCAAAGAAAGAACATCACGTGAAGAAAACCGCGTGAAGAGGAAATAAAGCATGTGGGGACCACGAGACCAGAAGCAGAACTGTTTCATCTTGTGACGTGCGTGAAAACCATGAATAGCGAATATGGGCCTGGAATTTTTCGTGTGATGTACAACCGCATCCGTGTTTCTGCTATGAATAGGGACATTCTCTGTGCCCTAGGTTGGCGTGCAAGGAGAGGGTTTTTCGGCTGTGTTGTTTTCGGCAGAGCAGGGCTTGTTTTTTTGGACAAAACGCAACAAAAGAAAAGGTGCAAAAGTGAGGGGTGCGGAAAGCAGGCGGCGTGCAAGTGCCAGGGGAAAGTGGGCTTGGTGAGGAGAAAACACAAAGGCTTTTTTGGCTGTGCAGAGAAAAAGGCAGCGGCTTTCTTTGGCTTCGTGCAAACAGTCCTTTTATACTCTTAAGAGAGATATTTATGTGAGGGATCTGAGAGTTTGTTTGAGGGTTTAGATTGTGAGATTGTAAACCCTAGTTGTATCTCTCCCTCTAATAGTAGATCCCCTCTCCTTGCCCCGTGGACGTAGGCAGTTTGTCGAACCACGTAAAATTAGTTTGTTTGTGTTTGTGGCCATTGTAATAGTTTTTAGGATCCCTCGACAAGTCAGTCCTAGAACTGATGAGAGGAAGAGACAATATCTCACTTTGTTGAGATATTCGCTTCAGATTCTTGTTTCCTTGGTGAGACAGAAATTCTTATTGATCTTTCTCTCTTATAGTGCACCAGAAACTCTACCAAAATTTTCGCTGCACACAATAAGTGGTATCAGAGCCAGGTTACACTTGAGCTATTTGGAGGAGTAGATCAATTTGGAGGCTCGTCTAGGGCTTCGTTTGGTGATAAAGGTGGGATCTTTTGGTAAAGACTCTATCTTTTTAGTTTTGGATCTATTCTTCATTCGATTGGTGCGTTAAGAAAGATGTCGGGGAAAGAAGGTGCTTCGGGTGTTGAGGGTGGTGCTTCTGGCGCGAAGACCATTCAGAGTGAAAGAAGGTGCTTCGGGTGTTGAGGGTGGTGCTTCTGGCGCGAAGACCATTCAGAGTTTGAATATCCAATCTATGAAGATAGATGTGGAGAAGTTTAATGGCACAAATAATTTTGGATTATGGAGATGCGAGGTTTTGGATGCGCTGAACGCGCATAATTTGAAAGATACCTTGGAGTTAGATGGCAAGCCAGATGACATTGAAGAGAAGGTTTGGAAGAAGATGAATCGAACGGCGTGTGGTGTGATTAGGTCTTGTTTGACTCAAGATATAAAATATGATGTGATGAATGAGACATCTGTAAAGAAGATTTGGGAGATCCTCGAAAGCAAGTATCTGACAAAGAGTGTTAAGAACCGCTTGTATTTGAAGAGGAGACTTTATCGTTTCTAGTTGAAGAAGGGAACCTCAATTAGTGATCACATGAACACCTACACAAAGCTTCTTGCGGATTTGGCAAATGTGGATGTCATGATTGAAGATGAGGATAAGGCGTTGCTGTTGTTGAGTTCCTTGCCCGACGAGGAATATGAGACCTTCGTCCTTACTCTGATTAATGGGAAGGCATCTCTTTCGTATAGTGAGGTCACTGCTACACTGGTGAATTATCAGCTTCGGAAGAAGGATAAGGAGATTTCAACTGAGTCGGTAGCAGAGGCGTTAGCCGTAAGAGGGAAGGGTCCAAAGCGGAAGAATTGGAAGTCACAGTCTAGAGTAGGACATCCTACAATTATCTGCCCAAAGCTCGACGAATGGATGAAGAATAAGCAGAAGGGAAAAGGAAAGCAACCATCATCTGAAGCAAACATCGTTATATCGGATGGTAATATTTTTGACTCTTCTATTTATTCACTTTTTATTAGTCCTAAATGTAGCTATTCGGAGGAATTCGAGTGGATGTTGGATAGTGATGCGACCTATCATGTGTGCCCTAGAAGGGAATGATTCTCCATTTTTGAGAAGCTGGATAGTGGTTTTGTGTACATGGCTGACAACCGTGCATGCCAGATCCTTGGTATAGGAAGAATTCGCATCAAAATGTTTGACGAGACTGTTAGGGAGTTAAATGATGTGAGATATGTTCCTTCTTTGAGAAAGAACTTGATCTCGATTGGAGCTTTGGTTGGAGAAGGTCTGAATGTTCGAATTAAGGACATGGTTCTCAAGATTGTAAAAGACTCCCGGATTATAATGATGGGCGTCAGGAGGAATAACCTGTACTACTTGACTGGAGGTATAGTGGCAGGTGGAGAACTGGCGACTTCTATTGATTCGACTAGACTGCGACATTTGAGGCTTGGCCATTCTAGTATTAATTCTTCGTATAGATTGAAAGAGGGTGTGAAGACCTGCTGTTTAAAGTCCAGTGAACATGTTGATGTGAGCAAGAAGACCAAGGTGAAGTTTGGCACCTCTATTCACCGAGCTAAAGGTCGTTCTAGAGGAGTTCACGTGGATGTTTAGGGGCCTTCCAAGGGGGCATCATTGGGAGGTAATAGGCGTTTGGTTTTCTTTGTTGGTGACTGTTCTAGGTGTGTTTGGATTGCAACCAAATTCCCATTGGAGAAAGTCCTAGTAGTCTCTAACAGTTTGAAGAAGTGTAAGATAGACAGAAAGGTAAAGGTACTTCATTCTGATTTTGTTGGGAGGTACAAGATGGACCTGTTTCTGTATTAGAGCCGAGCTTACAGTATTTTGAGACACTTCATTGGAAAGGAAATCTTGCGGCAACGAGATAGGGTGATAAATTTTGGAGAACCGTGCCTTGCTGGAGGAGGATCGGTGTTTGTTATCAAGCAATAGTTTGCAGAAGAGTTTCTGGACTGAGGCTTCGACATATTCGAGCCATCTTACTAAAGAGTTGTTAACTGCTATGATAGGAGGTAAAACTCAATTGGGTGTTTGGTCTGGTAGTGTCACTTCGGTTGAGGCTTCGATGAGGGAGCTATTTGACTCTCATCAGGTGGAGAGTTTTAGACAGACCTTAGATGTATCACAGCGGGTGAAGAGGGATGCTACTCCATATTGGGTAATAATTACTCCAGATCATACTGCATTATTTGAGATTCCAGCTGAGGTGACACAGCTTCGGGATCAATTGGTTTTAGATGCAGATGATGAGTTGGATTTTGATTCGAGTACAGCTGGCAGACATAGTTTGGATATGGCCATTGGTTCACCTCAGGTGGAGGTGTTTGAGGCCATTAGAGGTGCTATCAGCCGCATAGTTGATGATATTGGAGAAGGGTTGCGAACTCTTCTAGTAGATTGAGGCCTTTGGAGGCCATTGGGTGAACTACGTTCGGCTTGATTCCTTGGGCAAGAGGATACATAGGCAGTCTTTAGGATGCAGCCGGGTTGGATTTTGATGGGGGTTAGATCGATTTGGACCGACATTTGGAGAGTGTTCTCATTCTCATTTGGGTTCTCGACTTGTTGTGGATTGAGTCCGTTATCGTGAATTGTTTTACTTCATACTCGACGCAACAAGTGAGACATTTAATTTGGTTGGTGTCGGCTCAGTTTTAGAAAAACTTCACCGAGGTGAAGAATTGTTGGATAGCGTTTGTTTCAACGCGTGGGGGCCAAGGCTGGGAGAGCAGCAAAGAAAGAACATCACGTGAAGAAAACCGCGTGAAGAGGAAATAAAGCATGTGGGGACCACGAGACTGGAAGCAGAATTGTTTCAGCTTGTGACGTGCGTGAAAACCGTGAACAGCGAATGTGGGCCTGGAATTTTCCGTGCGATGTACAACCGCATCCATGTTTCTGCTATAAATAGGGACATTCTCTGTGCCCTAGGTTGGCGTGCAAGGAGAGGGTTTTTCGGCTATGTTGTTTTCGACAGAGCAGGGCTTGTTTTTTTGGACAAAACGCAGCAAAAGAAAAGGTGCAAAAGTGAGGGGTGCGGAAAGCAGGCGGCGTGCAAGTGCCAGGGGAAAGTCGGCTTGGTGAGGAGAAAACACAGAGGCTTTTCGGCTGTGCAGAGAAAAAGGCAGCGACTTTCTTTGGCTTCGTGCAAACAGTCCTTTTGTATTTTTGAGAGAGATATTTGTGTGAGGGATCTGAGAGTTTGTTTGAGGGTTTAGATTATGAATTGTAAACCCTAGTTGTATCTCTCCCTCTAATAGTAGATCCACCCCTCCTTACCCTGTGGACGTAGACGGTTTGCCGAACCACGTAAAATTAGTTTGTTTGTGTTTGTGACCATTGTAATAGTTTTTAGGATCCCTCGACAAGTCAGTCCTAGAACTGATGAGAGGAAGAGCCAATATCTCACTTTGTTGAGAGGATCCCTCGACAAGTCAGTCCTAGAACTGATGAGAGGAAGAGCCAATATCTCACTTTGTTGAGGTATTTGCTTCAGATTCTTGTTTCCTTAGTGAGATAGGAATTCTTATTGATCTTTCTCTCTTATAGTGCACTAGAAACTCTGCCGAAATTTTCGATGCGCACAACATGAAATAGGATCATTGTAGAAAAACCATCTTAGGTTGTTAAAAAGACTTTATGTTGCAATCAATCATCTAAAATCGTTATTGAGCTAAATCCTTTTACGGTTTTGCCATAATAATTAGCTGAAAAGTACCAATTACATTGGAAAGATAATCCTCAATGGAAGTTAGATGGGCCACCTGAGAAAATTTAACTGAAAAGTGAGCCCAAATGGTTGATTATAATTAAAATTTCTTTAAAGTTAGTTTATGCGTTAATTGTTAATCAAACATGATTTCTATACAATGACCCTATTTTAAAGTTGTGTCATATGAAAAAACCCAATTAACATGTACGTTACAATCACACATGCGAGCCACATAAAAGAAAAAGACAAATAAAATCTATTTATAGTGTAATTTAACCAGATTGAATATGATAAAACCCCCTAACTTTGAACGTTTATCAAACCCCATATGTTCTACAAAATCATAAAACCCCTTGAAGTTTATGGGTTATTATGAAATCCCTTTTAACTTGAAGATTTTATTAAAAAAAATCTCTTAAAGTGTGAACCATATCTTTTACTGAAAATATATTCCGCTACTTAATTTTATACCTATTCATCTGAAAAATTACAGTAAGCCGCTGTTATGAGAGTTTTTTGATAAAATCTTAATTATACCTATTCATCTGAAAAATTACAGTAAGCCGCTGTTATGAGAGTTTTTTGATAAAATCTTAAGAATTAAAAGAGGTTTTTTTGTTAACCCCTAAACTTGAGGGGGTCTCTGATATTTCGCCATTTAACAGCTGCCGTTTCTTTATTTGGTGTAGTTCCGTTGAAACTCATCATTGGAAAATTCCCACCCATTTAGATCAGAGACTCGGTCAGAGAACTGATGATCGTGATATAGTTTCCTTAGTGCGATTATATTACCGTTGAGAGGCTGATTAGAGTCGGTGCTAAACTGCGGTCTATAAAATACATATTGTTCTTCAAAAACCCTAATTCCGAAAAAATCCTCTGCCAAAAATAAACCCGCTCCTGAAAATGTCCCTCTCTCCCTTCTCTCAGAAAACCCTAATTCCCCGTTTCTTTCTCTCCGATCCCTCGGAGAAAACCCTAATCTCCTCTCTCTGTAGTTCTCCGATCTCATTGCTGCTAATTTTGGGTCAAATCATCACGTCCTCATGATTTTTGGTCTGATGCTCGACGGCCAGAAGTAGAAGGAGATTAAGCGTCCTGATCGGTAAGATGCTTGCTTTATTTGATCGTTTTGACATTTTGGGGTTTGTTCTTTGTAGTAATTGTTCCTAATTTTAGGTCAAAATGTGAGTCTCTGGTTTGCGACTTGATGATTTTTGGGCTGATGGTCAATGGTCAGATGTAGGAGGAGGACTCCAAGCGGTGTTGTAATTGTGAGTTTATTCTTGCTTTCTTTATTGGATATTTTCCTGTGTATATATCTTTCTTTATTTTAATTAAAGGATTTGCATGGGTCTTGTTCTGTGTAGCTATTACTACTTATTCTCGGTCGATCTAGGTCTTTGATGTTAATATTTGGTTTTTAGTTGCTCTTTTCATGTAATTGTAGTCGGTCCAAATTTCCTTGTGATGCTAGTTAATTAAGGTATTATGGTTATATGCTAGGATGTTTAAGGTGCTAATTTCTTGTATTCACGTTGTCTGTATATGATTGTTTCATGAACATATGTCTTTGTAGTTGGCCTTAATGACATTTCACCATAAAGTTAAAAATAAATTTAAGATGTCAAATAGTTTACGTAATGACATTTCACTATATAGTTAAAATTATCTTAAGATCTCCAATGGCTTACTTAATGTCATTTCACTATAAATTTGAAATAGTTTTCAACCTTTTCGAGTATCCAAGCTTTACAATTTTTGGTCTGATGCTCGACGGCCAGAAGTAGAAGGAGATTAAGCGTCCTGATCGGTAAGATGCTTGCTTTATTTGATCGTTTTGACATTTTGGGGTTTGTTCTTTGTAGTAATTGTTCCTAATTTTAGGTCAAAATGTGAGTCTCTGGTTTGCGACTTGATGGTTTTTGGGCTGATGGTCAATGGTCAGATGTAGGAGGAGGACTCCAAGCGGTATTGTAATTGTGAGTTTATTCTTGCTTTCTTTATTGGATATTTTCCTGTGTATATATCTTTCTTTATTTTAATTAAAGGATTTGCATGGGTCTTGTTCTGTGTAGCTATTACTACTTATTCTCGGTCGATCTAGGTCTTTGATGTTAATATTTGGTTTTTAGTTGCTCTTTTCATGTAATTGTAGTCGGTCCAAATTTCCTTGTGATGCTAGTTAATTAAGGTATTATGGTTATATGCTAGGATGTTTAAGGTGCTAATTTCTTGTATTCACGTTGTCTGTATATGATTGTTTCATGAACATATGTCTTTGTAGTTGGCCTTAATGACATTTCACCATAAAGTTAAAAATAAATTTAAGATGTCAAATAGTTTACGTAATGACATTTCACTATATAGTTAAAATTATCTTAAGATCTCCAATGGCTTACTTAATGTCATTTCACTATAAATTTGAAATAGTTTTCAACCTTTTCGAGTTCTCAAGCTTTACAATTTTTGGTCTGATGCTCGACGGCCAGAAGTAGAAGGAGATTAAGCGTCCTGATCGGTAAGATGCTTGCTTTATTTGATCGTTTTGACATTTTGGGGTTTGTTCTTTGTAGTAATTGTTCCTAATTTTAGGTCAAAATGTGAGTCTCTGGTTTGCGACTTGATGATTTTTGGGCTGATGGTCAATGGTCAGATGTAGGAGGAGGACTCCAAGCGGTGTTGTAATTGTGAGTTTATTCTTGCTTTCTTTATTGGATATTTTCCTGTGTATATATCTTTCTTTATTTTAATTAAAGGATTTGCATGGGTCTTGTTCTGTGTAGCTATTACTACTTATTCTCGGTCGATCTAGGTCTTTGATGTTAATATTTGGTTTTTAGTTGCTCTTTTCATGTAATTGTAGTCAGTCCAAATTTCCTTGTGATGCTAGTTAATTCAGGTATCATGGTTATATGCTAGGATGTTTAAGGTGCTAATTTCTTGTATTCACGTTGTCTGTATATGATTGTTTCATGAACATATGTCTTTGTAGTTGGCCTTAATGACATTTCACCATAAAGTTAAAAATAAATTTAAGATGTCAAATAGTTTACGTAATGACATTTCACTATATAGTTAAAATTATCTTAAGATCTCCAATGACTTACTTAATGTCATTTCACTATAAATTTGAAATAGTTTACAACCTTTTCGAGTTCTCAAGGTTTACAATTTTTGGTCTGATGCTCGACGGCCAGAAGTAGAAGGAGATTAAGCGTCCTGATCGGTAAGATGCTTGCTTTATTTGATCGTTTTGACATTTTGGGGTTTGTTCTTTGTTGTAATTGTTCCTAATTTTAGGTCAAAATGTGAGTCTCTGGTTTGTGACTTGATGATTTTTGGGCTGATGGTCAAAGGTCAGATGTAGGAGGAGGACTCCAAGCGGTGTTGTAATTGTGAGTTTATTCTTGCTTTCTTTATTGGATATTTTCCTGTGTATATATCTTTCTTTATTTTAATTAAAGGATTTGCATGGGTCTTGTTCTGTGTAGCTATTACTACTTATTCTCAGTCGATCTAGGTCTTTGATGTTAATATTTGGTTTTTAGTTGCTCTTTTCATGTAATTGTAGTCGGTCCAAATTTCCTTGTGATGCTAGTTAATTAAGGTATTATGGTTATATGCTAGGATGTTTAAGGTGCTAATTTCTTGTATTCACGTTGTCTGTATATGATTGTTTCATGAACATATGTCTTTGTAGTTGGCCTTAATGACATTTCACCATAAAGTTAAAAATAAATTTAAGATGTCAAATAGTTTATGTAATGACATTTCACTATATAGTTAAAATTATCTTAAGATCTCCAATGGCTTACTTAATGTCATTTCACTATAAATTTGAAAAAGTTTACAACCTTTTCGAGTTCTCAAGCTTTACAATTTTTGGTCTGATGCTCGACGGCCAGAAGTAGAAGGAGATTAAGCGTCCTGATCGGTAAGATGCTTGCTTTATTTGATCGTTTTGACATTTTGGGGTTTGTTCTTTGTAGTAATTGTTCCTAATTTTAGGTCAAAATGTGAGTCTCTGGTTTGCGACTTGATGATTTTTGGGCTGATGGTCAATGGTCAGATGTAGGAGGACTCCAAGCGGTGTTGTAATTGTGAGTTTATTCTTGCTTTCTTTATTGGATATTTTCCTGTGTATATATCTTTCTTTATTTTAATTAAAGGATTTGCATGCGTCTTGTTCTGTGTAGCTATTACTACTTATTCTTGGTCGATTTAGGTCTTTGATGTTAATATTTGGTTTTTAGTTGCTTTTTTCATGTAATTGTAGTCGGTCCAAATTTCCTTGTGATGCTAGTTAATTCAGGTATTATGGTTATATGCTAGGATGTTTAAGGTGCTAATTTATTGTATTCACGTTGTCTGTATATGATTGTTTCATGAACGTATGTGTTTGTAGTTGGCCTTAATGACATTTCACCATAAAGTTAAAAATAAATTTAAGATGTCAAATGGTTTACGTAATGACATTTCACTATATAGTTAAAATTATCTTAAGATCTCCAATGGCTTACTTAATGTCATTTCACTATAAATTTGAAATAGTTTTCAACCTTTTCGAGTTCTCAAGCTTTACAATGTTTTATTTTTCTAGTTTTCAAGCTTTTCAAGTTTTCCGATATTAATTTTCACTTTAACAAAATTTGACTTGTTCTTTATTTCATTTAATTTTCATATTTTATTTATCTTTTCAAGTTTTAAGTAGTTAGAGTTTTAAAAAAGTTTAGTTCAATGGAACCTTGCTATCCGTTACATTCCTTTTTAAAATTTCATGTTTTGAAATATTTTATTTTTCGCGTATTAGCAGTTTTAGCTTGTTTTGCTATTTTGTTTTGTTCTTTTATTCTTTTGTCCCTAAAGAAGTTATCATTTTGAAATATGTTCAAAATTTACTTTTAACTTCTTATTGAAACTTTGGAAGTTTGAAAATTTCAATCAGGTTGCTTAATGACGCTGTTCTATGGTTTTGAAATGATGTTCTGTTGAAATATCTTTCAAACTTCTCTAGTTTTCAAATAGCACTTTTCGCTTAACATGTTTTTTAACTTTTGCATTTCTTTAGTTAGTGTTTTTTGAACGTAAAAGAAGTTTTGATTTTGAAAAGTTTTCAAAAGTTCCAAGTTTCAACAAATGTTAAGGGAATCTTACTATAATATCCAATACTTATGATTTTTTCTAATTATCATTTCAGTTTATTATACTTTTCATTTCTGTAATTGTTAGAAGTCTTCAAATCTGTGGCCTTTCTTTCTTCATAATCTCATGAAAAGTTATTTCATTCTTCCATATGCTTTCGAACTAATTTAAACTATGCACTACTGTATCATGCAAATTCCTTAGAAGTTTCAAGATTTCCAATGGCATTTTTCACTTTTTATATTTTTTTTGCATTTTCTAACTGCTGTTTAGTGTCTGTGTTGTCTCTCGATGATTTTTCACCATCTTTCCATACTGCATGGTTGCTTGGTTTACATTTAATCTATAAATGATCTTTTTCACCATCTTTCCATACTGCATGGTTGCTTGGTTTACATTTAATCTATAAATGATCTTCCAATATTGTTTCCTCACGAAATGGTTGCTTGGTTTACATTTAATCTATAAATGATCTTCCAATATTGTTTCCTCACGAATTATTCATTACAATATTATCTAAAATACTATTCATGTCTTTTCAAATTTATAAATAAGTATTATTTTCATTTTCATGTAATCAATTTTTTTTAATTTGTTTTGCTGTTTTGTTTTTGAATTTTACTAATTTTCGAATGCAATTTCACATGTTTACATTTCTTTTAAACATTCCAATTTCACGAACATTGTTCAAGTTCTCATAACTTTCCAATTTATCCAAATTTTTTTCAAGTTTTCATAACTTTCCAATCTCAGATTATTTTCAAGCTTTTATATTTTATAGAAAGGTCTTAAGTTTGAAAAGTTTTCACCAGTTTAAATAATTAACATAACTTTCACCAAAATTTTCAAATATTATTTTCACATGTTTACATCTTAAACTTCCTAATTTCTCAATCTTTTAAGTTTTCATAACTTTCCAAATTTTCAAACTTTTTTCAAGTTTGTATAACTTTAATTTTTTTTAAAATTTCTTTTTTATTTTCATTTTGACATAAGTTGATTGTTTTTTTTTATTTCGCCTATTGCTCCAAACTTTTCAATTTATTAAGCGTTTTTTCAAATTTTAAACTTCCCAATTACTAAACTTTTGGACAATTCACTTTAGTTTCCAAACTTTCAGAATTTTCATAAGTTTCCAATTTCTCAAACGTTTTTGACATTTCACTTTAAAAATTTCCACTTACAAAAAGTTTTTAACAGTTTAAATAATAAAATAACTAACAATTTTAAATTTTTTTTCAAGTTCTCAGAACTTTCCAATTTCTCAAACTTCTTTGACATTTTGCTTTAATTTTCAAGCTTTCCAATTTCTCAAACTTCTTTCAAAATTTCATATGAAAAGTCTTAATTTTGAAAAAGTTTTCTATGTTTTAATTGATTAATATAACTTTCACAAATTTTGAAATGCCGTTTTCACATGTTTACATCTTTTCCAAACTTTCCAATTTCTCAAACCTCGTTCAAGTTCTCATAACTTTTTAATTTTTCAACCTTTTTGAGAGTTCACTTTAATTTTAAAACTTCCAATTTCTCAAGCTTTTTAAATCTTTTTCAAGTTTCTTCTTTTAAATCTATGACATAAACTTGTTTTTGGTTTGGCTTAGTTCTCCAACATCTCCATTTTTTTTAACATTTCACTTTTATGTTATAAATTTTCCAGTTTCTCAAACTTTCCAATTTCTCCAACTTTTTTGACATTTCACTTTAATTTTAAAACTAATAAAATTTTCAAAACTTTTTTGACATTTCAATTTATCCAATTTTTCAGACTTTCTGGTTTGTCAAACCTTTTCAAGTTTGAAAGGTTTTTATCAGTTTAAATTATAAATTTCAAGTTTGAAAGGTTTTTTGCTGTTTAAATTATAAATTTATATTATAACTTTTAAAAAATTTCAAATTTGAAACTTGTTATACATTTTTTTTGAACTTTCCAATTTTCAAACATTCAAGTTTGCATATATTTCCCTTTCTCAATATTTTTTGAATTCCACTTTAATTTTCAAACTTTCCAATTTCTTAAAAAATTTTCATGATATTATAAGTTTACAAGTTTTTTATAAATGACCTTTTTTTTGCTTTGACATTTGTCCACTTGTTTTGCAATTTTCTTAGTTCTCCAAAATTTCTAGTTTATTACACTTTTATCAAATTTTCAAAACTTTTGTCATTTCCCTTTAATTTTGAAGTTTTCTAATTTCTTAAACATTTTTTTGATATTTTAGAATATTCTAATTTCAAAAAGTATTCAGCTGATTACTCATTTTACAATATTATAATGTTTAAAATGTTTTCAACGGATTAATTATGAAGTTATTTTCCAAAGTTTTCTAATATCATTTTCATATGTTTACTTTTCTTTTTCCGAACTTTCCTTTATTTCCAAACTTTTTTGAAGTTTTCAAATCTTTTCAATTTTCCAAACTCTTTTGACAATCTGCTTTAGTTTTCTTACTATCCAAAATTTCAAACTTTTTTCAAGTTTTGATAAACTTTTGAAATTCTCAAAACTTTTTTGGCATTTCACTTTTACTTTAAAATTTCCTATTTTGAAAACTTTTTAATATTTTAAATAAAAAATTTACTTTCACAAAAGTTAAAAATACTATTTTCACATGTTCATATTTTTCCAAACTTTTTTCAAGTTTAAAAAAATTTAAAACTGTTTTGGCATTTCACGTTTACCTTAAAATTTCTTATTTCAAAAAGTTCTTAATATTTTATATAAAAAATTTACTTTTAGTAAATTTTAAATACCATTTTCGCATGTTCACATTTTTTCAAACTTTTTTCAAGTTTTCAAAAACTTTCCAATATTATAACCTTTTATTAAGTTTTTGTAGTTTATAAATAAAGTTAATCTTGGAAAGTTAATATATCTTTCACATATTTTCAAATACATTTTAACATGTTTACATTTTTTAAGCTTTCCATTTTCTCAATTTTAAAGAAATTTCTCATAACTTGCCAATTTCTCGAAGTTTCTTGAGATTTCACTTTAAGTTTTATACTTTCCAATTTCTCAAACTTTTTTTTAGCTTACAACTTTCTTAACTTAAAACTTTTTTGAGATTTCACTTTAATTTTCATACTCACTAATTTCTCAAAATTTTTTCAACTTATAACTTTCTAACTTACGAGATTTCACTTTAATTTTCATACTCACTAATTTCTCAAAATTTTTTCAACTTATAACTTTCTAACTTACTCTTTTTTGAATTTCACTTTAATTTTAAAATTTTTTCAACTTATAACTTTCTAACTTACTCTTTTTTGAATTTCACTTTAATTTTAAAACTCTCCAAACTCTTAAACATTTTCCAAGTTTTTTCAAATATGTTTCTTTACACGCCACATAAGTTGATAAGTGCACTTATTTTGCATTTTGCGTAGTCCTCCAGACTTTTCAACTTTTTTTGACATTTTACTTTTTCCAATTTCATAATTTTTTTTTACATTTCACTTACAATAAAATTTTTAAACTTCCTTGACTTTAATCAAGTTTTCAAACTCTCCAGTTTCTCAAACATTTTTACATTTTACTTTAATTCTAAAACTTCCCAATATCTTAAACTTTTTTGATGTTTGAAAAGTTTTCGATGATTTATATAATGAAATAACTTTAATAAAATGTTCAGCTACCATTTCCACATGTTTTGCATTTCTCTACCATTTTCACATGTTTTGCATTTCTCTACCATTTTCACATGTTTTTCATTTCTCCCAACTATCCAATTTCTTGAACTTACAAGTTTTCATATGTTTGTATTTTTCCAAATCTTTCATTTTTTGAACTTTTTCAACTTTTCAAAACTTTCTAATTTCTCAAACTCTCTAACACTGCATTTTAATTTTCAAACTTTGCAATTTCTCAAACTTTTTTTCATGTTTTCATAAGTAATAGAAAAAGATTTAATCTTGAAAAGTTTTCAACACTTAAATAATTTGTATAACAGTCACAAAAATTTTCAAAATTTGACATTTTTTTTTCAAATTTTCTAGTTTTCCAAATTTCTATGTTTTCATAAGTTCTAATTTCTGGAATTTTAGTTTAATTTTCAAAATTTCCAATTTGTTAATGTTTTTTCTACTTTTCAAACGTCCCAATTTGTCAAACTTCTGAACATTTCACTTTCATTTTGAAATATGTTCAAAATTTACTTTTAACTTCTTATTGACACTTTGGAAGTTTGAAAATTTCAATCTAGTTGCTTAATGACGCTGTTCTATGGTTTTGAAATGATGTTCTGTTTAAATATCTTTCAAACTTCTCTAGTTTTCAAATAGCACTTTTCGCTTAACATGTTTTTTTTGACTTTCGTATTTCTTTAGTGTTTTCTGAACGGCTAAAATACCAAATTGGTATATTTATATGAACGTTTTTGCTAGTTTGGTATTTTTAAAAACTCCGACGATGACAATGCATTAAAGCTCGTACTTTTTGTCAATAAGACACTTTTCTCAAAACTCTGACGGGAAATTTTGTATTTAACCCCCTTATCTCCCAAAATTATTAAATTTATGTCCTCTCTCTCGTCCTCCTCTCCCATTCCCCTCTCCCTCCACTGCGGCACGCTGCTGTAAACTGTCCTTGCGAACCCCACTTCACAGCAATGAGGTTCACCATCATGATCGTGATTGGGGGCATCATCAGCGACGTCCACTTGACAACATAGAGGTCAGCAAAGGCGTCAGCATCATCATCATCATCAGGGGCAGCGAGTTTGGAGGTCAGAGTGAACGAAATCTCAATCCCGGCGACGACTTTTAGAAGGCCTTGGATCACAGCGTACAAATGCGCGGAGGTTCCAGAGATGAGCCAGAACTGCTCGTTCCGTCACCACTCCTTAAGCCCAATTCTGGACCATTTGACTTTAAGGACCACAAGGAGCACGAGGGTGACGGTGATGGTGAGGAGGTAGACGAGGAACGTTGCGTTTAGGGTTCGGACTATGAATTGGTCGGAGAGGAGGGAGAGTGCGGGGAGGAAGCAGTAGGCGAGGAGGAAGATGGAGGTGAAGGGGTAGATTCCGACGTTGAGGTAAGCGATTCTTTGCGAATAGGGCGTTGCGGGAGAAGATCTTAACGGAGCCGATTGCAGGCGGTCGGTTAGGTTGATGGGGGCGGACCCGCGGAAGTCGTCGCGCTTGGTGATGCAGTAGATGGAGCGCCAGCCGCGGTTGTGCATTCGGTAGCCGGTTACAATGTCCTCGGTTACGGATCCGTATATCCACCCCACTCGATCGTCCCACTCCGTCTTGTCCTCAAACCTGCGGTAAGACGTTATTACTTGCTGTTCTTTTTTAATTTCCATCGCCTGACATTATTCGAGAATTTGATTCTTCGTTCAGCCTCTGCCATCAGATTTGTTGGTCAGGAAAGGGTTCAGCGTATCATCAGTTGCTGGTGGATTCTGATTATGACTGACGATGGAATCAAGAGGAGGGAGATGGGGACGGAGGAGAGGAGGATGACGATGGTGCGTTGGAGGGAGAGGGGAATGGGAGAGGAGGAGGAGAGATAGGGCACAAATTTAATAATTTTGGGAGATAAGGGAGTTAAATGCAAAATTTCTTGCCGGAGTTTTGAGAAAAGTGCATTATTGATAAAAAGTACGAGCTTTAATGCCTTGTCGTCGCCGGAGTTTTTAAAAATACCAAACTGGTAAAAACGTTCGTATAAATATACCAATTTGGTATTTTAGCCTTTTCTGAACTTAAAAGAAGTTTTGATTTTGAAAAGTTTTCCAAAGTTCCAAGTTTCAACAAATGTTAAGGGAATCTTACTATAATATCCAAATACTTATGCTTTTTTCTAATTATTATCATTTCAGCTTATTATACTTTTCATTCTGTAATTGTTATAAGTCTTCAAATCTGTGGCCTTTCTTTCTTCATAATCTCATGAAAAGTTATTTGACTCTTCCATATGCTTTCGAACTAATTTAAAGTATGCACTACTGTAACTTGCAAATTCCTTAGAAGTTTCAAGTTTTCCAATGGCAATTTTCACTTTTTATATGTTTTTTGCATTTTCTAACTGCTGTTTAGTGTCTGTGTTGTCTTTCTGGATTATTTTTCACCATCTTTCCATACTGCATGGTTGCTTGGTTTACATTTAATCTATAAATGATCTTCCAATATTGTTTCCTCACGAATTATTCATTACCATATTATCTAAAATACTATTCATGTCTTTTCAAGTTTATAAATAAGTATTATTTTCATTTTCATGTAAACAATTTTTTAAATTTGTTTTGCTATTTTGTTTTTGACTTTTACTATATTTCGAATACAATTTCACATGTTTACATTTCTGTTAAACATTCCAATTTCACAAACTTTTTTCAAGTTCTCATAACTTTCCACCCTTCTCCTATTTTTTTTTCAAGTTTTCTTAACTTTCCAATCTCAGATTATTTTCAGGTTTTTATATTTTATAGAAAGGTCTTAACTTTGAAATGTTTTCAACAGTGTAAATAAATGACATAACTTTCATGAAAATTTCAAATATTATTTTCACATGTTCACATTATTTGCAAACTTTCCAATTTCTCAAACTTCTTTCAAAATTTTATATGATAAGTCTTAATTTTGAAAAAGTTTTCCATGTTTTAATTGATTAATATAACTTTCACAAATTTTGAAATGTCATTCTCACATGTTTACATCTTTTTCAAACTTTACAATTTCTCAAACCTCGTTCAAGTTCTCATAACTTTTCAATTTCTCAACCTTTTTGAGAGTTCACTTTAATTTTGAAACTTCCAATTTCTCAAGCTTTTTAAATCTTTTTCAAGTTTCTTCTTTTAAATCTATGACATAAACTTGTTTTTGCGTTTGGCTTAGTTCTCCAACATCTCCATTTTTTTAACATTTCACTTTTATGTTATAAATTTTCCAGTTTCTCAAACTTCCCAATTTCTCCAACTTTTTTGACATTTCACTTTATCCAAATTTTCAAACTTTCTTGTTTCTCAAACCTTTTCAAGTTTGAAGGGTTTTTATCAGTTTAAATTATAAATTTCAAGTTTGAAAGGATTTTCGCTGTTTAAATTATAAATTTATATTATATCTTTCAAAAAAATTTCAAATTTCAAACTTGTTATACATTTTTTTGAACTTTCCAATTTTCAAACATTCAAGTTTGCATATATTTCCCTTTCTCAATATTTTTTGAATTTCACTTTAATTTTCAAACTTTCCAATTTCTTAAAAAATATTCAAGATATTATAACTTTACAAGTTTTTTATAAATGTCCTTTTTTTACTTTGACATTTGTCTACTTGTTTTGCAATTTTCTTAGTTCTCCAAAATTTCTAGTTTATTATTTGTCTACTTGTTTTGCAATTTTCTTAGTTCTCCAAAATTTCTAGTTTATTACACTTTTATCAAATTTTGAAAACTTTTTTCATTTCCCTTTAATTTTGAAGTTTTCTAATTTCTTAAACATTTTTCAGTTTGTCATAATTTTACAATTTTTTAAAATTTTTTGATAGTTTACATTATTCTAATTTCAAAAAGTATTCAACTGATTAGTTATTTTACAATATTATAATGTTTAAAAAGTTTTCAACGGATTAGTTATGAAGTTATTTTCCAAAGTTTTCTAATATCATTTTCTTATGTTTACTTTTCTTTTTCCGAACTTACCTTTATTTCCAAAATTTTTTGAAGTTTTCAAATCTTTTCAATTTTCCAAACTCTTTTGACAATCTGCTTTAGTTTTCTTACTACTTTTTTGAAGTTTTCAAATCTTTTCAATTTTCCAAACTCTTTTGACAATCTGCTTTAGTTTTCTTACTATCCAAAATTTCAAACTTTTTTCAAGTTTTGCTTTAGTTTTCTTACTATCCAAAATTTCAAACTTTTTTCAAGTTTTGGTAAACTTTTGAAATTCTCAACTTTTTTGGCATTTCACTTTTACTTTAAAATTTCCTATTTTGACAAGTATTCAATATTTTAAATAAAAAATTTACTTTCACAAAAGTTAAAAAATTCTATTTTCACATGTTCATATTTTTCCAAACTTTTTTCATGTTTTTAAAAAAACTTTTTTCATGTTCATATTTTCACATGTTGCATATACCAAAACTATTTCTTTTTATATATTTTTTTATAAAGAAAGAGAAAAAAGAAAAAAATTAGTTTTTTTATGAGAAAAGAAAAAAATAGAGAAAACCTAACTAAAACAAATCAAAGCAATCACTTTTCAATCACTCTAATTCTAGGGTTTAGCCTAACTCAACTAGACCAGCTCCTAACCAAAAACTCCTACAGTGAAAAGATTAAAGTTTTATCCAGGTAGTTAGCCAGGTAAGGATAGTACTAGAGGGTGATCAGAGATCAATTAAGTACCTCGTTCCTTACGGAGCGCTTTACGCAACCCCTAAACCTTACCTTAGACACCAACTAATCTGAGAAAACTTAAACCGGTTCACTTAAGGATTTCTTGTTCCTTATTAAGCTCGAATCCTTAGGGGCCAACGTCTAATGAGTTTTATTAGGCTTGGGTTTGTGAAGTGAGGAATTAGTGATTTTTGGGCTAAGAAAAGGGTGATAAAATCCCTCACCTTATCTTGATTATGGGGTTTTGCCCTTAAAAATATTTTTAAGTATGTGCCAAATCAAGATGCTCAAATCACTTGGTGAATTCCTACTATCAATTTGAAATGCAACCCTATGAATTAAAAGCAACTAAAAAGGATGGAAAAGAAAAATGTTTTTTTTTTAAATTAGGGTTAATAATCAAACAAATGAGAAGGGGGGGAATATGTTTGAATTTATTATCTTATTAGTAAATGTCAAAGTGGAGGGTGAATTTTATTATGATCAACAAAAATAAAATCTTTTTTTTAAGTCCTAGTTGTCTCCAAATGTGAAGAAGTAGCTAAAGGATGGAATTAAAAACTAGAAAGAGGACTTACCCGAAAGCAAATCTTCAAATCCTAATTCTCTAATCCGTGATCTTCAAGCTCCAAGCGTTTCCTTCACAAAAAACACACAAGTTAAAGAACCAAAATAATTAAAACCTACTTAAGCACCTTCCCCGGCAACGACGCCAAAAACTTGATGTGGCATAAACATGTACCAAAAAGATTGTAAGTGCACAACCGTATCAAGTTATAGTATAAAGATATCGATCCCACGAGGAAGGTGTTTTTGTAGGAGAAAATATAAAATCGGTTCTTATGTTGTGTGCGTGACAAATAAGAGTGATGAGTGAATGTGATTGTGGAGAGATAATGAGAGTGATAGTGTATAGATCAATGTGTTTGAGAATAAATGTGATCAATAAGGCAAGAAAGAAGAATGAATAAAATTAAGAAACAAATCAAAAATAAAATTCAAGAATGCAAGAAATTAAAGATGGTGGATTCAATTATAGATATGGGTAATCTAAAATTGAACCCTCTTCTTAGAAAAGGGTGATTCCCTAGAGGGTTCTAGCTTAAAGGGGAATCAAAAAAAAAAAAAAACTAAACCCAAGAGAGTTCTAGCCTCAAGGTGAATAGTACAAGAAATTAAAATCTAACTACAAAATAAATTACAAAATCTAAACTACAGAATAAATTATAAGAATTAAATGCAAGAAAATAAACCTACTTTATAAGCATGAAATAAATCTAAGACAAGAGGGTTCTAGCCTCTTGGCTATTTAATAAGAAAATAAAATCTAACTATAAGCATAGAAATAAATCTAAACTAATAAGCAATAAAAAAGTAATAAAAGAGAAAAGGAAAAGAAATGCAAACCTCTAAACAATTCTTCATCTCCATCTTTATCATCCAACAAAGAGAAGAAATATTTAAAGTGATGAAAAAATTATTATTATTAATTGTAACAAAAAGTTATAAATTTGGAAGGCCTTCTCAATTAAGAGTAGCCCTCCTCTCCAAAAGGAGTTACAAAAATTTTCACACCTCTAACCCCTCACTCTCTACCCCTATTTATAGTAAACATCAGTGAATGAAAGCCATTGGATCAAACTTGAGACCCAAGACATGCAAAATCAGCCATTGACGCGCGCTATAGTAATCTGGCATCGATGCAGGCATCGATGCAGGTACCGATGCCAACATCGATGCCAACATCGATGCCCACATCGATACCGACATCGATACCTACTATTTCCAAATTCTGATTTCATGGATAGCTTTGTCTCGTCGAGATAGGCAATTTTCATATATTATATGTTAAATTCCGCCTTCCGGATTAGGAGATATCGTCATTTCTTTGTGGCCAATCATTTTGAATATGATTTCTTTTCATATTGGATTTTTGATTTTCTCCGGCTTCTACAGGCTACTCGACTTGATTCTGGGCTTTTGGATAATTTGGAAATTGATTTTCCAATGGGCTTCTTTGCTTCATTTCTTCATTTAATCAATGGGTTTTTGTTGAGAGATGAGAGTTTGAGATTTATTCTTCATTAACCTGCAATTAAAAGATAAAAACAATTATTAGTGGTATATTTATTCATATAAAATAGATAACGATGGTATAAAATTATAATAAAATATGATTATCAATAGGCATGTGGCCCACAAAAAAAAAACAAGGCCCGCCTACGAATTAAATTCGTCAGGCGAACTCGCACATATGGAGTTCGCCCGAAGGCTCAGACCCGCACACTTTGCTGATCCGCCTAACTAATACTTAATCACGTTTGAGGTTCGAGCCACTTTCAAGTTCGTCTGAAGATTGACCCAATTGGGATTCAAGCGAAGCTTGAACTGTTCGCAATTCCACCTAAGGCTGAAATTCACCTGCAGTGGGGACTTGCCCATGGCCAGGAGTCACTCAGTACGAATCAACCAACAGTTGATTTGACAACGCCCGCTGTAACCAGCGACAAAATGCGCGCACACAGAATAAAAGGGATAATGACTGGGATGAAAACACGATTCCATTCATTAAGAGAGATTCGAATACAACGATATAATCGAAAGCATATTAAAAATCTCTCAGCTGCGACTCCAACTCGCGAATCTCTTCGACGCGCTTGAGCTCGAGCCTCCTCGGGATCTCTCGATGAATATCTGCTTCAGAGCGCGAAAGTAAGTCTTGGACGGTGTTCCTCGCCGCCTTAAGGGCTCGTCCCTTCCCCTCGATAGTGTCAATGACCAGCTCGAGTTCCTCTAACTCCCCTATCACCTGTTCGCGAGCCTTCTCCTGGGTAGCCAAAAAGGCCTGCGCATTAGCAATGATTTGTTTGGTCCCTGCTATCTCCGAAGACAGGTGGGAGACACGGGAATCGGCCTCTTGACGCGCCAAGCTCACTCGCTCGCTCTCGGCTATAGCGCGCTCTAGCTCTTTCGTCAGCCTTGCCTCCAACGACGTTGTCTCCTCCAGTCTGCGATCGTGCTCCTCCAATAATATCTAGACCTTGCCGGACGTAAGATGGAGGATCTCGGAGCTCATGGTACGAAGGGCAAACAGCTGCCCGATAATCCTCTCTGCCTCCTCCAAACGTTTGAAGTATGGATTGGCGGCGGAGGGACCCAGAATCCTGATAAAAAAGCCCATATGATATTCAAGGGCCTCCTTGAACTCCTCAAAGGGGCAGCTTTCCTCCAATACGAGCCTGATGCTGTCTGCAAGGGTGTCTTGGAGGCTGGCAATGGTCCGATCCACCAACTTTTTGCACGAAAGAGCCAAGGGAGAGAGGGTGGCCTCGTCGACCGACGATGGTCGTCACCAAAGCCGGGCCAGCGCTGATATCCCCAAGCACGGAGCAGTAGTACAGACACCACGAGGCTAGAACGAACGTGACACCATCGCGCTCGACCCGGATCCAGAGCCGTAACCTCAACGCCGTCTCGAATGGGGGGCGAAGGATCAACCACCATACGGGTAGATGCTTCCCCTTGGGTAGAAGCTCCCTAGACCGGCAACCCTATCTCGACCGACGCTTCTTCAGGAGCGTGAGTCTCCCCTTCAGAGTCATATGGTCCCTCATCGCTCGACATCGTCTCATGGATCGAGTCATCATCTTCGCTGTCAGTTTCGCTACCCTCTTCAGCTAACTGGTCAGCCCAAGAGGGGGAATACTCTTTTCCAGCCGCATCCGAGGCCGGAACAGCTGCAAATACAGGAAGGAGATTAGCAATAACTTCTGAAAGGAACCCCATGGGCAGTTCAGCAGAGATCGATCAACGACGTTCGACCATGCTCTTACCTGAGTCATCGAGCTTTGCCTCGTCTCCTGTCCCGCCGTCTTCATCAGAAGGAATGGGGATCGCCTCCTCAACCGTACCTGCATAGAGCCAACGTGAACGTCAGATAATTCTAATTTGACCCCGCACCTGAGGATACGATATTAAGGGCTACCTCTCGACACAATGAGGGGAGTTATTGAAACTACCACCTACTGCTCCACAGCAAACGACGAGGGAACGACCTCCGAAGTTGTCGGAACCGTCCCCGAGGCAGCAAGCGAAGCGGACGTAACGCCACTGGCCGTAGGAGTAGTCACCCCGGGAATTAGCACGGAGGTTGCGTCATCCTGGCCTCTCGCCACTCCGATAGCCTCAGCCACCTCCTCGTGACAGGCTTTCTTAGCCACCTCCACCCTGGAACTGTCGGCCGTAGCCTCACGTTGTAGGCTGGAAAGAAGAGAGCTGCTAGGAGCCAGGAGCGGCATCCCCACTCATAAAAAAAATTAAACTTATACAAAAATAGTTGTCATAAAAAAAATTTCTCAAATTTTGAGATATACGCATATATCGTCCTCACTCATACTAGGAAATCCTTGCGGACTCTATACATGAATCCTAGGAAACTCTATCCTAGCTCCACGACTCGACACAGGATGATCCTAAGGATACTGGAACTAGAGCTCTGATACCAACTGTGACGCCCCTGGGTTCACACAAGGCTGCAGTCCAAGGTAAAACCAAGAATGTCAAACCTGCCATGCACCACACCGTGCAATAACATGTTTCACCATCACAATTAACATCTATCTAGTAGAGTCAACAACTGGTGTAGGTACAAAACAGGTAAAAGATAATACAAGAAATGCTGATGAAATGATAATAGTCACATAAATGTCTCATCGTCCAACACACAGAAATACATAGTCAAGATCTGAGTAGATAAACTGGAATACTCATCAAGTCTCAAATACAAATATCTGACAAAAAGGAAATAAGGCACACAGCCTTTACAACTTCTAGAACAAGACTATCAAATGTCTATACCAAAGAAAACCCTAAGTGGAACCCCAAATAAAACATATAACTAACGAGACAGCTGAAGCTAGAATGCATCGCCATCAACCTGCGACTCTCCGGGCTCCTGGCTCGTTACCTGAAAGGGGGAGGGACAACGAGCGTCAAGCGCTAGCGAGTAACATCACAACCAACCCTAAGGGAAAAGGGCTCGTTGTATATGAAAATACAGTTAATACATAATAGATCTAAAATCATTTATCTTACTAAAGAGAGTTTTAGTGTTTAGAAATTTACAACACGAGCATAGGTACGTCGAGCGAAATAATCCAAACAAGGAAACCCTCATGTATATACCTTGTATCTCAAATTGTAAATCTCTAAACACCAGACCCGAGGTTCTAGTACAGAAAACAATAATAAAAGAAATACAGCTAATCTCAGAGCAAAAATACAGTGCCATGCCATAGCTAACATGAACATCATGTTATTACTTACATGAATATCATATCGAGATTTACGTAAGTGTTATGACATAAACTCACATGAGTGACATGTCAGAAAACGATTAAGTGTCCAAAACATAGACTATATAAATTAAACATCCAACTCATGGACTGCGTGAAGGAAACGTCCAACTCATGAACTGAATATAACCATTGTCCAACGCATGGACCGGATGTGACCGTTGTCCAACGCATGGACTGGGTGTGACCGTTGTCCAACGCATGGACCGGGTGTGACCGTTGTCTAACGCATGGACCGGATGGTAATGCATATCCAGTACGAGGATTAGAATAGCTATGCATGTCCAGCATGAGGACTAAGAGGTAATGTTTGTCCAACACGAGGACTGTGGATTTTAGTCCAACACGAGAACTGTGAAATGGTGAAAATATCACTTGGATACGTAGTGAAATCTACCTATATCAATTCACAGTCAAAACAGTGTATATATCCGTAATTGGTACCCTCAGGTCTTCTATCATGCCTGGGTACATAGTAAGACCAAATACCAATGTCAGATAGTCCAGGAAATCACTCGAACCTGAACAAATATTCAAAAATGTACAAAACAGGGAAAATGCAACAGAGAGTGCGGCGGTCGACCGCACCGGTCGACCGCTCTCTGATACGTTCTGTCAGTCGACCGTTGTGACCTCGCGGTCGACCGACCGAGCGTCGCGGTTGACCGATGAGGCTTTGCGGTCGACCGCAGCTCCAAAACGAGCGCACCGTTCGACCGCACCGGTCGACCGCACCGGTCGACCGCCGAGCGGACAGAAACCCAAATTTGGGTTTCTATTAGCTCGAAACCTGAAATAAAATTTACAAAATTTCTACAATAACAAGAGTTCTAAAGTTCTGGGAAAATATAGCTAGTCTCAAGCATGAAATCTATATTCCCAATATTCCAAAATACAGGAGAAACAAATTAGAAACATTTTAAATGACAGTAAAACATGGTTAAGCTCTTGTTTAAGAAAACTCAGATCTAGATCTTTATTGGACAAAACGTTAGTGAACTTTCATAAATTGAAATATCGATTCTTGCAATCTATAATGTAAAGAACTCATTTTTATATGAAAATACATGTTGAGCTCTTCAAAAACTCATGAAAAATTAAAATAAAACCATAGAAATTAGGGGTGAGGGATTGGGCGAGATGATACTCGCCTTTGGTGAGCAACGGATCGCTGAAACTGAAGGAGAATGCTTTCCTTCGCTGGATCTCACTAAGAGCTGCTGCAAATCCTCAAGAACTGCTCCCAAATCACCAATAGAGAAGATTAGGGTTTTTGGGAAGAGAGAGGGGGCTAGGGTTTTGATTTCAGAACTCTAAGAGGCTCTCTCGTGAACAGTAGCATATATACCAACTTACAAACCCGACCCGAAACCCGTTTGAACCTGAACTGAGAAAACTCTCAGATTGCTGTTCGGTTGACCGACGCGGTCGACCGCGCAGCACAAAATGCCTGCTGCTAGGCATTTCACCTGCTGGCCTTCACACTCGGTTTCTCTCACTTGTAAACACCTGCTAGGTTCCCAAACACTGATAAATATACATATCTGATATATATACATGATTATTCCTCATAAGAGAATTATTCACTATTAATAATTCACATATATTCATTATAGAATTTTCGGGGTTTTACATTCTTCCCCCCTTAAAAGGATTTCGTCCTCGAAATTCGGAAATCATACGCATCTGGAAATATGAATTTCTAGATGAACATATAGAATATTTATACTTAACGATCTAAAATGATAACATTCTCGCTCAAATCCTAATCTAGTGGAACTAGTACATCGGGCGAAAAATCCAAACAAGGAACCCCCCATTTATATACCATGTGTTCCAAAAGATTAAGAATTAAGCGAAAATATCCCCATTCTAGTGTTAAATCAAAATATAATCACACAAATAATCGCACACATAAATCAATACACTTCCTCAATAGGTACCGGAAGTCGCGCGGCATAACATATTCGCGCTTCCGAAAATCATCTTCGATGTCTACACTTAACCATAAAAAATGTGAATACCCCACTTAACCCCTAATTAAATGGAACAAGTACATCGAGCGAAAAAATCCAAACAAGGAACCCCTCATATATATACCATATGTTCCAAGTACTTAGGAGATAAGTGTTAATACCCTCATTTTAGTGTTAAGTATAAACATCAACATACAGGTAACCATAAGCCATAAATAAGACATACAAAAATTTAATTTACTTGATCAAACAATTGTGGGTAGTCGCGATGTATATCCTCCTCGCGCTTCCGAGAAACCTCCTCAACTTCTTTCTGATTCCACTGAATTTTCACCAAGGGAAAATTATATCTTGTTTCTAAATTTCTTTTCTTCTCTAGCAAGTACACAAACTGAGATTTCGATCATAGTCAAATCAACCTGAAGCTAAATCTCTGATGCGTTCAACACTCACTGCTGCTCTTATCATGAAATTGCTTCTTGAACATTAAAATATGAAATACTTTATGTACACTAGACATCGGTGCTGGAAAGTCTAGTCCATATGAAATAGCTCCAATAAGCTCCAAAATCCAAAATGGTCCAATATATCTCAGCTCAACTTTCCACCGTCGCCCAAATCGTTGTACGCCTTTCATAGGCGATACCTTCAGCATGACTGTCTCCCACCTGAAACTCCAAGGGTTTTCGCCTCTTATCTGCATAACCCTTCTGTCGGCTCTGAGCGGTTAGAATCTGCTCCCTGATCAATGCTACCTTCTCAGTAGTCTGCCTCACTAGCTCTGGCCCAAGCATCAAACTATCCTTTAGCTCCGCCCAACATATCGGCGATCTACAGGGCCTCCCGTACAATGCCTCATACGGGGCCATACCGATCGTCGCTTGATAACTGTTGTGATAAGCAAACTCTACCAGTGGAATATGATCCTCCCAGCTGCCTTGGAAGTCAATGATGCATGCCCGCAACATGTCCTCCAACACCTAATTCACCCTCTCCGTCTGACCATCCGTCTGGGGATGGAATACGCTGCTATAAGATAGCCTACTGCCAAATGAGTCCTGGAAACTCCTCCAAAAATGTGAAGTAAACACCGAACCTTGATCCGATACAATCGTGTCCGGAACTCCATGAAGTCGTACTATCTCCCAGATAAATATCCTCGCATATGCCTCGGCAGTATAGGTAGTCCCCACCGAAATGAAATGGGCCGACTTCGACAATCGGTCCACAATCATCCAAACCGAATCATTCCCCTATTTCGACTTCGGCAACCCCACAATAAAATCCATTGAAATGCCTGCCCACTTCCACTCTGGGATGGGTAAAGGCTGAAGTGTCTCTGCCGGTCTCTGATGCTCTGCCTTCACCTGTTGACAGGTAAAACATCTTGCCACATAGTCTGCAATCTCTCTACGCATACCGCTCCACCAGAATTGTCTCTTCAAATCCTTGTACATCTTGGTGGTTCCTGGATGCACTGTGTACCGAGTACGGCGTGCCTCATCAAATAACTCCCTCTTCAGCTCTGCGCTGGCTGGCATAACCAATCTACCCTTCATCCGTAGACCTCCATCAGCTCCAATGGTCCAATCAGTCTTAGGCTCTTTGGAAATCTCCTCCTTTCGGATTTGAATCCAAGAGTCTCCCAACTGAGCTCTGACAACTCTGTCACTCCAAGATGGTTGCACTGTCACAGCTCCCAAAAATGCACTGGTTCCTCCAATCTCGGGTCTAAAATCAAACTGGCTAAGAGTGATAAGATCCCGATGCAATGAACACCTCAAAGCTGAAATCTGATGTCGACGCTTCCTGCTTAATGCATCTGCTACAACGTTCGCCCTCCCCGGATGATACTGGATCGCGAACTCGTAGTCCTTAATAAACTCATTTCATCTCCTCTGTCTCTGGTTGAGTTCCTTCTGGGAAAAGAGGTACTTCAGACTCTGGTGATCTGTAAATAACTCAAACTGCACCCCATATAGGTAGTGCCTCCAAGACTTTAGTACAAATACCACTGCTGCCAACTCCAACTCGTGAGTGGGATAGTTCTGCTCATGCACCCTCAGCTGCCGTGAGATATAAGCTACTACTCTCTGAGTCTGCATCAACACGCCTCCTAAGCCTGCCAACGATGCATCTGTGTATACGACGAATGTCCTGTCGCTGCTCGGAATAGTCAAAACCGGCGCTGTAGTCAACTTAGTCTTCAAAATATCAAAGGCCTTCTGGCACTCCATGCTCCATATGAACTGTACACCCTTTTACGTAAGGTGCGTAATAGGCGTCGCAATCTTCGAGAAGTCCTGAATGAACTTCCTATGATATCCAGCTAATCCTAAAAAGCTGCGAATCTCTGTCACCGTCTTCGGTGGCTCCCAATCAAGAACTGCCGTGACCTTAGCCGGGTCCACTACTATGCCCTATCTACTGATGACGTGGCCAAGGAATCTGACTTCTGAAAGCCAAAACTCGCATTTGCTGAACTTGGCATACAACTGATGCTCCTGAAGAGTCCTCAATGCTATCCGTAGATGCTCCTCGTGATCCGCCTCCGACCTCGAGTAAATGAGTATATCTTCGATGAAGACGATCACAAACTGATCCAAACCCGGTTCATCAAGTCCATGAATACCGCGGGTGCATTGGTCAATCCAAATAGCATGACCAAGAACTCGAAAGAACTATATCGAGTAAGAAAGGCGGTCTTGGGATTATCAATCTCCCTAACCCGCAACTGATGATAGCCAGAACGAAGATCAATCTTCGAGAAATACTGCGCACCCTGCAACTGGTCAAACAAGTCATCAATCCTAGGTAGTGGGTACCTATTCCGGATAGTGACCTTGTTCAACTCTCTATAATCTATGCATAATCTCATACTACCGTCCTTCTTCTTCACGAAGAGGACCGGCGCGCCCCACGGAGAATGACTCCGGCGAATAAAACCCTGAGCTAATAACTCGTCCAACTGGGTCTGAAGCTCCCTCATCTCAGCTGGTGCCATACGATAGGGTGCGCGGGATATCGGGGCTGTGCCTGGCTGCAACTCAATACAAAACTCCACCTCTCTCACCGGAGGTAGTCCAGGTATGTCCATGACATCGAACTCGGACATATGCAACACTATCAAATCAACTATGAACTCCGACTCGTCTAAACTGACGGTACACCTCCTACAAACGCTCTCCAGAAGCGATACCTCTCCTAAAGGGGTGGAAACAAATAAAAGGGGTGTCTAGAGGCTGAGCTACAAGCTGGAGTCTAGCCATAAATGCATGCGATATGAAGGAATGCGACGATTTCGAATCGAAAAGAATACGAGTGGAAAAAGGGATTCACAAAGAACGTACCCTCCAAAAGTGCTCCATTAGCTCCATGATCATGCGGGACTACTGCATATACTCTGCCGGTGGCTAAAGACTGCTCTGTCACTGGTGCTGGAGAATATGGGACAATCTGCCCCTGGGAAACCTCCTGAACTGCTAGAACCTGCCCTTCAGTCTTCCGTTGCTGCTGAGTTGGACCATTTCCCTTCTGAGCTCTTGTTGGTGCACTGCGGCACTCTAATGCCTTGTGTCCGACCTTGCGACAATTAAAACAAGATCCCCGGAATTTGTGCTGCTGACTTGCTCTCTGATCCTGTTGAGATCCCTTCTTATGAGGGCTCTGCTGATGCTGTTGGGATCCAATCAAGGGTCTCTTGTTCTTGCCCTTGTCTCCGGCGTGCCCTCTCTTAGCACTCCATTCCTTGTCCTTATGAAACTTAGCTGTCCTATTTTCTTGAGAAATGGCGGTTTCAGCTACTGGTGGTGGTGGTGTAATGTGATTCGCCACAAGCTCCTCGATTGCTGCTATCCTAGCGACTAGGGGAGCCATAAGATCTACCAGGTACTGGGGAGCCTGCTGCGGCTCAGGTGGAGTTTGCTATGGTTCAGCCTGTCCAGATATCTGAGTACGTGACATATCATATTCTGACATCTCTGCTAAAAAAAATAAGGGTTTAG
This sequence comes from Asparagus officinalis, assembly GCF_001876935.1. Lineage (NCBI taxonomy): Eukaryota > Viridiplantae > Streptophyta > Magnoliopsida > Asparagales > Asparagaceae > Asparagus > Asparagus officinalis. The sequence goes on along the minus strand of NC_033797.1, from coordinate 100,330,870 downwards.
GAGTCAAAATAGACCTCTATAAATAGCGTATCACAATACAATTTTCGCAACATATAGTATTTGCACAAATACTTTAAACTTATACAAAAATAGTTGTCATAAAAAAAAATTCTCAAATTTTGAGATATACGCATATATCTCCTCACTCATACTAGGAAATCCTTACGGACTCTATACATGAATCCTAGGAAACTCTATCCTAGCTCCACGACTCGACACAGGATGATCCTAAGGATACTGGAACTAGAGCTCTGTATTTCACAGTCCTCGTGTTGGACTATAATCCATAGAAGTCCTCATGTTGGACTATAATATATTTCACTATTTTCACTATTTCACCGTGCAATAACATGTTTCACCATCACAATTAACATCTATCTAGTAGAGTCAACAACTGGTGTAGGTACAAAACAGGTAAAAGATAATACAAGGAATACTGATGAAATGATAATAGTCACTTAAATATCTCATCATCCAACCATACAGAAATACATAGTCAAGATCTGAGTAGATAAACTGGAATACTCATCAAGTCTCAAATACAAATATCTGACAAAAAGGAAATAAGGCACACAACCTTTATAACTTCTAGAACAAGACTCTCAAATGTCTATACCAAAGAAAACCCTAAGTGGAACCCCAAATAAAACATATAACTAACGAGACAGCTGAAGCTAGAATGCATCGCCATCAACCTGCGATTCTCCGGGCTCCTGGCTCGTTACCTGAAAAGGGGAAGGACAACGAGTGTCAAGCGCTAGCGAGTAACATCACAACCAACCCCAAGGGAAAAGGGCTCGTTGTATATGAAAATACAGTTAATACATAATAGATCTAAAATCATTGATCTTACTAAAGAGGGTTTTAGTGTTTAGAAATTTACAACACGAGCATAGGTACGTCGAGCGAAATAATCCAAACAAGGAAACCCTCATGTATATACCTTGTATCTCAAATTGTAAATCTCTAAACACCAGACCCGAGGTTCTAGTACAGAAAACAATAATAAAAGAAATACAGCTAATCTCAGAGCAAAAATACAGTGCCATACCATAGCTAACATGAACATCATGTTATTACTTACATGAATATCATATCAAGATTTACATAAGTGTTATGACATAAACTCACATGACTGACATGTCAGAAAACGATTAAGTGTCCAAAACATAGACTATATAAATTAAACATCCAACTCATGGACTGCGTGAAGGAAACGTCCAACTCATGAACTGAATATAACCGTTGTCCAACGCGTGGACCGGATGTGACTGTTGTCCAACACATGGACCGGGTGTGACCGTTGTCCAACGCATGGACCGGGTGTGACCGTTGTCCAACGCATGGACCGGATGGTAATGCATATCCAGCACGAGGATTAGAATAGCTATGCATGTCCAACACGAGGACTAAGAGGTAATGTTTGTCCAACACGAGGACTGTGGATTTTAGTCCAACACGAGGACTGTGAAATGGTGAAAATATCACTGGGATACATAGTGAAATCTACCTATATCAATTCACAGTCAAAACAGTGTATATATCCATAATTGGTACCCTCAGGTCTTCTATCATGCCTGGGTACATAGTAAGACCAAATACCAATGTCAGATAGTCCAAGAAATCACTCGAACCTGAGCAAATATTCAAAAATGTACAAAACAGGGAAAATGCAACAGAGAGTGCGGCGGTCAACTGCATCGGTCAACCGCTCTCTGATACGTTCTGTCGGTCGACCGCTGCGACCTCGCGGTCGACCGACCGAGCGTCGCGGTCAACCGATGAGGCTTTGCGGTCGACCGCAGCTCTAAAACGAGCCCAGCGGTCGACCGCTCCGGTCTACCACCGAGCGGACAGAAACCCAAATTTGGGTTTCTGTCAGCTCGAAACCTGAAATAAAATTTACAAAATTTCTACAATAACAAGAGTTCTAAAGTTCTGGGAAAATATAGCTAGTCTCAAGCATGAAATCCATATTCCCAATATTCCAAAATACAGGAGAAATAAATTGGAAACGTTTTAAATGACAGTAAAACATGGTTAAGCTCTTGTTTAAGAAAACTCAGATCTAGACCTTTATTGGACAAAACGTTGGTGAACTTTCATAAACTGAAATATCGATTCTTGCAATCTATAATGTAAAGAACTCATTTTTATATGAAAATACCTGTTGGGCTCTTCAAAAACTCATGAAAAATTAAAATAAAACCATAGAAAATAGGGGTGAGGGATTGGGCGAGATGATACTCACCTTTGGTGAGCAACGGATCGCTGAAACCTATCTACTGATGACGTGGCCAAGGAATCTGACTTCTGAAAGCCAAAACTCGCATTTGCTGAACTTGGCATACAACTGATGCTCCTGAAGAGTCCTCAATGCTATCCGTAGATGCTCCTCGTGATCCGCCTCCGACCTCGAGTAAATGAGTATATCTTCGATGAAGACGATCACAAACTGATCCAAGAAGGGACGGAAAACCCGGTTCATCAAGTCCATGAATATGACCAAGAACTCAAAAGATCCATATCTAGTAAGAAAGGCGGTCTTGGGAATATCCATCTCCCGAACCCGCAACTGATGATAGCCAGAACGAAGATCAATCTTCGAGAAATACTGTGCACCCTGCAACTGGTCAAACAAGTCATCAATCCTAGGTAGTGGGTACCTATTCCGGATAGTGACCTTGTTCAACTCTCTATAATCTATGCATAATCTCATACTATCGTCCTTCTTCTTCACGAAGGGGACCGGCGCGCCCCACGGAGAATGACTCCGGTGAATAAAACCCTGAGCTAATAACTCGTCCAACTGGGTCTGAAGCTCCCTCATCTCAGCTGGTGCCATACGATAGGGTGCGCGGGATATCAGGGCTGTGCCTGGCTGCAACTCAATGCAAAACTCCACCTCTCTCACTGGAGGTAATCCAGGTATGTCGTGAAAGACATCCTGATACTCTGAGACAACTCTAGTCTCCAATAACTCAGCACCATGATCCCATCGCATCACCTCCTCGATGTACGCCAGAAATGACTCCGCAAGTCGGTTGCCCTGAGAGGCGGCTACAATCATCTCGGACCCATCGGACGCTCGCAACTTGACTGTCTTCGCAAAGCAGTCAATGCTAACAGAACTCGGACATATGAAACACTATCAAATCGACTATGAACTCCGACTCGTCTAAACTGACGGTACACCTCCTACAAACGCTCTCCAGAAGTGATACCTCTCCTAAAGGGGTGGAAACAGATAAAAGGGGTGTCTAGAGGCTGAGCTACAAGCTGGAGTCTAGCCATAAATGCATGCGAAATGAAGGAATGCGACGATTTCGAATCGAAAAGAATACGGGTGGAAAAAGGGATTCACAAAGAACATACCCTCCAAAACTGCTCCATTAGCTCCATGATCATGCGGGACTACTGCATATACTCTGTCGGTGGCTAAAGACTGCTCTGTCACTGGTGCTGGAGAATATGGGACAATCTGCCCCTGGGAAACCTCCTGAACTGCTAGAACCTGCCCTTCAGTCTTCCGTTGCTGCTGAGTTGGACCATTTCCCTTCTGAGCCCTTGTTGGTGCACTGCGGCATTCTAATGCCTTGTGTCCGACCTTGCGACAATTAAAACAAGATCCCCGGAACTTGTGTTGCTGACTTCCTCTCTGATCCTGTTGAGATCCCTTCTTATGAGGGCTCTGCTAATGCTGTTGGGATCCAATCAAGGGTCTCTTGTTCTTGCCCTTGTCTCCGGCGTGCCCTCTCTTAGCACTGCAGTTAGAGAGAATAAAATCAAATACAGTTCTTTCCTTGTTTTCTTATTACAAATTTTCCACCAAACAACTATTATGTATTATTCTATATAATACGTTGTATTATTATACTATTACGTATTATTTCGTGTATTATGTTGTCTTATTAATTACATACTATTTATGTAAATTATTGAATTATTTCAATTATTGCGTATCAGCTGTCGTATTAGCACAACTGGTACGTTTTATTGTATAGATGATTATCATATAATTATTTGATTTTAAATTTAAGTAGAAATATATTTTATTTATTAATTATTCTTGTTTAATTATACAATATGAGTATATTTCAATTATTTCGTATCAACTGTTGTATTAGTACAACATGTACGTTTTTATTTGTACATAATTATTCTGTAATTAGTTTAATTTTTAAATACCTATGATTATTTATTTTAATTATTTTTTTGTTTTAAAAACCTAATTTTCTTATATATATATATGTGTGTTTTTATGGTCGATTGCTGCTATCCTAGCGACTAGGGGAGCCATAAGATCTACCAGGTACTGGGGAGCCTGCTGCGGCTTAGGTGGAGTTTGCTGTGGTTTAGCCTGTCCAGATATCTGAGTACGTGACATATCATATTCTGACATCTCTGCTAAAAAAAAAGGGTTTAGGAGTCAAAATAGACCTCTATAAATAGCGTATCACAATACAATTTTCGCAACATATAGTATTTGCACAAATACTTTAAACTTATACAAAAATAGTTGTCATAAAAAAAATTTCAAATTTTGAGATATACGCACATATCGTCCTCACTCATGCTAGGAAATCTAGCTCCACGACTCGACACATGATGATCCTAAGGATACTGGAACTAGAGCTCTGATACCAACTGTGACGCCCCTGGGTTCACACAAGGCTGCAGTCCAAGGTGAAACCAAGAATGTCAAACCTGCCATGTGTAGGCTGTCTAAAAATCATAATAGATACCTGATCCCCATCAAACACCGATGATGGAAGTTACAATCTGACGACTTCCAGAAGGTTACAATTTGAAGACTTTCACATGGATTGATGAAGGTTACAATCTGACGACCTTCACAAAAATTGATGAAAGCTCTAATCAACAGCCTCCACAATCAACATCGTGAGTTACAATCTGACGACTCTCACATATCAGAGAGCTAAAGTAAAGATTACAAAATGACGATCTTTGCAACACTTCGACAGAAAGAGACTACAAATCGACGGTCTCTTCAAATCAAGACGTGGAAGTCCTCCCCGCGTACCAGTATCAAGACGCATCGCGTTCATAGCCACGAATGCAGCTCAACGCAGCTCCAACCGCTGCCCAACGCAGCTCCAACCGCTGCCCAACCCAGCTCTATACCGCTGCCCAACACAGCTCCAACCGCTGCCCAACGCAGCTCTATACCGCTGCCCAACGCAGCTCTATACCGCTGCCCAACGCGCGTGGATTGTTTGATGAAGAATATTAAAATATATTATAGTAATATGATAAATAGTATTTTCAGAATAATTATAAGGAATTAAAAGAATTTAGTTCGACAAAAGAATCATTTTTAGATAATTATAATAATTTAAAAGAATTTATTTTGGAAAATAAATTAGTTTAGATTAATTGTTAAGTGAAATAATTTAAAATGAATTAATTTAGAAAAAGATTATTTTATGAATTATGTAGACGCTGTTTATGATTTATAATTCTTAATTTTTTTCGTTATTTGATATGCTATGATATTATTGCACATGATTAGTTGCATTGATTGTTTATTGTTGTGATTGAGAATTGTTAGGAGTTCATGACTATAGTGACCTGTATGACACAATTAGGATCTAGGACCACGTGTGTAGTTGACCTGGAATTACGAGAATTAGGGTGAGAAGTCTTGGTCCATGTGAGCGGTTATGATTGTTGATATATATTCCAGGCTCGCGCCGGTGAAGTTTGTGTAGTCACCGGGATGGGTCTGAGGAGTTGAGATATTTGTGATTGTGGTTGTAGTCCGGGCTCGCGCCGGTGAAGTTTGTGTAGTCACCGCGGTGGGTCTTAGGAGATGAGATATTGTAATTGTTGATGCATATTCTGGGCTCGCGCCGGTGAAGTTTGTGTAGTCACCGGGGTGGGTCTAAGGAGATGAGATATTATGATTGTTGATGCATATTCCGGTCTCACGCCGGTGAAGTTTGTATAGTCACCGGGGTGGGTCTGTGGAGTTGAGATATTATGATTGTGGTTGCTTTCCAGGCTCGCGCCAGCGCCTTGTGTCGGCCTGGGGTGGGTCTGAGGTGCGGTGATATCGAGATTATTGATTATTTTCTAGGCTCACGCCAGTGCCTTGTGTCGGTCTGGGATGGGTCTGAGGAGCAGTGATATTGAGATTGTTGATTATTTGAGATGAGTGATGGGATAGTTAGTTACATGATCTTGATTCTTGGCTAAGTATGATTCTTGTGAGATATAGGTCGGTTGTACTTCTTTTCACACATAGATCATGATTAATATTTAATTATCTATAATTTGAGACATATGGTATATACATTAGGGTTTCCTTGTTTGGATTATTTCGCTTGACGTACTACGTCTCGAGTTGTAGATTTTTAAGTATTAATTCCATCTAGTGTATTCCCCTATTACTTGGATGATTATTCTGATCGTTAGCTGCATGATCTCATTACCCCTTTGATTTATGGATTCTTATGATTATCATGTTTTAGTAGTGAATTTGCATGTTGATTTTGTTGGATTTCCAGATGCACGTTCTTTTGTCAATTCTGTTATCGTATCGTTTTTTGTTTTGGTTTTTGTTGTTCTATTTGTTTCGTGGGGTCTTGCCATGTGCCATACACACTGACGTACACCTGTTTTCTCTGGTGTACGTCAGACTTAGAGGAAGAACAGGTTCAGCTGGGAGATCGTCAGGAGCCGGAAGATTCTCAGCAGGAGTGCCTTGTAGATGGAGCAGAAGAACAAGTTGAAGTTTAGTTATTCCTTTCAGTTTATTTTCGTAGCATTTTCTTTTCCGCCTGATCATTGTATTTTATATTCTCCAGTATTTCATTCAGATAGTTTTTGTATAAGGGCACGTTTGACCTGTATTATTATGTCTCGGATGTTATCCCATTTGTGATATGTATTATTTTATTCTGTGTTGTTCATTATATTCTTGCTATATGTGATCGAGGACCTGTGACTTCGTATTGTATTTATTTCTAGACGCTTAGTGTATTGGATTAAGAAGAAAATAAAAAGAAAGAAAAAAAATGGTAGTGTATATTTTTTCTCAATCTAATACGTCGCGGGTTTGTTCACGTTCCGATTCCCCTGGTATTTTGGGAAGCGGGGTGTGACAGAAATTCATGGCCATGGACTTCACAGACTGATATTGTAGCAGAAACTTATCTAGTATTCAAATTTCAAACACAAACAGCTCAACGTAACTCTCCTCCCAATCCCATGACATGAAACTCTCAATCAAACAATTTAGGTTGCATTTTATACCCTCTGAAGTAAACTCCCCACTTTAAGATTTTGCACTCTAATATCTTGATCCCTTGTGGAACACCCAAAAGCATTAGACATAATGTTAAATGATAAAGGGATGAAACAATTTAGAATGCAATAAACAGTAAATACTCATTTGTGACAAACATTGACAATAAAGAAATTTACTTGGAAACATCCTCGCTACAATTTAGAGTGCGGACTATGGAGTGCCGACTGCCCTGCGCCGGTGTGAATATGCTGCGGAGTGCAGATAGATAGATAGATAGATAGATAGATAGAGAGAGAGAGAGAGAGAGAGAGAGAGAGAGAGAGAGAGA
>NC_033797.1:100262919-100323259 GCF_001876935.1 Asparagus officinalis | reverse complement strand
AGAGAGAGAGAGAGAGAGAGAGAGAGAGAGAGAGAGCAGAGTGGTGCCGATTGCCTAATGCAGAACTACGGATTTGAGGAAGTGTGGCTGGCGCCTACAGGCTTGGAGACTTGGAGTTAGGGTTTACGTATCTCAATTTGAGGGATTTTAGTGAACAGGTCGGGTATGGGTACAAGTTAAAAATTATAGTGTTAAGTGATGCGGTCGATTCGGGCAGTTCGGGTTGAAAAGTTTTCAACCCGATTCAAACCGACCTACAAACAAAACCGACACAAACCGCTAATTTACGGTCGGTTTTTTCCGGTTTGGACTGAATCGTGTACAACCCTACTCCGGAGTGCCGAGCTCAAATCTAATGTACACATTACGTCCTTGACGCCAAACCATTGTACAAAATCCTTCTCGGGCGACCCTGAATCCATAAAAATGTGCTTGTCCCATCTACCCTGCAAAATTGTATCAAGTACAATGATCCGAATGGGATGGAACATAAGATTTATGCGGACGAGCGATTGTTGTGTTCTAAATGAAACATTAAAGTGCACAATTAAGTTATAGTACGAAAAGATCTCAAACTCACGAGTAAGAAGTATATCAGAAGAAAAGCCTTAAAATGGTCCTTGAGATGTGAAAGAAAAGAAAGTGACTAGAGTGTGACTTTGGTTAGGGTTGATGCAAATAAAAAGGGCTCAAAACCAAGAAGAGAGAATGAAAAAGAAAGAGCGGACAGAAAATTAAAAAAAAAAATCAAAAAAAGAATAAACCCAAACAAGCAGCCAATAAAAAGATGGAGGACATGAAGAGAATAAATTAGGAATATAGGATTGAATCCATTAGTTAACACCTATTTGGATTTAAGAACTACTCTCTTTTAATATTTTTATTATTTAGAAATCTCACGCATAGATTATCAAGTTATTCAAAACGAGCTTAAACTATCAAAATACATTCAAGCAATATTACAACTCATGAATAGAAATCAATAACTAGATAGTAATTCTAGAATTAAAAAAGTATAAACTATCAAACTACTTAAGACAAGTATAGCCTATCAAATTCTTTTTCTACTAGTTAGTTTTTTAGAGTATTATTCTAAGTGTGATGTCATAGGGATGTCAAATGGGTGGTTTTGGTTGGGTCTTGGTTGGGTCATAAATGAGTGACACATTTATGATCACTTGACCATTTATGACCCATTTAGCATTTGTTAAATGAGTCATTTCTCATCCAACCATTTACTAAATGGGTGGTTCATGGCTGACTTAATAACCCATTTAGTTATGATACTTTTATATATATGTAAGTTTCAGGATCTACTTGCAAACTTTCAGGGGGTTTTTGCAAACTTTCAGGGGGTTTCTACAAACTTGCAGGTAGTTTTCTGTAAACTTTTAGGGGCTTTTCTGCAAACTTTCAGGGGGTTTTTGGTAAACTTTCAGGGGATTTTCTGCAAACTTTCAGGGGGTTTTCTGCAAACTTTTAGGGGGTTTTCTGTAAACTTGTAGGAGGTTTTCTGCAAACTTTTAGGGTTTTTTTTTGTAAACTTGCAGGGAGCTTTTGGTAAACTTTCAGTTATAAAGAAAAATGAAACAGTTACAAAGAAGAAGGCACCACATAAGAAGTTGAAATTTTTGGAATAAAATCAAATATAGATGGCAGAAAACCTGTAATGTAGAATTTCTTGTCTAAATTTTTTTGAAACACTCTTGCTTTTTCTGATTTTATCCACCAAAAGGTAGGAAAATGTCAAAAGCAATTCAAAGGAAGACTGTAGAACAATTTCATACAATAGAACAATGATCGATCGGCATGTGGTGAGCAAAACGGCAGTTGCTGGCTGATCTCAAACATCGACCACGTAGGAAGTCCTTACAGACCTGAAATAAGTATAATCCGTAAAGAATGTAAACATAACCTCTTACAATCTCGTAGCATAAGTGACACACAACTTAGAAAAATCTCTATCCAAACAGAAACATGGTGCACTATATATGTTTTAATAGAATCAAAACTTTCAGGTGCTCCTTTCTAGAGAGACTAGCCTGATAAATGTAATCCATATATGAGGTGCAGAGGGTTTGAAATCTCATGCACCATGGAGTTAAGGATCTGTGTTTGCTTCTAACAGAGGATATCTTGAAAATATCACTTTGATAATACATCTTAGAAGACGACACTCAGTTTATAAACTTCATTAGTCATTAGTAGTTCATCATTAAAAGGTAGAACAATGTACTTCCCCATTTGAAAAATCGACATGTAATGGGTAAGGTTAGGATGCATTTCAAATAAAAGGCGATTTCTATAGAAAGTTTAACAAAGTAAAGACAACCAACACTGTATCAATGATACCAACCATGGTTCTCATGGCAGCCTAAAACCAAAAAAGGAAAATGGTGAAAACATCAGTAGTAAATAACTATGCCAACATTTTATATTGAGTGAAGTTTGCCATTACTGCTTAGATAGCAACAAGTGTACATATATCACTTAGAAAGGCATAATAACATGCCATGTCTTTATCATATAGATCATGGACAACAATGCATCATATGTCTTGACAAGATAGATCACAAATCTGATAAATAATGCAAGTCTTAGCATGCAAATGGGGAAAGAAAGCAGTGAAGCCTGATACAAAGTTTTACAGTGAGTTTGTGGATGTGGATTGATGAAGCTTTATGCATCTTGTGAATCTAAGCTCAGCCACATGCCAAATTTGCACTCAACCAAGAATTCAAATGCAAGATGTTGAGAGTTGTTTCTTTATGTATGTTTAGTCCCACATTGGTTATTTTTAAGAAGTAATTAGAGAAGATACTTAGTCCTCTCTCTTGTATGTTATTTATTATATTATAAATGATAGGTTTAATTGAAATTACAATCCTTGGTCAAATAGCATGAAGGCTATACAAACATTAAATACACTGGAGGCTAGTAATAAAAGCAAGGCTACATTTTTCTTGAAGAGGCTAGAACAAGGGCTAGGGCATTGCTACAATTAACACCAGAACAACACAACTTCTACCAAAAAACTCAACAAAATCAAATCTTTTTATCTCAAGACAAACAAAAATCTAAGCTTTTAAGCAAAACAAAACAAAACAAAATAAACTAGGGCAATTACCGTTCCATCGAGAAGCAGAAGTGGACTCAAGCACCACCTCAAGATCATCATTCTGAGTTCAAACCCTCGCCCTAACCCTCAAAATCGGAGGGAACCGGCTACCCCCTCCCCACGAGCACATCGCGGCCGTTTCCCATGCTCTGTAGTGCTCAGCCGACTCTCCCGCCGCCGACGATGATCGTCGGCACCACCGCCTCGCTCACCATCGATCTAACCCTCGCCCTAACCCTAGTTTTGGAGATTGAGGAGGGAGAGTGTCGGAAGAAGAGAGCGACGGCGGTGGTGGAGAGAGGAATCAAAGCTCAGAGAGACGAATCACAGAGAGAGGGGAGCCGAGGTTTTTAGGGTTTCGAAGAGAGAATCACAGAGAGAGGGGAGAGGAGATTTCTATCTGTCGGGTGGTGATAATCACATTTTATTATAATTTTATACCCTCATTATCTATTTTACATGAATAAATATACCATTAATAATTATTGTTAGCTTAGTTTCCACATAATTGAATGAAAATATAAATAAATATTATTAAATGTAAAAACCCCTAAAAATCTCTCTTCTCTATTTTATAGCATTTTAGAAGCCCATTAAGCAAAAGCTTAAAAGAGGAAAATGCCTGAAGACCACACATGGGCTGAAGATTAAAATCAAATGAAATGGAGAATTGCTGCAAGACTGGTGCTGATTTTTGGGCTGCAAACTTTGATTTGAAAATCATTGTGTGGGCATTTTACATTGGACTTGGGCATTGATATTTCATCATTGAGTGGACCGGACTGTGTTGTAGATTTTAGACTTGAAAATCAAATAAAACTTCATGGACCTGGACTGCTGGAATTAAATGCAAGTGGGCTAGACAGCTGCTGAAGACTTGGCTTTTGATTTTCAAAAGCAAAATGAAATGTGGAATGTGCTGAATCATGACCGAATTTGATTGCTTGGCTTGGAATTAAAAAAGACCGGACTTGGATGTTGATGGACTGCTGTAGATCACATGGGAATTTTGAATTTCAAATGAATGGGCCGAAATCGGATGTGGGCTTGTGAATTAATTTTGAAAATCAAATGGAAATGCATTTGGGCCGGCTGCAGATTTGAATTCTTCTCCAACCGGACTTGATTGCAGGAGATTGGAATTGAAATTCAAATTAATGAATTGGGCCAGACTTGTTTTGGTTAATCGGCTGATGCAGATTTAATTTCCATATGGGCTGGACTTGATTGCTTCATTCGACTTGATGGCTGTAGTTGGATTTTTAAATATTTGAAACTCAAAGGCCGGACTTAAATGAAGTGACCGGATTTGTGTGGGCCGAACTTGTATTGGGCTGCAGAAAATTGTATTAGATTTTGATTTTCTTTTGAAAATCAAATAAATCATATGGGCCTCCTATGTTGGACTAGAGAAGAACAAAAAGCAAATTCAAAGGTGGAGATTATTGTCTGGGGCTCAAGACAAATCCAATGGCTCATATTCATTAAAGATTACTATAAATAGGGGTAGAGAGTGAGAGGTGAAGGGTGTGAAAATTTTGTAAACTCCTTTTGGAGAGGAGGGCTACTCTTAATTGAGAAGGCCTTCCAAAATTGTAACTTTTTGTTGTAATTAATAATAATAATTTTTTCACCACTTTAAATTTTTCTCTTCTTCTCTTTATTAGATGATGAAGATGAAGATGAAGATGAAGATGGAGAATTATTTGAAGGTTTGCATTTCTTTTATTTTTCTCTTTTATTGATTATTAGTTTAGATTTATTTCTATGCTAGTAGTTAGATTTTATTTTCTTGTTAAATAGCCAAGAGGCTAGAACCCTCTTGCCTTAGATTTATTTTATGCTTATAGAGTAGATTTATTTTCGTGCATTTAATTCTTGCAATTTTATTTTGTAGTTTAGATTTTACAATTTATTTTATAGTTAGATTTTAATTTCTTACACTATTCACCTTAAGGCTAGAACCCTCTTGGGTTTAGTTTTTCTTTTTATTTATTTTTATTTTGTTTGATTCGCCTTTAGGCTAGAACCTTCGAGGGAATCACCCTTTTCTAAGAAGTGAGTTTAATTTTAGATTACCCATATCTATAATTAAATCCACCATCTTTAATTTCTTGTATTTTCTTTTATTCTAGAATTTTGTTCTTCATTTTTGATTTTTTTATTTGTTTCTTGATTTTATTCATTTTTCCTTCTCACCTTATTGATCATACTCATTCTCTTTTACATCCACTCTCACTTACACTTTGCACCTACTTACACACCACTTTCACTTTTTTAATTTCTTCACAATCATATTCACTCACCAATCTTATTTGTCACGCACACAACATAAGAACCGATTTTATATTTTCTCCTACAAAACACCTTCCTCGTGGGATCGATATCTTAAATACTATAACTTGACACGGTTGTGCACTTGCAACCTTTTTGGTACATGTTTATGCCGCATCAAGTTTTTGGCGCCGTTGCCGGGGAAGGTGCTTAAGTAGGTTTTAATTATTTTGGTTCTTTAACTTGTGTGTTTTTTGTGAAGGAAACGCTTGGAGCTTGAAGATCGCGGATTGGAGAGCTAGGATTTGAAGATTTGCTTTCGGGTAAGTCCTCTTTCTAGTTTTTAATTCCACCCTTTAGCTACTTCTTCACAATTAGAGACAATTAGGACTTAAAAAAAATTATTTTCCGTTGACCATAATAAAATTCACCACCTACTTTGACATTTACTAACAAAATAATAAATTCAAACAAATCCTCCCTTCTCATTTGTTTGATTGTTAACCCTAATTAAAAAAAAAGAGATTTTTCTTTTCCATCCTTTTTAGTTGCTTTTAATTCATAGGGTTGCATTTCATATTGATAGTAGGAATTCACCAAGTGATTTGAGTATCTTGATTTGGCACACACTTAAAAATATTTTTAAGGGCAAAACCCCATAATCAAGATAAGGTGAGGGATTTCATCACCCTTTCCTTAGCCCAAAAATCACTAATTCCTCACTACACCACCCAAGCCTAATAAAACTCATTAGACGTTGGCCCCTAAGGATTCGAGCTCAATAAGGAACAAGAAATCCTTAAGTGAACCGGTTTAAGTTTTCTCAGATTAGTTGGTGTCTAAGGCAAGGTTTAGGGGTTGCGTAAAGCGCTCCGCAAGGAAAGAGGTACTTAATTGATCTTTGATCACCCTCTAGTACTATCCTTACCTGGCTAACTACCTGGGTAAAACTTTAATTTTTTCACTGTAGGAGTTTTTGGTTAGGAGCTGGTCTAGTTGAGTTAGGCTAAACCCTAGAATTAGAGTTGATTGAAAAATGATTGCTTTGATTTGTTTTAGTTAGGATTTTTTCTTTTCCTTTATATTCTCATAATTTTTTTTCTTTCTTTCCTAAAAAAAAACGAATTAAAAAAAATTGTTTTGGCGTATGCAAATTCGGGTTCGGGATAATTCTCATCGTTTAATCCGTGTTGAACCAACCCAAGAAATAACAAATCAACCAGTTCTTCAGGATATGTGCTATCCCATTAGGAATGCAATCCCCTCATGCATTAGGCTCCCCGAAACAAATGGAATAAATTTTAAGCTTAGACCGTAATACATAAACATGCTTCCCAAATTCCTTGGTAATGAAACAGAAGACGCATATATTTTTATTTCGGAATTTGAGGAAGTGTGTATTATGATTAAAATGAGAGAATTAAATGAAGATGCAGTTAAGCTTAGATTTATTCCATTTGCTCTTAAGGATAAAGCTAAAAAATAGCTGTACAGCTTACCAACAAATTCCATCACTACTTGGGAAGAATTTATCACAATTTTTCTTAAAAAAAATTTCCCTATCCATAAAACGGTAAAGCTAAGAAACAGCATCATGAATTTTAAAATTATCCCGGGAAAACCTTTTTGGAAGTATTTTGACCGATTTAAAGATCTTCTCATCCAATGTCCTCATCACGGTTTAGAAAAATAGCGATTGTGCCAAATAATTTATGAGAGATTAGATTATTCTGCAAAAACTTCCTTAGAATCAATGTGCCACGGGGATTTTATGAGGAAAAACGTTGATGAAGCGTGGGAGTTTTTAGAGAGTCTTTCTAAAAAAACAATGCAATGGGAACACTGTGATGATAGGGTTTCATCAGTTCCCCATTCTAAGTCTAGTGGTCTTTCCTTGGAGTCAAACATTGCTTCTGAAGCGAAGATGACGACAATTCTGCGGAGGTTAGAAGCCTTAGAAATTAAGGAACGAGCTCCAGCTCAACTCAATCATGTTTCTTTCCCAGGATGTCACAATTGTCAGTCTCCTACCCATGTTTCAGAGGAATGCCCTCTCCTAGGAAACAACAATACATTAGAACAAATGAACGCTGCATTCCAACACCCTAGAAATGATCCATTTTCTCCAACCTACAATCCAGGTTGGAGAAATCATCCCAACTTTGCATGGAATCAAGGAAATTCTCTCGGAACTCAACACTTCACTCCCGCTTCGACCCAACATTTTCCTAGGGGAAACACAGTTCTGTTTAATTCTCATTCACAATTTCAACAACTCAATCTGCCGTATCAAAATCAGCCTCCTCTTCATCAAGCTGTAATTCAGACTCATCACAATCCAGATCAGGATAAACGTCTCAACGTCTTGGAAAGGGGTTTAGAAACCATAATTAAGGCCTCTACTCAAACCACGAATATGTTGACTCAAACGTGTAGCACGCTGAATTCCTTCATGCAATCAACCGGACAAATGTTCAACTCCAACACTCAAGCTATAGCTAGATTAGAATCCCAACTTGGTCAACTAGCTAGTGCCGTGAGTGAAAGAGAGAAAGGAAAATTTCCGAGTCAACCCGTGGTTAACCCTAATAACACAGGATGCAGTTCATCCTATGAAGCTCAAGTGAATGCAATCCATTCACTTCGGTCAGGTAGACAGGTCGATAATCAAGTAAGAACTCCTTCAAGTCAAACTTTTGATCCAATACAAAATCCTTCTTCTTCTCATTCTGATGAATCTATTCAACAATCACTCACTTCAGATGACCAAGAACCTGAACCCGAACCTGAGCCTGCTTTTGATAGATTTAGACCAGTTGCTCCTTTTCCAGATAGACTCAGGTCTAGGAAACACTCTCCTCAGGAAGATAAGATCCTAGAAACATTCAAGCAGGTTAAGGTCAACATTCCTCTCTTAGATGTAATTGAACAAATTCCATCTTATGCTAAATTTTTAAAAGAATTATGCACTAAGATGAGGAGAATAAATGTTCCAAAGAAAGTCATTTTAGCCGCCAATATCAGTGAAATGCTGTCAAATCCCATACCTTTGAAACGTAAAGATCCAGGTTCCCCCATCATTTCATGTATCATTGGTAATACTCACATTGATAAGGCGCTTTTAGACTTAGGGGCCAGTGTCAATTTGCTTCCATATTCAGTCTATCAACAATTGGGTCTAGGTGTACTGAACCCAACCAAATGCACC
This sequence comes from Asparagus officinalis, assembly GCF_001876935.1. NCBI lineage: Eukaryota > Viridiplantae > Streptophyta > Magnoliopsida > Asparagales > Asparagaceae > Asparagus > Asparagus officinalis. The sequence continues at coordinate 100,314,659 of NC_033797.1, read as the reverse complement.
TTACAGTTAGCTGATAGATCTGTCAAGGTCCCTATGGGTGAGTTAGAGGATGTTCTGATTAAGGTTGGAGATTTTATTTTTCCAGTAGATTTTGTAGTCTTGGAAACACAGTCTGTTTCCAATCCCAAAGGACAGACACCTGTCATCTTAGGACGACCGTTCTTAGCCACTTCTAATGCTCTTATCAACTGTAGAACTGGTCAAATGAAGCTGTCCTTTGGGAATTTGACTGTTGATCTCAACATTTTTAATCCAGGGGACCAACCAAATAATCAGCCTCTAGAAATAAACTACATTCAGGAAAGATCAGAAGAAGAAGAAGAGTCTGATTTGAGTTTTGAGGAAATTTTTGATGAAGAGTTAGAGTTTTTAGAAGAAGCAGATCAGGTCCTTGAGAATAATAAAACTGTGTTAAACATTTGCCGCTTTGAATTAAATTTTGAAGAACTCTTTCTTGATGAACTTATATTCTTGGAGAATAATCAACAACCAAATTTTCAGAACTTCACAGAAGAATTGGTTATTAGAAAACAAAACTTCACAGTACAAGAGTCTAAGTTCATTAAAAAATGTAAAATGCATGACACCAATAATACCTACATTACTTTGTTACAAGAATTACTGAACACCCCGAAATGCTTGGAAATTCACATTATTGATTATATCATTCTGAATTTGTTTAAAATCCGGGGAAGAATTTTTAACAATAAGGTAGGATTCAATGTAGAACAAGAACTCTTCATGTTGAATATTTCATTCTACATTGTTTATTTTGTTTATTTTAGAATAATAAAAAGAATTTATTCTTCTCTCATGTGAGAGTTTCTTGTTCAGTTGTTAAAAAAAAAAGAAAAGAAAAAAAAGAAAAAAAAGGAAAAAGAGAAAGAAGAATAAATTTTTGTTTTCATCCTCCTCAGACCAAAGGTAATTGTAGATTTTTATCAGCCGACCTAATGTAAGTGCTTTACTTCTTATTTGCTTTACTTTATGTATTATAGAGTTTGCATTGAGGACAATGCAAAATTTAGGTGTGGGGGTGAGAATTAGTTATTTTTTCTCTTTATTTTACAATTTTTCCCCTTTTTCTTTAAAAAAAAATTTATAAAAATATCGTCACTTGCCAAATTGATAGAGTTATGTAATAATTAATTTATTTGATAAATTTAAAATTTTCTAATCCCTAGTTGGTTATTTACTTAAGATCACCTTTTATGATAACTCTAAATAGATTTCTTAAGAAATGATTTTTTAAAGTAGTATACTTTACTTAAGCATTAACTTGGACTTTTATTTAAAATAATAAAATTTTTGCATGCTTAACTTAGAGTTAAAAATAATTTTTTCAAAGTGTCTTGATTTACATATTTTCAAAATATATATACATATACAAAAAAAAAAAAATTACAAAAGAAGAGTGCGAAAAATAGGCACAAAAAAAAAACTCTTGAATTCAAGGTGATTCTATCTTATAAAGCCTAAGGAGACCGAGTAATTAAGCCCAAGGAGTATTTCCATACTTAATGACCTAAGCCCATTCGGGTTGGGATCCATTGGCCCAAAACTCGTTAAAAGGTCACTTAGAAAGCCCGTTAAAGTAGAAAAAAATCACCAAGAATGAAAGAGTTAACAATAATAATAATAATAATTTATAGTTGTATATATGGTCTTGTTTGGTTAGGAGCTAGTCTAGTTGAGTTAGGCTTAACCCTAGAGTTAGAGTGATTGAAAAGTGATTGATTTTGATTTGTTTTAGTTAGGATTTTCCTTTTTCTTTAAAAAAAACTAACTTTTATTTTTCCAAAACAAAAAAAAATTATTATATAAAAAGTAATTGTTTTTGGTGCATGCAAAATGTGGATTAGGGACAATACACATGATAATCATATTTTATTACAATTTTATACCCTTATTATCTATTTTACATGAATAAATATACCATTAATAATTATTGTTAGCTTAGTTTCTACATAATTGAATAAAAATATAAATAAATATTATTAAATGTAAAAACCCCTAAAAATCTCTCTTCTCTATTTTATAGCATTTTAGAAGCCCATGAAGCAAAAGCTTAAAAGAGGAAAATGCCTGAAGACCACACATGGGCTGAAGATTAAAATCAAATGAAATGGAGAATTGCTGCAAGACCGGTGCTGATTTTTAGGCTGCAAACTTTGATTTGAAAATCATTGTGTGGGCATTTTACATTGGACTTGGGCATTGATATTTCATCATTGAGTGGACCAGACTGTGTTGTAGATTTTAGACTTGAAAATCAAATAAAACTTCATGGACCTGGACTGCTGGAATTAAATGCAAGTGGGTCGGACAGCTGCTGAAGACTTGGCTTTTGATTTTCAAAAGCAAAATGAAATGTGGAATGTGCTGAATCATGACCGAATTTGATTGCTAGGCTTGGAATTAACAAAGACCGGACTTGGATGTTGATGGACTGCTACAGATCACATGGGAATTTTGAATTTCAAATGAATGGGCCGAAACCGGATGTGGGCTTGTGAATTAATTTTGAAAATCAAATGGAAATGCATTTGGGCCGGCTGCAGATTTGAATTCTTCTCCAACCGGACTTGATTGTAGGAGATTGGAATTGAAATTCAAATTAGTGAATTAGGCCAGGCTTGTTTTGGTTAACCGGCTGCTGCAGATTTAATTTCCATATGGGCTGGACTTGATTGCTGCAGTTGGATTTTTAAATATTTGAAACTCAAAGGCCGGACTTAAATGAAGTGACCGGATTTGTGTGGGCCAAACTTGTATTGGGCTGCAGAAAATTGTATTGGATTTTGATTTTCTTTTGAAAATCAAATAAATCATATGGGCCTCCTATGTTGGACTAGAGAAGAACAAAAAGCAAATTCAAAGGTGAAGATTATTGCTTGGGGCTCAAGACAAATCCAGATGGAGAATTATTTGAAGGTTTGCATTTCTTTTCTTTTTCTCTTTTATTGCTTATTAGTTTAGATTTATTTCTATGCTTGTAGTTAGATTTTATTTTCTTGTTAAATAGCCAAGAGGCTAGAACCCTCTTGCCTTAGATTTATTTCATGCTTATAGAATAGATTTAATTTCTTGCATTTAATTCTTGTAATTTTATTTTGTAGTTTAGATTTTGCAATTTATTTTGTAGTTAGATTTTAATTTCTTATACTATTCACCTTGAGGCTAGAACCCTCTTGGGTTTAGTTTTTCTTTTTGTTTATTTCTATTTTGTTTGATTCGCCTTTAGGCTAGAACCCTCTAGGGAATCACCCTTTTCTAAGAAGTGGGTTTAATTTTAGATTACCCATATCTATAATTGAATCCACCATCTTTAATTTCTTGCATTTTCTTTTATTCTAGAATTTTGTTCTTCATTCTTGATTTTTTTATTTGTTTCTTGATTTTATTCATTTTTCTTTCTCACCTTATTGATCATACTCATTCTCTTTTACATCCACTCTCACTTACACTTTGCACCTACTTACACACCACTTTCATTCTTTCAATTTATTCACAATCATATTCACTCACCAATCTTATTTGTCACGCACACAACATAAGAATCGATTTTATATTTTCTCCTACAAAACACCTTCCTCGTGGGATCGATATCTTAAATACTATAACTTGACACGGTTGTGCACTTACAACCTTTTCGGTACATGTTTATGCCGCATCAGGTGGGTTATGGTAGGGTCAAGACCCGTCCATCTAATACCCATTTAATCTCTATGGAAATAGTTACCCATCCCATTAGACCCATTTAGGGGCTGTTTGTTTGCCTAAAAAAAGAGGGAAATCAAAGAAAAGGAAACCTATTTCTAAGAAAAATAGGTTTTGGGATTGTTTGGTTGGCTAAAAAAGAAGAAAATCAAAGAAATAAAGATGAGATGAGATGGGTTGTCACCTTATTATAGGATGATGTGAGTAATTTTTTAAGAAAACTTGTTTTGATGTTGTTTGGTTGGCGGAAAAAATAAAGAAATGAATTATAAGAAACTTATTTCTTGTATTAGGTTGTTTTCTTTTGTTTGGTTATTTTTTTAAAATAAGAAAATAGATGAGATAAGATGAGTTGTTAGTATATTATTAGATGATGTGACCCACACTTAAGGAAATTGTTTTCCTAGCTTTTTGGGAGGAAAACAAAGAAATGAAATGTTAATGAGATGAGATGAGTTGACACAATTTTATTGGATGGTGTGAGTGATTTTTAAATATGAGATGAGATGAGTTGAGTGATGTTGTGGATGAAAATAATATTTTATTAGATGTGGTGGATGTGATGTATGAGTTGTTGGATGAAAATAATATTTTATTAGATGTGGTGGATGAGTTGTTGGGATAAAAATAATATTTTATTAGATGTTGTGGGTGAGTTTTAGGGATGGAAATATGTGAAATTGTACTTTTTAAGATTTCTCAGTTTTTATTTCTATTTTTTGGTTTTTTAGAAAATAACCAAACATGCCCTTAGATAAATGTGTTGGTTTGGATGAGTCTCATATTAGATGGATCTGGGTGGGTTATTGGGTTTGGACCAGAATTGCCATCCCTAGTGTGATCATTAAAGCACAAAAAGAGAGAAAAACACAAAAAAGAAAATTAAACTAGATTCATCAAATCCTAGAAATCTTAAAGAAATTGGCTACTCATATTACAAAGAAAATAAATCCTAAATTACAAAGCATAAATAAAAAGCAAGAAAATTAAATCTAAACTACAAAGCAAATAAAAAGAATGAAATTAAAATCTAAACTATAAAGCATGAATAAGAATCTACATTACAAAGCAAGAAATAAAAATCTAAACTACAAAGCATTAAATAGAAAACAAGAAATAAAATTCTAAGCATGCAATTCTAAGTAAGAAAATAAAAGAGGAAAATGAAAACTTAAATTGTAAAGGGTTGACTCCGTACGAAGCAAATCTTCATCAACCAAAGAGAAGAAGAAGAAAATTAAAAAGAGGAAAAATTTTTATTTATTAAAACTAAAGTTTTTAATTTTGAAAGGCTAATTAAAGGTCCTCCTCTCTAAACAAGAGTTTATAAAATTTACCATCACTCTCTATCCCTATTTATATCCTAAAATAACCAATATTAGCCCTTAGATCAATCATGGGCTCTAAGAAATGAAAATTAGCCATTTATGGCATTCTGTTACACATTAATTAATTAGGTAACTGATTTGCAAATTGCTTACTAATAAATTAGCTAATTGATTAGCTCTATTTACAATTCTACCATTGTTTCATTAATATGATCATATCTTGAGTTCTATAACTCTAATTTGACTCAAATTAATTTGCAAAGGCACAATTGCGGTGATGATACCCTAGACTAGGAGCTTCTTATCATTGTCGATCAAGTTTGATGTGAATTTATAGTGGCTTTGTAAGAAGATGAATGATTGTAATCTTTTTTTTCTAAATTATGATAGTGATAATTAGTGAGAATTATAAGTTTGAAGTGAATATATAGTGGTTTAGTAAGAAGATGAATGGTTGCACGTAGGCACACTTGTTGGATTTTTAATTGAAAGACAAACAATATTATATGATTCTCAACTAGATCAAACAAAACCATTATAGATGGTTAAAATATATTCCATCCAGACAAATGATTCAGTTTAGAACCGAAAGTGAACGCTCATGGGCTAAACACTTCAAATAGACCCAAAGTTGTACTCATAACAAGTTGTAGTGAAGCTCGCCTAAAAGAACATGTGACCTTCATCACATAGCTCATCTAGACTTCACTCGACTGAGTCAAGAGTAGGGTCGACTTCCAATTCAGACGACATGCCAAGTTGAAGGATGTTATCGAGTCGGCCAAGTCATGGATTGAATTCTGTGATAAATTCGAAGTCGTTAGCGAAAGTTCACTAACCAATTAATCAGTGAACTTCATCCACAACTACTCACGTGGACTACATCATCCACGATTTAGAAGATGGTCACCCATGTCTACATGAGCATCGTACAAATGCCTTAGGCAAAATTTGCCAACCAATTAATCAGCGATTTTCGTCAGTCAGCTGTTTGTGAGCTATTTTTAAGGGGATAAGTGCTCCCCTGCTATCTCCTATTTTGATGAACACTTAATCCACAATTAAAAGCCATTAACTCTCTCTCTTAATCCAAAATTAAAAACCATTAACTACTCCCCCACTATCTCTTAATTTAATGGACACTTAATCCACAATTAAAAGCCATTAACTCTCTCTTTTAAGGAGAAGGAGATTGTTTTTTCAAGACACTCATACACGCACATTGAGGCATACATACTCAGACACTAAGAGAGAAATCAAATATCCCATACACGTGCGATTTTTCTCTATTTTAGTTTTGAGAAAAAACTGAGCTATAAGAAAAGACAGAGCTATTTTCCAAGCAACCAAATCAAAGACCAATAGCAATAGACTCATTGTCTTAGTCAGATAATCAACGGAGTACAAGATCGATGCTCCATCAACATGCAGAAAAGAACCCAACTAAAAATAAAATTTTTTATTTCTCTTTTGAGTTATAATCTGAGCTAATTGTGATTCAAAAGACCTGAAGAAGGATGGTAACTCCGTTAGGAACTACTTTCTCCTTTTACAAGAATACTGTGTCGCAGTCTGACACTAAGACCCTTGGGTCTTTTGCTAAGTCACTGGTCATAGAATTTGACCAAATAAAGTTTGAGGAATTCATTTCCTTGAACCAATCATCAGTGGTAACTATGAGAAGCTACCATAAAATTCACAGCAGTGCGAACTTAGGGTCCAAGTCGACCACCGTGTGTGCAAAGGCGACATTTGCCAAAGATGGCTAAAGCTTCACTAGAAGCCAAATGAACTTCGTCCAGAGTGAAGAAACGTTGACCCTTGCCTCGAGCAAAGTGTTGGCCTTATAGTTTTGATGATGATTTGTAAAATAATTTATAGCTAATATGTTTTCTAGTTTTCGTTGTTTGGTTTTTCTCTTTTCAGGTAATTCAATACACGACAATCAAGAGTTAAAGATTCAAGTTCATGTGTGTGCATTCACCTAGGTATAAGAGTAGTTTGCTTACATATATTGTATGTTTATATTTAAGCTCAATATATAAACACAACACTGATTTGACGTTTTCTATCATATAAATGATTTTTTCATTAAACGTTGTTACAATAGTTTTTATTTCATGTTTACAGCTCATTCATACTTTATTATATATATATAATGTATGCATGATATATATATACAAGTTTACAAGTTATATTTCAATTTTCATTTTCGCGAAAAACAGGTTTTATGAACACTTTTCAAAAACATTGTCTTTTCACAAACGAAAATTGCTTTTCTAAAAATTCCTTCTCAAACATGTTTATTTTATCAATTAGAAACTTTCCCCAAAGTTTTACTATTTTTGGAATTGATTTGATATTTTTAACGTATTTTTGAAATCAGCCCAAAAACCTGTATATTGCAATGTATCAGTTTGCGGTCGACCGCCACGGTCGACTGCCAGCAGTTAAAATTCTTACTATGGTTTTTAGTTGTTCACGTCGACCGTGATAGTCGACCGTGGTTCCATCCAGACACTTTCATGGTCGACCGTCGCGGTCGACCGCCAGCTTTTAAAGTTATTTTTCAGTGTTTTTGTGCTTCGCGGTCAACCGCGAGATTTCCATGGTCGACCGTCGAACTCATCATTGCCTTCTCAACGGATATATTCTAATTTGAATCTATGGGGCTATTTTGGTCATTTTAAGTTGGTTTTGGCTGATATTTTGAGTGTGTATAAATATCCTATTGCTGTTCTCTTTCATACACCAAGTTTTGTTTTTATAATGAAGTTTTAACAAAATCTTAAGTGTGTTTAAAGAACTGTTTAAGTTGATTCTGATTATCTGTTTTAAAAGAAGTCTGCTACAACAAGAAGAGGCTTTCATTTTAACTGAGGATCCTATCCTCATCATCCTCTACTGTTCTTCTTGTTTATTGAGAAGTTTTCCTAACTCATCTTTTCATATAGCTTATAATTTTATTTTCATATCTTAGATATATTTATTGAGTTACGTATTTTCATTCACTGTTATCACACACACTGTATTGAGCTTAATATTCCATACTATATATTGTGGGTAGTGGTGTGTGATTTAGTGAGTGTGAGCTTCATTGCGTTCTCATTTGTTATCGAGAACAAACCATTGTATTTAATATTTATTTGTGAGTATCACTTGTAATACACTTGTACACTGAGAGAAGTGTGAGGCGTGAGACGGGGTCGAATCCAATAGGAGTGGCGTCGGTTGACGAACCTAGGGAGTGTTGGCCTTCTTGTTTTGATGATGTTTAACAAACAATTTACAACTAATGTTGTTTGTCTAGTGTTTATGTTTTCGTATTTATTCTAGGCAAACAGCGAGTTAGAGGTTGGATGGATTGAGCCTACATGATCATATCAAGAGGAGGTTGTCGGAATTATGGAGTGAAGCATCGTGCAATTCAAGTTCAAGATCCAAGTTCAAGCTTCATCCGCAAGTGTACCAAGTCGAGCTTATTGAAGATCAAGATCAAGCTTGGGTAAATTAGTTTAGGGCTTATATTATGTGTGTTAATACTTCAAGCTCAATATCACACACACACACGTTTGGTTTGGTTTATCGTCGTTTTGGATTATAGACTTAACGATATTATTTTATATCTTTTATCAAGTTTATAAATCTATCGGAAAGTTTTCAAAACTTTGTTTAAACTCATTTTATCAAGACCAAGCTTTTACAAGTCCATACTTATGTGATTTTACAAAATCATGAGATTCCACAATTGGGAAATGTAAATTGGAAAATTCATTTTTGTAACATGTTCAAAATCACATTTGCAAACATTTCCCAAAGTTTCATTAAGTTTGAAATTGATTTGTTACGTTTAATTGAATTTACAAAATCATGTTTTTCGTTCGTGCATGTTCGTGTATGTTTTTACAAAACAGATGAGTTTTCACAAATGAGAATTTATATTTAAGAAATTCTTTCTTTGAAATGTTTATATACATGTTTATAAACTTCCCTCAAAATTTTATCATTTTTGGAGTTGATTTACTATGCCCAATTGATTTTACAAAATCGTGTATGTCGGCAGATTTTCAGAAACTGTATATCTGTGTTCAAATATTTATTTATCTCAAATGAGAAATTATTTTTCAGAAATTATTTCTCTAACATGTTAATATACATGTCTAGAACATTTTCAAAATATTTCATGATTTTTAGAATTGATTTACTATTTTTAATTGATTTTACAAAGTCAGATACGCAAATTTCCAAAATGCTAGAATTGGGGGTATTTTGGTCTTTTCAGCCTATAACGGCTAGTAACGGCTAGTTTTTGATATTTTCGATTTTTGGGGGTTTGTGGCTGGTTTAAGAGGCTATAAAAAGCCCTCAACTTTCATTGTTTCTTATGGATGTTTAAGAAAGTTTTAAAAAGAGTTTTACAAGTTTGTAGAGTTTGTTTGTGAAGAAAATTCCACAAGAGCTTGAGGAGATCATCTATTGGAGTTTGAGCAATCAATTATTCTCCCTCCATCTCTTGTCATCTATTGAGAAGTTTTCTAAACTCATTTCTAGCTTTATATTTATTTGTTTGATTATCATCTTATTAAAGCTAGTTTTATATTGAGTTAGATTTGATTAATCTCATTGTTACACACACCCACTTGAGATTATTGTATTTACATTCATAGTATAATTTGGGTTGTGGGGAGTTATAACAATTAAGTGTGAGCTTTCATTGTGTTCTCATCCATATTAGAGAACAATCATTTATTGTATTTGTGCTTATTGTGAGATACACTTTGTAATACACTTGTACACCGAAAGGAGTGTGTAGTGAGAGTCGAGGATCATCCCAAGAGGAGTGGTGTCGGTTGATGAACCTAGGGAGAGGTTGTAACCGAGCACTTGAGGGAGACACGGCTAGGTCCAACACTTGTGAGGGTGTAGAGTGGGTTTGCAAGAGTATGAGTTGTAGAGTTTTCGGTTAGCTAGAAAACCAAGTGTGTAAAAGTTCCAGCTTCCAAACTGGATTGTGATAGTGGATTTCTCCCCGGGAGTGGAGAGCGGAGACGTAGGACGGAAGGTCCGAACTCCGTGATCATATTGCTTGTTTGAGTTTGGCTTAGCACACTTATATTTGTTCATCTTTATAGCCTTTCTCTCATTGTTTATTTCATCCACTATATCATTTGTTTATGTGACCCTTGTGTTTGTATATCCTTGCATATATTATATAGTATACCTCTTTGCTAGGATATATCACCTTGTGTATATTGCATATTTTTGCACATAACTCTTTGTATATCTATCTTGCAAGAATATATTTGTTAATTAGTTTTAATTGACATAAAATCGGATTAGATTAGCATAAGACCCTAATCACGTTTTAATTGACATAAAATCGGATTAGATTAGCATAAGACCCTAATCACCCCCCCTCTAGGGTCTAACATGGAGAGGTTGCATCCGAGCACTTAAGAAGGAGGACACGGGCTAGGTTCCTACACTTAGTGTGTAAAGTGTGATTGCATAGTGTTTGTTGTGTGAGAGTTTTGGGTAAACTTGTAAACCGAGTGTGTAGAAGTTCCGGATTCCAAACCGGATTATGATAGTAGAGATCTTCTCAAGGTGAGGAGCGGGGACGTAGGTCGTGGTGACTGAACCTCGTAAACATATCGTGTGTTTGTGTTTTGCTTAGCGTATATTTTATTTGTGGCTATTCATATCTTTCTTGCTCATATCTATCTAGTATCATTCTTGCAAGAACAAATTAATCGATATTATTTTAATTGGAATTTAATCAGGATTAGATTAGCATAAGACCCTAATCACCCCCTCTAGGGTCTAACAATCGTCGACCGCAAGAATTTTTTTTGGTTCTGTTCATTTCGTTATCGGGTTTCGGTTTCAATTGATTAATTTTTCTGAACCCGACTCTTTCTCCACTATTGATCTCAATTCATTTCAGATCTGGTCCGTTCCTTCCTCTTCTCTAAGATTTGATCCTCTCATCTTCCCCCATTCAAAATACTTCCCCAAATTCTGTCGATTTTACCTTCTCAGTCGCCCGCAGCTCTCCTTCGGTCGACCGCGGCTATTCCCCTTCATCAATCTCAGTTGGGTAATCTCTCCTCTTTTCCTTCTTGTTTCCATTCACTCTTAGGGTTTATTTGCCTATTCTAGGGTCTAACCAATATTCTAGGGTTTCTATTTCAATTTCTGTCTTATTTGTATCTGTCAAATCATAGTTGATTCTAACTGATATAATGCCTCCTAGAAAGAGATCTAAGGCAGATATTGGTTCCTCATCTTCATCTATTGCTTCTAATTATGAGGATTTTCTACTGTTCAAACCCCTAGTTAAAAAATATAGGGAGCTTTGTAAGTTGAAAATTCCATCTGATAGATATATTAAATATGAGGAATTAGCTATTTACAATATTCATGAGATCCTTTCTGCTGTTGGTTTGCATAAACTATTAGATGAGCAGCGTAAAGTTCCTTACTACCCATTTCTCGTCTATTTTTTTATGCAAATCTGTCTATCACCACTTCTGCTGATGGACTTCAAACCATCAGTACATCTGTTAAGAATGTTCCTATTTCATTTTCTGCCGACGAACTTGCGGGAATCCTTAAGATCCCGTCAAGTGATGTTGAGCTCATTTCTATCGAACACACCGATCAGGCTGTGAACGATTCTATATTTAAACCCAGTTACACCTACCCTATGAACAACAAATCACTTAATCCCACTGCTAAAATTATTCCTCATATTGTTGTTCAGAATCTTATTCCTAAAACCGGTAGTTTTGATCATTTTGCTCCTGATAAAGTCAATGCTGTATATGCTATTTTTGCCCAGATAAAAGTGAATTGGGCAAATATTTTCCTTAAGAACATGGAATGTAAGCATTACAAGTTTCTACCCTTTGGCTGCTTCATCACCCTTATTCTCTAACACTTCGGTGTTGCTCTGACCAATGAACCCAAAGTTAACCCAAGTAAGGAGTATTTTGATAGAGTTTCTCTCTCCCGTATGCAAATTTCAGACTCCTTATCTAATCCTACCAATCCACCATCCTCCCGATCTCGCTCTAGAGCTTCTTCTTTTGTTTCAGCTTCTGATGTTTGTGCCCGACTGGATCGTCTTGAGACTCAGGTCTCAAGTATTCAGAAGGACGTTAGGACTATTCTCAGTTATCAGCGTCAGTCTCTTGGGATTTCAGATCCCTCTTCCAGCCCTGACTCTGGTTTAGGAGAGGACTCTGATGGAGGATCTACTTCTGGTTCGGGTTCTGGCTCCGGATTTGCATCTGATGGTGGTGGTGGTTGACTCTCGATGTTGTTGAGTTTAGCTTTGGTTTTGTTGAACTAAAACTTGCTACTTATGTTTTATTTTAAGTTGTAATAACTCTACACTTTGTGTTTGAAAATTATGTGGTATTGTGGAACTATTTCTGTTTATTGTGCTTGTAATAGCTTATGACTATCTCTATGAACTATGTATTGCTATTAAGGATGGTTTGTGTTAAAAGTTTGGTTTGGCTTTTGATTCCTGTGCTTATGGTCTTAATAGCTTGTTAAATTGGTTATGGATGCTTGTGGATGGGTATCTCCCATATATATATGTTCTTTTTGTTATGTCATTTATGCAAATTGACAGGGGGAGCTTTGGCCATATATTTGTTTATTATCTGTGCTTGAATGCAGGGGGAGCGTTGCTCCTATATATATTCCTTTTCCCTTTTTGATGTTGTCAAAGGGGGAGAAAATCTACATATTGATGTTCAGTTTAATGGTTTATTCATATTGATTCATATTGATTCATATTGATGGAATGTAATGATGTGTGGTTATATAGTTTATATATTCACGTTAATATGGTTTATTCATATTCATGTTAATATGGTTTATTCATGTTTTATGTGGTTTATCAATATGTATTTCATACCATTAAATAAATTATTTGCCATCATCAAAAAGGGGGAGATTGTTGGCCCTATAGTTTTGATGATGATTTGTCAAACAATTTATAGCTAATATGTTTTCTAGTTTTCGTTGTTTGGTTTTTCTCTTTTTGTCAAACAATTTATAGCTAATATGTTTTCTAGTTTTCGTTGTTTGGTTTTTCTCTTTTCAGGTAATTAAACACACGATAATCAAGAGTTAAAGATTCAAGTTCATGTACGTGCATTCATCTAGGTATAAGAGTAGTTTGCTTACATATATTGTATGTTTATATTTAAGCTCAATATATAAGCATAACACTGATTTGACGTTTTCTATCATATAAATAATTTTTTCATCAAACGTTGTTACAATAGTTTTTATTTCATGTTTACAGCTCATTCATACTTCATTATATATATATAATGTATGCATGATATATATATATATATATATACAAGTTTACAAGTTATATTTCAATTTTCATGTTCGCGAAAAACAAGTTTTATGAACACTTTTCAAAAACAGTGGCTTTTCACAAACAAAAATTGCTTTTCCAAAAATTCCTTCTCAAACATGTTTATTTTATCAATTAGAAACTTTCCCCAAAGTTTTACTATTTTTGGAATTGATTTGATATTTTTAACGCATTTTTGAAATCAGCCCAAAAACCTGTATATTGCCATGTATTAGTTTGCGGTCGACCGTCACGGTCGACCGCCAGCAGTTAAAATTCTTACTATGGCTTTTAGTTGTTCACAGTCAACCGTGACGGTCGACCGTGGCTCCATCCAGACACTTTCACGATTGACCGCCAGCTTTTAAAGTTGTTTTTCAGTGTTTTTATGCTTCGCGGTCGACCGTGAGATTTTCACGTTAGTTTGCGGTCGACCGTCACGGTCGACCGCCAGCAGTTAAAATTCTTACTATGGCTTTTAGTTGTTCACAGTCAACCGTGACGGTCGACCGTGGCTCCATCCAGACACTTTCACGATTGACCGCCAGCTTTTAAAGTTGTTTTTCAGTGTTTTTATGCTTCGCGGTCGACCGTGAGATTTTCACGGTCGACCGCCGAACTCATCATTACCTTCTCAATGGCTATATTCTGATTTGAATCTGTGGAGCTATTTTGGTCATTTCAAGTTGGTTTTGGATGATATTTTGAGTGGGTATAAATACTCTATTGCTGTTCTCTTTCATTCACCAAGTTTTGTTTTTACAGTAAAGTTTTAACAAAATCCTAAGTGTGTTTAAAGAGCTGTTTAAGCTGATTCTGATTATCTGTTTTAAAAGAAGTCTGCTACAACAAGAATAGGCTTTCATTTCAACTGAGGATCCTATCCTCATCATCCTCTACTGTTCTTCTTGTTTATTGAGAAGTTTTCCTAACTCATCTTTTCATATAGCTTATAATTTTATTTTCATATCTTAGCTATATTTATTGAGTTATGTATTTTCATTCACTATTATCACATACACTGTGTTAAGCTTAATATTCCATACTATATATTGTGGGTAGTGGTGTGTGATTTAGTGAGTGTGAGCTTCATTGCGTTCTCATTTTTTATCGAGAACAAACCATTGTATTTAACCTTTATTTGTGAGTAACACTTGTAATACACTTGTACACCGAGAGAAGTGTGAGGCGTGAGACGGGGTCGAATCCAATAGGAGTAGCGTCGGTTGACGAACCTAGGGAGAGGTTACATCCGAGCACTTGAGGAGGAGGACACGGACTAGGTTCCTACCCTTAGTGTGTAAAGTGTGATTGCATAGTGTTTGTTATGTGAGAGTTTTCGGTAAACTTGTAAACTGAGTGTGTAGAAGTTCCAGCTTCCAAACCGGATTGTGATAGTGGAGATCTCCTCGAGGTGAGGAGCGGGGACATAGGTCGTGGTGACCAAACCTCATAAACATATCGTGTGTTTGTGTTTTGCTTAGCGTATATTTTATTTGTGGCTATTCATATCTTTCTTGCTCATATCTATCTCATATCATTCTTGCAAGAACAAATTAATCGATATTATTTTAATTAGAATTTAATCAGGATTAAATTAGCATAAGATTCCAATCACCCCCCCTCTAGGGTCTAACATGAAGGTCAAGATGTTTTCACGTCTTCTGATTTTGGACATTAGTCGATAACTCCCTTGGGGGTTCAATTTAAAGCATCTCGCGATACTTATTATGCTTCCTCAATAGAAGTAAAGAATGGGATAATCCCTAATTCAAATTCCCTCAAGGGGATAACATAGCTAATGGTGATCCATTTGGCTTCACTAAGCGAAAGTCTGGCCAACGTCGCCATAAACGACGTTCACACCGAAGATTCAAAGCAGCGAAGTTGGCTCCAAAAAGGGCCATCAACTTGGAATTACTATTGATCTGAGAAAGTTTCTATCTCTGAAGAGAGCTCGCCAATATCAGCATTGTGCTACTCTCAGAGAAGTTGTGTTGGTAGCTCAAAATAATTGGCAATGTAAAGTTATTCCTGAAAAGAAATAATTTTTCAATTATCTTAGTCACAATCTTAAGCCTTCAGAGGCTTGGATAAAAAGATGATGACGAACCCGAAAGGGTACACTCCAAGAATTTACAGTCAACATGACTAGTATAGTTTCTAGAGATGAGGAGGAAGATGTGGACAGTCCGTTTGACTGGAGGTATTCTCCTGGCATTGGAAGCATATTGCTAGAGACTAACGATGTGTACTACTACACTAGATCAAGGAAGAGAGCAACAATTCGTTTTAACTACTCTCCACTCCAGACACGAGTGCCACGTGATCCGTCTCCAGTTACTAGCCTAATTCCAGTGATGTTAACTCTGCCATAGCATCGAATGTGACCCTTAGCTCAAGTCAAGAGAAACAATGGGTCGCAGACATGACGAAGCAGCTGGATCTCTCGTTCGAATGGCAACTCTAAAGAACACTTATGGTTTATCCATATTTACAATTATTTGCATCAGAAATTAGTTTATTTATTGAACTCATTACAACTCGTTTATCGAATACAATGAATTCTGAGAAACAAATCTTTTTATAAGACTTCTCGTTACAAACAAACAAACTTCTTAAAAACACACGCAGGATCGTTTTGGATTGCTGCTTGCGTGGAATCTTTGCCTGTGCCGGGGGTGCGTTAGCCCGTGGACCACCGAATCATAGATTTAGATTGAACCGTGAAGGCTATTTGGGAATTCTTGCTTCGTTTAGAAGTAAGAAAAAGAAGTGAATATCTTATCGATGTAAGATTAACACTATTCTTAAGATCAAGTCAAAGCTTAGATATTAAGGAATTACAAGAACTCTGAAAAAGACTTGCACGTGATGACGACTCTTTCTTTCTTGCTTGGAATTCACCAGATTGCTCAAGTTTCTCTGCTTAATCTGCTCCAAAATGTCCCCCTCGTCAGTAATGATCCTAGAGGGTATTTATAACCCTTAGGAACAATAACTGAAGTCAGAAGTCGAAAAGAAGTCGCGTCGGGAGATTCCCATTTCTGAGACAGTTGTAATTGTCTCGGAAGCGTGGTTGACTTTACATTTCCGAGATGGTTATAACTATCTCGGAAGCATGCTTCCTTTTAGTCCTTTTATAACTACTTTAAATATGTATTACTGCTATTATTTTGATAGTTATTGACGTAATTTCCACTTGTAATATCCTCCCCACGTTCACACACGATCTCTAATAGTTATGGAGCCATGTGGCATGCACGAATCTTGAGAAAACCATCATCTGTATCACCTTAGCTTCCGAGACAATTGTAAGTGTCTCAGAAGCTATAGTCTCCCTCATAGCTTCCGAGACAGTTACAACTGTCTCGAAAACTATGGATTCCCTTCATGCTTCCAAGATAGTTGTATGTGTCTCGGAAGCTATAAGCTTCCTCATAGTTTTCGAGACAGTTGTAACTGTCTCGAAAACTATGAACTTCTCTTATGCTTCTGAGACATGTTTTCCGCCTTGAAACTTGCATGGTGCACTTCTTGTGCATTCTTTAGTTAATCTTTAGCTTTGAATGATCCTCTGCAACTCAGATGATAACGTTTATCGCCTTCTCTCTATCTTGAGCTACGTATGATAATCTATAGGTAATTTTTTATGCCTACAGATACCCCCTCCAAAGTGTTTCAGCCTCAATCTTTTATAGTGGAGTCTGGAATACTTTAGATATGATACACTCCTACTTTGATTCATCGACTTCTCCATATTTTAGTCTATTTAATTTTTTGTCGGATAGCTAAAATTTTCCCGGTGCTGCGTTTATCGCTTGGCCGTTGTTGAAATTTTGAACTAAAGTTATCGTGTTGATTACTGAATTTAGCTCGTGCCGTTGAATCGACGATGAACTACTCATCCTGTTTGGAAGTTCGTATTTGAATTATGAATGAACTCCCAAGGATTATCCTTCAACTTGGAATTGATCTGTGCCTTGTTTCGGCAAAGTTATCGATGATTTTACTGGTGTCGACCAATATTACAATAGAAACACAGTTTATACTCATATGTTAACTGGAGTCTGCATAGTTTAGGCTCTTAAGGTGTTGGAGCCTGGAGAATCAGTTTATACTCGTGTACTCCTTGGAGTTTTCGGGAAATAGTTTAACCTCGTGTACCCATTGGGAGGTTCAAAGAGGTGCAATTTATACTCATATACTCATTGGAGTGTTCAACTGTACTAAAAATGGACCGAGAATGCTTCACAAATGCTATTGACGACGTGTTGGGTCGTCCCTTCTTCCGAGATAGTTGTAACTATCTCGAAAACTTTTGGTGTTGATCCTTCTTTTGAGATAGTTATAACTGTCTCGGAAGTGTGGGGGTTTCTCCTTCTTCTGAGACAGTTGTGACTGTCTTGGAAGTACGAGATAGTCACGACTGTCTCAGAAGCGGGAAGTCAAGGAGCTTCCAGTGGGTTATAAAACCTGACCCTCGGGGCTTTTCAACCTCATTATTCCGCCTCTTCTAAGTTCAAAACCTCTGTAAATCCTCGTCCAAGTGTTCTTCAACCCATTCTCCTTTTTTTTGTTCGAATTTAGTTAGATTTGCTCAAAGGTGTTCTAGGGCTTTGCCTCTTTCTTCAAAGGTTTGATCTCCTACTTGGCTTTTCTCTTTGCTAAACTTTTGCCTTCTTTAATTCTTGGCAAAACCGAGCTATTGGATCATATTTTGGTGTTTTTTCATGATTTTGTTTGATTTTGACCCCAAAACCCTAACTTTTTGTAGTAATTTCAGTCAAAAATCATATTTTTATCATGTCTCCCAAGAGATCCCGCATCCCGAGGGATAGATCTACCTCTCATGCAGCCGAGAAAGTGGATCTCGCTGTCGCTTCTTATGGGGCTACATTTTCTAAACTTTTTATTGATTTCAATTTAATATTTTGTAAATCCTGCATGTAGTCCTCGCTTGCCATCCTTTGAGAGGCATTCGGAAAGAGCCGGTATCCTCCTTCATGGGGATCAACGCTAAAAGATGCTATTTTTCTTGGATAAAACACGTCTAAAGGCAAAAGGGGTGATTTTATATTGTTTCACATTTTTTAAAAGGTCGGATATGTCGTCGTAATATTCGCACACGACGGTGTATATTACCTTTTATGCGTGTAACAATTGAAATCGTCTCGCCTACTACAAGGTGATGACTCTATCTCATGGAATCACGAGATGAATTCTACCCCTTACTTTAACTTTAGAACTCTTTTTTTAATGAATTTCTTTTCAGTTCATTTTTCTTCCATAACCTTCCCTGATAGAGAAGTCACTGGTCAGAGTAGCGCTATGCACTCTCGTTACGAAGGGATTCCTCTGATTGGAGAAGCCCCTCAATTTAGCTCTGACTGTCCGGAGGACGTCTCCGAGCTTATATGATGAGGATATCATCGCATTCTACGTCGGCTGATTACCGACACACCTCTGATTCGGGACCACGACCCTACTCAGTCTCTGAGGAAGCCACGGTATTTATTCGGAGACTCCGTAAAGGACCTGGAGATTCTTTCTTGTGAACCAGCACAATGGTTGTATGTGAGTGGTTTAGTATTCATGTATTTGCCATCAATTCCTTATCACCACTCTCTCCTGCAGTTTAGGAATTTAGTTGTAGGCCGTGAAATGTTATGGAAATTAATCGAGGATCACGAGCGTGTCCATTGCGGGTTCATGGGGAAGGATGCTGCTACTCCCGGATCAAGTGACAGAACTTCTATAAGAGGGCTTCACCCTGGCATTTTAGGCCAAGATAACTTGCCTCAAAACGAGTTAATGCTCAAGGCTAATACAGTGCAAGGTCGTTTGGATAGATTAGGAAGAGAGCTTCCAATAAAAAAATTTAGGTGTTACGGCCGGGTCCATTATTCTAGGGATAAATGGTGGACAAGGATGACCAATTATGTGTTGAACCGTTGGGACATGAATTAGCTGAAATAGGATTATTCGTTCCTATACGTGCCAGTATGCACAAGCTACAGATTAATGTCGACCACTTCTTTGCTTTGTTCGAGATTTATAATCTGGACACCAACACTTTTCTGACCAAGAATGGAGAATTGGGGCTCCTTCTTTACGAGATGATGAAGGTATCAGGGCTGCCTATGGGTAATGTACCTTATCAAGAATTCTTTCCAACTGTTAGTCAGCTGAAACTATGGGAGATCTGAAACTATGGGAGAATTATATTTATCAAAGAGGTAGAAGAAGGTTGTATGTCGACAACACACTCCTCTTCCTGTCTTAGAAGAGCGATCCACCCATTATGCTCCTTCTGACGAATAAGGTAACGATGCGTCCCTATTTCTATTTCACTATCTCTTTTTTGTTGTTGTTAGGATTTGAACTTATTCCGCATTTGGTTTTCATAGGGGATCGAGAGGAAGGAGAAATTCCAGTTGATACCACTTCTCTCGGCATTATGAAACTGAGGAACCCAGCTTCGTCCAACAAATGCATGATGCAATGGATGACGAACCTGCTGGCGTTCAAACAACTTCCTCTACTAACATCAACCCACCAGCTCCAAGCGCATGTATGGGTATTTCTCCATTCGGAGGGTAATTCTGAGAGATGAGTGAGTCGGAATGCGTACCTTTTCTAATGACCTGTGCACTTTATCTCCTTTTAGTGAAACTAAAGGAAGCGGGTGCAAGTAGTTGAGTTGTCGAATCCACCATGGTCACTGAAGGTAAAGTTAAACTCTATTTTGTGTAGGCTTATACACATATATATGTGTTCATGATTCAGCTTGTTCTGTAGATGTCATAATGAATGAACCAGTGGTAGGGGAGATTACTCATACTGCTGAGGTCGAGGATTTCAATGAACACAACCTTGATCTCGACCTTGCAGAAGATGACCATCAATATATTTCCGATTTATTATTGGGGAAAACTCATGTTGAGGCTACAGGACCAAGTGTTGGAGTTGGTTCAACTGTAGTTGGTTCTTCTGTAGGTATAGATTTTACTCTGTAATCTCTCTCGTCTCTTTATTAGTTAACTTTAAATAATTATATGGGAGTTTTAATCGTAGGACCATTTGCTAAAACTAGTGCAACTGCAATTATCGGAATACCTGATCAGCCTGAGGGTCTTGGTTTCTTGTTGGTGGCAGGAACCAAACCTGAGACCTAATCATCAATTCCTGAGTCTCAACCTCTCACCTCTTTAGACACAATGATGATAAAAGTTACTGCCACCACTAAGGTTAGTCCTATCGCAACAACTGTGAGACCAACCGAAGAAATTGGTACATCGAAGCCTGTGGTATCCGGAATGCCTCCATCCATTCATGAAGTTGAAAGGGTAGGAACAGACGCAGAACCTCAAACTGATGCAGTTTCGCCTAAAACTGGAGGATCTTCTATTGGACTCGGTATATTTTTGCTCGCCACTGCTTTTGGATTCTAAATCTCGAATATTCTTTTAACTTTTCTTTCGTACACTTACTTTCTTTTATCTTTTATTGCAGTGCCCTCTCCGTTATTGCTTGAGTCTATTAAGGCTCTAATATCTGATGAAGATCCGGACAAGACCTTTGTCTGCTCAGATATCCAAAGTTTTGTCTATTTCTTGAACCTTATGATCGATCGAATTCTTCATAAAGTATCGTCTTTTGATGGCTTTAAGAAGTCACTCGATCGATATATATCGGGGATTAAAGAAGATGGATATCCTGAATTAGCCGATTTGATTGAAGAATACTTGGTTCAGTTGAAGCAGTACGTCGAAAACTTGAAGGATCTTCAGAATAGTGGCTCTTCTTCTTATGTATCGGTCCAAGTATATCTAAGACTGCAAGCATGACATGATTCATAAAAATCAGCCAAGCTCGAACTTTAAAAGTTAAGAGACCGTGTAACCCAGATGAGATTAGGTATTGCCAAGAATATACATGCTAAGGCCGATTTACTCCAATCTTTAGAATCATGTCGAGCGTATATAGCCCGCTTGGAAAAAGAACTTGTAGAGGCCAAAGATGCTGAGGGTATCTTGGAGCTTAATTTGGCTGAAGTTGAACGTGTTGAAACAGACTTATTCAGACAGCTAGAGCTTCAAAGCTTACTGAGATAGAACAAGAAGTTCTCTAAGCTCAGAACACCAGCGAGGAATCCTTACGAGCTAATTTGAAAGCTGAATTTGAACAAGCTTATGCAGAGGCGCTCTCAAAACTTAATGGACAAATCTATAATTACAAGTTATGTTTAGATTAAGAACATTTCTCTTGTAATGACACTTTTCTTATATTGGAACCTCTTTTTACATTTATTTTCAAGTTTTCCTTATGAATAAAGTGAACTCTTTTGCTTATTGAAATTTTATTATGATTACTCATTATTGTTTAGAATAAATAAACATAATACTTATAAGATTTTTGACAAATTCTCAGCCATCAATGGATTTGATGTGTCTTTACCGACTACTGTTTGAGTCGGGCTAGTATGTGAGTTATCTAGATCCGTTTCACATATAACGTTGGGCTAAAAAAATTAAACTCTCTTAGGCTTTATACTACCATGTTGAATATGTAAGCTACATGTGTTAGATGTAGACTTATCTCTAATAAGGGATCGAGATGACGCCCCCCATGCATAAAAGGCATGGATTCGGAGGTTATTAACTTAATAATAATCGCCGGCTACGATATTGAATACGTAGGCTTGGTCATTTTTACAGGAACGTACCACCCGGCAACGTGTATTAGACGTAAAATTATCTCTAATAAGGGATCGAGATAACGCCCCTCATGCATAAAAGGTATGGATTCAAAAGTGTTGGTGGGTTACTTCTTCTTAGTAAAAGATGAGCCTGAAATTGGAGAGGAAGAATTTTATATTTTATCTCCTGGTCTCTTTTTTTGTTGGTAGAGATGAACCCAAAATTGGAGAGGAAGAATTTTATGTTCTATCTCCTAATCTCTTTTGGTTGATAGAGATAAACCCAAAATTAGAGAGAAAGAATTTTATATTCTATCACCTAGTCTTTTTTTTGTTGGTAGAGATAAACCCAAAATTGGAGAGGAAGAATTTTATATTCTATCTCCTGGTCTTTTTTTTGTTGGTAGAGATAAACTCAAAATCAGAGAGGAAAAATTTTATATTCTATCTCCTGGCTCAAGAGAAACTCAAAGTAGGATCTCCGCTTTAAGAATCCTGAAAGGTGAAACTAAGAGTGGGATCTTCACTCTGAGAATCGAAAAGATCTAGATAGCTCTAACTTTTATAGCATTGGTTACCCAGATTGAAGATGAATTTTTCATTCATCGAAATGAAATTCTGACTTCAGCCAAACCTATCGACATTTGACTAAAGAGGAATTTATGAAAGCCTTTCGTTTATCGAAAGGAAGTTCCGGCTCTGAAAATGGACCTCTCGTTCATGGAAGGAATCGAGAAGGGATTGTCTTTGATCCTAATTGTAGGAAGGTTTGACCAAATAAGAAGTGGGAGTGGGGTACAAATAACAATAGGGATGTTGACTTGTACATATCACTCAATGGGGTTTTCGATGTCAAGTAATAAGGACCTAACATGAAAGGTTTCACTGATTACTATGGATCAGCATATTGAACTTTTGAATGCTGTATCATTACTTCAACAGTGTGAGTGTTAAAGACTAGATACAGTGGGAGTTTGAAGCATTTTAATCCATGAATGACTTTGGTGGAGCCACCGTCAATTAATTTGACCGGTGAGGGATTTTGTGGTGAAGGGTTGTGAATCATTGAGCACTCCACAATTGCACCATGGGGTTTCGTGAGGAAATATCGACTATATGCATTCGTTGAACCTTATCTCAACGAAATAATTCTTGGAAAGTCACAGTGGGAGATTCTTAATCATCTTGGAAATAATTAGATAACCACAGTGGGAGGTTCTTAACTATTTTTATAATAATTAAGAATGAATAATTCAGAGGATTAGTTTCTACCTGTAATAATCGACTGATCTCGGATTATCCTTAAAATACCCTATACAATGTTCTCTAGGAACTTCCCATTTAAATAGGTTATCCTGAATGTACTAAGGGTAGTACTTCTTTAGGAACTTTCCATTTATTGGCATCATAATTTTGTGGCCATCTTGGGTGATCAGGCGATATGCACCATTTGAATAGACTGTATCTATTACAAACGACCCTTCCCATTTGGGTTAGAATTTTCCTTTCTTCTTGGAATTGAGAATCATTGGTCGCCGAACAGCAAGAACTAGGTCTCCTTTCTTGAAGCTTCATTGTCGGACTCTTTTATCAAAAACCCGGGAAATCCTAGCCTGATAAAACTCGATTTGTTGTTGAGCTTCCAAACGTTTTTCATCTAACATTTCTAACTCTTCGAGACATTTTTATGTTGTTCTTCCGTCGTCATTCTCGTTGCAAGAGCGATGCGGAGAAAAGGGATTTGTATTTCTAAAGGAAGGATAGCTTCACATCCATATACTAAGGAATATGGAGTTGCTCTACTTGGTGTACGGACAGTGGTACGATAGGCTCACAGAGCTTCACCAAGTTTATCGTCCCATCCCGCTTGTTGACTCTTATAAGTTTTGACAGAATCTTGATAATTGTTTTATTAAAAGCTTCAGCTAATCCATTAGCTGTGGGGTTATATGCCACTGACAAAATATCCTAAATTTTGAATTTACCATAGAATTTAATGAACACATTGCTGATGAATTGAGGTCCATTGTCATGTACTATTCGTCTCGGGACACCATATCGGTATATGATATGGTGTTTAATGAACTTGACAACATCGCTCATTTTTACTTCTTTAAGTGGAATAATTTCGGCCCACTTAGAGAAGTAATTAGTAATCGCTAAATTAAAATGATCACCTTTGACTGACGGTGGAAAAATAGGACCAACAATGTCCATTCCCTATGTCTCGAATGGCCATGATGTTGCTGATGGGTGCAAATACTCCGGAGGCTGGTGCATATAATTTACATGTATTTAATACGCATGACACCGTCAGGCGTAGTCAACCGTGTTTTTCACCATGGTTGGCCAGTAATATATCATTCTTCTAAGTCGATCACAGAGTTTGAGACCGGGTTGGTGCGCACCATATGTTCCATCGTGTGCTTTTTGAGTGCCTCTTCCGCTTCTCTATTAGATAGACAACAGAGTAATAGACTATTATATGAATGATGATACAATATTTGTGTCGTGGCATTGTAGTAAAATCTTGGCGCCATTCGTCGGATTGAATCCTTTTCTTTTACATCCTCAGGTAAAATACTGTGTAGGACGTAATTGATGATAGGGAAACGCCAATCTTGAGCTACGAGTTTGATTCTCGTTGAATGTGCCTCTTTGACAATCGAATCGTAAATTAGCACGATAAGCTGGTGAGTTCTCACTGTGACTAATTATTCTGTCTCGGGAGGCTATGCCAAAGATACAGATAATGCCGCCAATGCATCTGCATATGCGTTTTGGAGACGTGGAATGTACTTGATAAAAAATTCTTCAAATGAGTTCACCATTTCAACAGCCGTCTGGTAGTATGGAATCAGATCTTAATTTCCGACCTTGTACTCTCCTCGTATCTGATTGACCATCAATTAGGAATCACCAAAAGCTTCAAGGTATTTGACCCCCAGCTCTTTGGCAAAATTAAGTCCAATTATTAATGCGTTGTACTCAGCAACATTATTGGAGCATGACTCGGTCAATGAATAGGCTTGAGGCAATACATGTTTCTCAGGGGAAATTAGTACGACTCCGACCCCTGAAGATATTTTTGAACATCCGGGAGTGCTCGCTACATTGGTTGCACGTGAAGCTCCATCGAAGTACAATTGCCACACTTGTTGATGTGAAGTGGTGTTGACTTTGTGAGTTTCACCTGGCAAATCTTCATACAATTCAGCCGTATCTTTTGTAGGATTAACCACCAAAAGATCACAAATTGCTTGACCTTTAACCGACTTCTGCTGTTTGAAATGCAGGTCATATTGGGACAAGAGTAGAGCCTACCTATCTAAACATCCTTTGATTCCGATTACAACTTGATTACAAAAGAGAAGAGAACGAATTTGATTCTCTCCTTTATTTAAAACTGGATTCTTCTCGGTAGCGATGGAATGCCTCCTTCGATTGCTCGTGTCGAATTTGCTCTCCGTTGACGATCCGACCGTCTTCTATCTCGTGGGAACGATGAACTTCTGTGGAAAGTTTTATAAGTCACTCTTCAACGAGTTTAAGAACTCTGAACGAGTTAGAACTCTGTTAATAGAGTTGTTAGAACCGATAATTCGGTTAATGACCAAGCTGATATTCTGTTGTTGAAGAATCTTCTCATATTTGATCTTCTGACTTGATTCAAAAATCCTATCTTCAAGGATTTTGCTGCTGTTGCTGAATCAACAAACCCGAGTGGTTTTGATCCTCCGAATCCAACCTGTACGGTTCAGATGCCAAAAATCTAACCTGTCGCCTCCCTGTTCTAACGAAAGCCAGCCTCCTGTGGTCGATCTGAGCCAAGAAAATCGAACCCTTCACTCAGTTGAGTTTGTTGAGTTTTTATAGGGGGATTAGAGGTTGTAACTGCCCTCTAAATCCGCTCCTAAGTGGGCGAAAATCCCTCAGAACGTGGGATAACGGTTTTGAGGCCGTTTGGCTTGTGTTTGAACAAGTCAAAACGCCCAATCTGGCGTTCAGATTCCAACTTCGCCTCTTAGAATTGAGACGCGAAGTTGGGTGTTGGCTGAACATTGATGAACGTGAGGGTCGCTCGCGTTTTGGTTTGTTGTAGCTTAGAAACGCGGGGGTCGGTGTTGGCTGGACCCCTAAGAACGCGAGGGTCGCTCACGTTTGCGGGGGTCGCTTGCATTTCCAGAATTGTAACGCGGGGATGACATCCGCGTTTCAGAAGGAGCTTTTTGACTTGTAACTCGGCATCGCAATCTTCGAGAAGTCCTGAATGAACTTCCTGTAATATCCAGCTAAACCCAAAAAGCTGTGGATCTCTCACACCGTCTTCGGTGGCTCCCAATCAAGAACTGCCGTGACCTTAGCCGGGTCCACTGCTATACCCTCTCATGTCGTTGAATTGTAACTCTTCTCGATCTATGTGAAAAGTCCTCTATTTGCCGCTTTCGATTGTCGATCTGAAAGCTATTTGATTATAGCTTTCGTTGTAGGAACTTGACGGGAATCAACATCCATAGTGTTTTTAAATGAATATTTGCCCACAGCTCTCTACCAACCAACTCACCAACCTATAATATTAGTCATGTTGTTGTCGCAACCATCAAGATCAATCATTTCAGAAATAAGGCCGTGTTTGTAGCGATTGTAGGATTGCGAATACAGTGATTAGACAGCCGTCTGATTGTGACTTCCATCGTAGGAGCTTGATAGGGATCAGCTATTCATTGTGATTTTTAGACAGCCTACAGAACCCCCTCCAAAGTTTTCGAAAGTTCGCGATTGACTGGGATGAATTTTCGGAATACTTTGGATCCCAAAATTTTAGTAGATCGATTGCTCACTCCGTCTGATCGAGCCAGATGACTTCAATGTTGTTAATTATAATCTATCTATACTTTTCCAATAGACTCCCCAGTGGAGTCGTCTGCTTCTTCCCGGCTTTGATCGCCTTGATGATTGTTGTTAGCTCTTCTTTTACTTATCTGGGGCCGTGTCGTAGCCTCGGTAGCCAAGAAGTTGCTATCATAGCGGTCCAAACACAGAGATAATTTCTACCTTTGAGGATTGGAACGCGTGGGTGAGCCCAGCGTTGGGAAATTTGAACGCGAAGGTGAGCATCGCGTTTGGAAGCTCAACCAACTCGAACGCGACGGTCGAGTTTAGGTGGGAGGACCGGCATCGTCAGCGCCGGCCGGCGGTGCTGCTGCTCAGGCGAGTGTGCCGCCCCAGCTCCCTTTGATTGGCGGTGAGTCGACCTCCGTGGTCACTAAACTTGCTTCGACAAGTTCTAATCTTGAAATCAACGAGGAAAATCGTTTCAATAATGCGGGGCTGGACTCCGTCGTTTAATCTTTTTTTTTGACGAGGGGTTCAGTCTCCACGTCTCAGATTCTTGACGCAGGGTTCGACGCGTTCGAGCTTATCTGACGCGGGGTTCAACCTTCGCGTCTGAGCTTATCTGACGCGGGGTTCGACCTTCACGTCTGAGCTTATCTGACGCGGGGTTCGACCTTCGCGTCTGATCTTGTCTGACGCGGGGTTCGACCTTCGCGTCTGATCTTGTTTGACGCGGGTGTCGACCTTCGCGTCTGATCTTGTTTGACGCGGGAGTCAACCTTCACGTCTGAGCTTTTATTTGGAGTTGTCTAACTTTTTTCGTCTTTTTGCAGTGCGCCATATCAATGAACCTCTTCCTTTTCGCCACTATTTTGGACATGAAGGTGGTGCGGACATGAACATGACCTTCAGCTCGCGCCAAGAACTCCCAGTTTTCTGAATTAGGGAGAAGAGTCACATAGAATTAATTACCCAAGCTTCTTCTGACACTCTTAGGACATTGGTTACGGACGCTCGACTTGAAAGCCCAAGCCGTAAGCCAATAGTCAAACCTGGATACCTCTTCGGGGACTTCGTTGACTTCGAAGCAAGCACTGCTTATGATGGGGACTATAAGTGGCTGCGGAAAGTTTGGGACCGCAACCTTTTCTTGCCCAATATGGAGAGGATGTTCCCCATATCTTATTTCCAGTGTGCTTCTGTCCCAAGGCGTATGGATTGGCCCCTGGTTAAGGATCAGGATGGGGTCGCCCTCGGAACTCTGACTTCTCATAGGGTCCGCACAGTTGGTTATAACCGACAGGTGACAGCCCTACGGCCGGGTCTATTTGCCAAGGAATATCCACTCGGCGAAGTGCCCAGTCCGGCAAATACCTTTGTCAAGAGGTTTGTGGAAAAGAAAGGAGAATTCCCCGCGCAAGGATTCAGAACTCCTGGCTGGGTCCATTCTCCGGTGACGGGATGGTGGACCCAGATGACCAAGTTTGTCTTGAAAGAGTTGGAAGTCCCTCTTGCTCGTGCCGGATTGCAGGTTCCTGTACGGGCTACTCAGTTCGGGATTATCCAGAGCCACTTTCACTTCTTTTCCATACCTGTACGGGCTACTCAGTTCGGGATTATCCAGAGCCACTTTCACTTCTTTTCCATACTGGAGAAGTATACTCCTGAGACTTGCACTTTCTTCACCCCTGTGGGGAAGTTAGGCTTCGCTCTTCACGAGATGCACGAAGTCTCGGGTCTTATTCTTGGGGACTTGCCGTATGAAGAATTTGTTCCGGGATCAGCGGAACTTAAAATTTTAAAGAAGGCCAGCCCCGAAATTTATGCAACTCTTTGGGAAGTCATGTGTCACTTCCATATCTGCATGCAGCTGACGGGGGTCCGAGGAAGCGGTATTAAACAAGTGTCTTGGGCGGAATATTTATTCCAGAACTTGACCACTAAGGGAGGCTCTGTGACCCGATTGCCTGTCAGTACTTTGGAGGAAGTTCAGGCTCGAATTGACGACGCTACCTCCCACTACACTAATGAGGCTAAGGAAGATGTTTTCCCGGCTCATACGGAGTTTGAGAGTTTCCATTATCAAGCTCTGATTCCAATTTCCGATGCGGCATTGCTGGCTGGATTCTTGATGCTGTGGCTTAAGCGTTGCATCGTTCCTACCAGGCCGGTTGATGCCCTTGCTATTGAGGTGGTCTACCCGGCTGTCCTTTTGGCACATGGGAGACCTGTGAGCCTCCTCAGCGCTATGGTGGGTTGTTTGCAGTATGGACTGCGGGAGTTGGCCTCTGACTTCGTTGGTGTTACAGAGGTGGAGTCTGAGGGTCACAAGACTTTCAAAACTCCCAATCCCAGGGTACCAATGCCATATACCTATTTGATGGCTTGGTACGTGCTTCACTGTCCTCCTTTGATGAGTGCAGCCTCTCCCCCGGGAGGCTCATTCATCCCATTTGTGCAGCGACTAGAGTCTGCGAAGTGTGAAGGGGGGTACATGGTTAGAATTCGCCAAATCTTAGCGCGAGACACCCATTTCCACATCTACCGCTGTTTCCCTGATTTTGAGGGCGGCATCTATGGAGCAGAATATCAGGATACGGCAGGTCCTAATGGATTCACTCAGCTGAGCGGGGGTGTTTTCCATTGGCTTCTTTCCATCAGACCAGGCTACCTGATCTTCCGACAAGGCGTCCACTGTTTCATCAAGCCTTACCAACCCTATAGGTTCGCTCGCCAATTTGGGTATGATCAGTTGTATGTTGGGAACCCTCGTCCTCAACTCTCAGTTATAGCCAACTTATATGAAGGAGCCAGGGCCTGGTATTATTCTGTAGCAGGTTGTACCAAGGCCGTCTTCAAGCTTCCCCATAAAACTGCTAACTCCTATACCTCTATAAGCTTCTGTAATTGGTATAACGCCGCTTCTCAGACTCCCAATTACAACTTGAATACATCTTGCCTGAAAGACATTAGGCATATGTATAATTTAAGGAAGGGGTCTAAAACCTCCCGCTTGAGAGGGATCGACGAATTCCTATCCATTGAGAATCAGCCTGCTGGGCAGGAAGAGGAACAAATAGCTGAGCCTGCTCCAGGGGAAGAGCAACGAGTGGTTGATCCTCCCACAACGAGAGCAGCGAGGAAAAGAAAACTTTCTGCAGATGAAGCCGGCAAGTATGACAAGCAGATCCGTCGGAAACTGCTGGTGGATTCTCCCCCCAAAGGCCAACAAAAATCCAAGTTGATGACTGAGGCCATCAAAGCTGCTGTAAATGAAGAACAACAGGAATCGTCTGTTGCAGGTCTGCCACATAGAGCTGGACTTCGTTCTCATGGCCCAGCTTTATCGAGCGAAGCTTCTTCTTACCATCCTCCTGAGGGCGAAGAGGATGAACTAATGGCTGTAGATGCAGAGTCTGCTCCGATGGACCTTCCCAAGTCTCCTGCATTAGAACCAGGGGGTCTTGAAGAGAATCCATTTCCTTCTCCTTCAGCCTTAATGTCACAGACTCATGATTCAATTCCTAGTCCTACAACGGGACTCATGAATAAACCAGCTGCTGGAACAGATCTTCCGGAACCTTCCGCGGCTCAGGATGATGAGGAGCGAGTTATGAATAAACCAGCTGCTGGAACAGATCTTCCGGAACCTTCCGCGGCTCAGGATGATGAGGAGCGAGTTAATTATGACGACTCCCCAACTGGTGATATAGCTGACGGAGATAGAGGCGGTGAGGATGCTGACGTTGGCAACATGTCAGGTGGTGGTGAAGATGACGAAGAGCATGATTCCATAGATGATGTCACCACTTTTGATGATGATGCTCCCAAGGTCCCATCCGATAAAGCATCTGGTTATACTCCTTTCTATCTTACCGGTAAGCTTGGTTTGTTTCTACTTCTTCCACATGCTTTCTCCGCGTTCCGACCATTTTTTCGTGCAGGTTCACCTACTCCAGGGACCACTGCTGCTACTGTTTCGGGGCAAGAACCTGTAGCGTTGCCTGAAACTACTGCCGCAACTCTTCCTCCGGAACAGCAACTTGTGCAGGTGTCAGCTCCTATCCAGGAGCAGGCCCTACCTGCCTCATCCACCGTAGCTGCTTCATCTTCAGCATTGATGAAGATCTCGCTTGCGCCCCCGGAGGCTGGACCAAGCGCGTCTCCGGCGAGAGCAATGATGGCTTTGACTTCAAGCCCTTCATAATTGAATGTTTCAGTTGCTTCTGCGACTTCTACACCCAAATCGCTTGTTAATCCATATTTTGGCACGTCAACTTCCGGGATTATCGAGTCGTCCTCCATTGCTTTTTCCAGTCCAATGGATGCTCCTGACTTCCTCCATATTTCCTTGAGCTACTTGAACAGTCTCGTGAGGAAGGTAATTGAGGTTGTCACAGCTGGTCGAGGCCGCTTTGATTCTCTTAAGTATCTCTTAGAAGCAGGCTTAAATGGGGTCAAGAGTGTGGGCAATGCCCATTGCTTTGAACGTTGTTCGGAAGCTATTTCCCACTTGGAAGCCCAGCTCAAACATTTGGAAGCACTCAGCCACGAAGACATTCAGACACAGATCGTGTCTACTTTTGCTGACCTCCAGGTTGAAGAAGTGATTCGCCGTGAGGCAATTGAGCGAGGCCTGGCTGAAAAAGAGCTTCACGTCGCGCACTTGCGAGAACAGAGTGATCTGAGACAAAAAGAACTGGAGCTCTCTACTGCTTCTCTGGACCTCATTCGCACAAAACTTGTCGAGGCTGAGGCGGAGGTGCTGAGATTGAAGGCCCAGCTTTCTCGCGAAGAAGCCGTCGTTAATATACTTGGGGCCAAAAATATAGACACTCTTTTGAATTACCGTACGGAAGCTCAGGCTCTTGAAAGAGCGAAGAGGGAGGCCACCGCTGAAGTAGCACCCACCGAGGATGAGCTGCGGAGGAAGGCTGAAGCCGTTGTACGGGCCAGTCATGTGAGTTTGGCTTCTGTAATGTTCTTTTGACAAGAACAAAGTTTGTTTTGTATCACTTTCTTTTGGTTCTTGAATAAAAAGTGATATTGACTTCTCATTGTTTCTTGCATTTATCATGTTTTGATTTTAGATACAAGTTACGAGAAATGCCTGAGATGTATTCCTGACTTAGAATAAATCTTCACAATGGTTCTGGTACAGAAAACTCTCTTTATTATCGTTTAAGATAACTCTAGAAAGTTTCCAACTGCTAAGGATGAAAATTTTATTATTTTTCAGTAATGAGGTTGACTAGTAGAATTCTTATTGTGTTATTTCTGCTTTGAACACTAAAAGAAATCTATAAGTGTCAGCGGTATAGTTTTAACTTGGCAGGGGGATTATTGCGATCTGGGAAATTCTGAGGACTTATCGTTCTATTGACGAGAATCGATAAGTTGATTTTGTCAGAGGTGTGATTTTAACGTGACAGGAGAAATATTGCGATCTGGGCAATTTTGAGGACTTATCGTTCTATTGATGAGAATCGATAAGTTGATTTTGTCAGTGGTGTAATTTTAACATGACAGGTATGGGGAAAGAATATTATAGCGTCTCACTGGGGAGAACTGCTAATTGTTTTATCATCGGAGCGATGAATTGTGATACTTGTGATTTGAACAAGATTTTAGGGAATTTTGTTATCCCACTGAAAACAAGTTATTTATTGCTCTGCTGAGGAGAGCTAATAAATTGACAATGATCTGGAGACTTATCATTCTATTAATGAGAATTGATAAGTGGATTTTGGGGTGTAGTATTAACCCAACGAGAATTTAGATTCTGCTGAAGAGATACAGAGGTTTTGACTAACTCTCTGTTAAGAAGGCTCACAAGTGCAGATTCTATATTTAGAAGAGTTGCAACGCTGAAGTGATCTTCGCGTTTGATGTTTGAAACGCGAGGTTCGGGCCTTCGTGACGCTGGCTCAAGCTTTGCACTTGGGAAATTGAACGCGATAGTGAGTTTTGCGTTTTGGAGATGGTTGGGATTCACTCCTAGAATCCCGTGCCATCTTAACAGCTTGGCGGCTGTTATAAATAGACCTGAATGGTCACGTCAAAAGTCACTTAACTTTCAAAACTTTCGGCTATTTCCAAGAACGAGAACTCTCATTTGATTACGGGAGTTTCCTCCGATCGACTGCATCAATGGCACCTCGGAGGACGGGTTCGAACTCCAAGAAGGTCGCTGAAGCGACTTCCGACATGCCGTCGGCTGAGAACGCCGGCGGTGTTCTTGTCCATGCGGGAACCTTGCCGTCGACATCGCCGCCGCAGTGGCCTCCCTGTCGTGGTGAGTGCTGACCGAAATAACTTGCCTTAGCAAGTTCTTTGAAAACCCTAGATGGGTTCTTGATAACGAGGAAGATGACTCGTTCTAGTTCAATGATAACGCGGGGTTGGGATACCCTATGGGTCTCGACCCTCGCGTTCAACTTGTTCAACACGAGGTTCGACCCTCGCGTTTGAGACTTCTGACGCGAGGCTCGACCTTCACGTTGGAGATTTTGACACAAGGCTTTATCCCTTTGTGTTTCAGACTCTGTCTTTATGTTGATAACTCGCTTCTAGCTGCTAACTTCTTCTTTCGATTGTGCAGTGCTTTTCCCAAACGTGCCGCTTTCACAAGAACACTATTTCGGATATATTGGTGGACCTGACCCGAATGAATTATTCAGTCTTCAGAACAGGATTCCATTGTGTACTTTTCCTGATTCGGAAAGAGCGGAAATGATCAAATTCCCTCAATGCTCTACTCTCAGGATTTTGATAACTGACTTAGACTTGGAGACCCCTGTTGGTCATGCCCAGTTTCCTAAACTAGCCTTCATATTTGGAGATCGCATACCAGTCGATGACCATCTCACATATGTAGAAGATTCGAAGCTGCTGCAGAGAACTGATAATCGCTTTTTATTTCTCCCAAACATGAAGAGGATGTACCCACTCTCCTATTTCTTGAATGTGAGCTGCCGTCGGGGTTTGACCTTTAACATAGTAAAGGAGAAGGAGAACGTGTCGCTTGGATTTAGTCGGCGAGCTCGTACACAAATCGGGGGACAACTCAAGGGGTTAAGACATGGTTTATTTGAGAAGAAGGAGCTGGTTCCGGAGATGCCACGTCCAGCGAACATTTTTGTCCGCTAATTCCTTACAATTCAGGGTGAATTCTCTACCCAGACGTTCAGATCCCCAGGATGGGTCTGCTCTGGAGAAGGAGGTTGGTGGACCCGCATGGTTGAGTTCGTTCTTGAGGAGCTTAAAGACTCGCTCGCTCAATCGGGTCTCACAGTTCCCGTGTTAGCTACACGACGGGAATCGTGCAGGATTTTTCACAATTTCTTCGCCATGTTGGAGAATACAATCCGCGCAGCTGCAAAATTCCTTCATACCTACAGGAGAGTTAGGTTTTGCTCTGTTCATGAAGATGCAGGCCAGTATCGGGGTTGTCGTCGGAACAAAAACACTATTTATTTTGCAGGAGTTATGTCCCACCACCGAGGAAGCTTTCTTTTACTGAAGATGGCGTACCCGGAAATGTTATGCTACCTTCTGGGAATTGATGTGCCCACTTCCAATATGTGCTCCAAGTTCTTTGGGTATTGCGTGGAGGGGCATTATGCATACCACATGGATCAGACTACCTTCTTTCAAAAACTTAAACCGGAAAATGTAGCCGTATTCCCGTGTTCGCATGTATTTCTTCTTAAGGACGCAAGGCTCGGATTAAAGCTTCTGGTGCTACTTACAGACAGGAGCATGCAAAGGGTGACTTTGGAGCTAGGTGTCAAATTTGAAATTTCACTACAAGCCACAGTCCCTATTCTGACACCGCTCTACTTGCAGGCTTCTTCATGATTGGTTGAAGCCGGTGAATGTAGGTTACCAGTCAAGACCAATAGAGGCAATATTAGCTGAGAGTTGTTACCCAGCCTGTATTTGCAGCACATTGGGAGAACCTGTGAGCCTCCTCAGCGCTATGGTGGGTTGTTTGCAATATGGACTGTGGGTGTTGACTTTAGAACTTCTCGGTGCTTCGGGGGTCAAAGCTACTAGGAAGAAAGCTGGGAAAGCTCCTCAACCACGTGTTCCAGTGCCGTATACATATCTAGTGGCCTGGTTCGTGTTGCATTGCCCTTCATTGATGATGGGAATACATGAGGGCGATGATGCTTATATTCCCTTTGTACAGAGACTGGAGTCGGCCACGTGGACTAATTCTTATATAGTCAGGGCTCAACAACTTCTATCCCGGAAGGACTATTACCGGATTTTCTGTTGCGCTCCGAATTTTGACGGAGCTGACGTGCAGGATGCCCGTTTCATGGACCTGCTTTTCGAAGGCTCGTCTTCTTTGGAAGAGGGTACATTCAGCTGGCTTCTTATGATCAGGTTGGGTTATCTGGTCTACCGCTTACGGGAGAAGTGCATAATCGAGCCTTACATGCCTTCTCGGTTCGCCAGACAGTTTGGATATGAACAACTCTACGTTGGCAATCCTAACCCGGCGTTAGCTCAGATTGGGAATTTGTATGAAGGAGCTCGTGCATGGTACTTCTTCTCCGCCGGGGGAACCCATGCGTAATTCACCTTACCCCACTCATCACCTGGCTGCTCTACTGTTATGGATTTCCGCCAGTAGTTTGCTGAAGTTTCTCAGGTCTCAGAATATGACGTTTATACTTCATGTATAAGCGAGATTCGAGAATTATATCATTCACGAAGCGGTTCTGTGAGTACTCGTCTGCCAGGGATGGAAGAGCACCTATCTTGTGAACAAGAAGCGACCGGAGCCGTTGAAGCTCCTCAGGACTTGTCCACCATAGAACCTTCTGAGGAAGAGGTTCCTATGGGGATTGAAGAGGGAAGGCCAATTGATGACTCTCCCGAAGAAAAGACAACTGAGGAGATTTCTGCAGAAGAGCCTGTTCCTAAACCTCGTTCTTTAAGATCGGGTAAGAAGGCTCTTTCTGCTACTGAGCAAGGTGAATATGACAGGAGAATTCGCAAGCGAATACCTGTTATGGCCAAGAATTCTAAAAGGGCCAATTTAATGGGGGATGCGATGAAGTCTGCGCTCGTTGAGCGTTTCACTGATGGAGAGGACGAAGTGCCCCAACCAACCCCTTCTTTCCCTGAGGATGCTAGAGCTGGAGAGGTATCGCCCGTTGAGGGTTCTGAATCCGCTCCTCTTTCTCTTTCGCGAGACGAAAGTGCACGCAAGGACCCTTCTTCCGAAGTTGCTCCATCACTTGTTCAGGATGAACATACGGGTCCGATCTATCCAACTATTCCTCCTCCACGCTCGAGGGCTCTGAAGAAATCCATTGAGGAACTGGAACGTTGGATGCAGACAATTGTTAATATTGTCAGTGTTGAAGGAGCTTCTTTTGAAGATTGTGAGCCCATCTTGAACCAGTGTTTGGTTGATATCAAGGCTAAAGGGGATGCATCATGGACTGAGCACTATCAGGGAGGAATCGCTCTCTTGAAGGCAGAATTAGCAACTTTCAGGGAGCTGCAGCGCACCAATTTAGATTCTGAAGTGGAGCCGGCTCTTTCCTTGGCGATAATCTCCAGAGCACATCACCCAGGGACCCTTCGCAAGGACTTGTCTGACAAAAAGGCCCGCATATCAGCTTTAAGGAAGCGGCACTCTGCAGCATATGCTAAAATCAAAAGTGTTGCTTCTGATATCCGCGGTATCGAAAAGACTATCGTTCGATTAGAGGCCGAGTTGGACCAGAAGAAAGCCCAATTGGCCCACTAAAAGGATGTCAGAAAAGAGCTTGAGCATCAAAGTGGCCAAATTTATACAGATTTTTGCCGTACGCTCCACGCGGCTGAGCGGATTCGCAAAGAAATTGTTGCTGCCCCTCCACTTGAAGCAGAGCTCAGAAAGGAGATCAAGGAACAAATCCGAGCAGCTCATCGGGAGAGACTTTCTGCCTTCAAGTCTAGGCTAAAAACCCTCAAGTTGATGAGACCTGATGTTTAAATCTTGTTCCGTCCTTGGCTAAGGAATTTTGTATCTTTTTCATTTTGTTTGTCATCATTTTGTGTTTAGACTAACAACATTGAATGAAAATGATATTATTTTGCTTTTTATCATTTCTTTTGCTGAAATCTGGCTTAAAACCATGGAGAATAATGCCAACACTATTGAAATTCTCTTTATCATTTATTAGAATAATTCCAGCAAATTACAATCGTCATAGGTGTAGTGTTAACATGACGAAATACAAGATAGAATTACACTAAGAATAGGCAACCCCCAGCCTGATTTAGCTGGGTTTAGGGGGCTACATGATTTACGCGAAGTATTTCTTAAGGAACTTCCCATTGATTGGCATCATGAGCCTATCTCCTTCTTGGTTGGTAAGGCGATATGCTCCATTCGAATAGACTGATTCTATTACGAAGGGCCCTTCCCATTTAGGATTGAACTTCCCTTTGGTTTTGTGTGTCATCACCATGGGTCGTCTGTTGGCTAAAACTAAATCGCCTTTCTTGAAAATCCGTTCCTTAACCTTTTTGTTGTAGGCTTTGGAAATACGGGCTCATATAAAGTGATTCTGGCCGGTATGTTGGCCAACTGTGCCATAACATTGAACTGGAAGGGAGCGCTTGATTCTCCAGACTCCTGGTGGAGGTTTTTGTTGAATCGAAGCTCCTTTTGTTTTCCTTTATCAACTGGCTTTTTCGGGACAGAACCCCCAGCGTCTTGGGGCTGTTCTTCAGCTTCTGGAGCGTTCTGGCCGTAATCCCTCAAGTAAGTTTTTCCTGACCGAGTGCCAGGGTTGTCTCCTGGGTATGCTGCCAGGGCGATCCTCTCCTCTTCTGAATCAGTAAGAGGTTTGAGGTGGTCATCATTTTCAATAATGGAGGGGCTAATCATGTTGGAAGACTTAGCCTTGCCTCCCTTCTTTTTGGACGAGGTGTTTGTCCATTGTTGATCTCTTAGCAGATCAGGGTGGACCCACATGATTTCCCTTTTTGTGGTAGTGAGGGGTATCAACCCCCTGTCTTTTTGACTATGCAAGTCAACATTCTTCAGGTGCATTTCTCCCTTACGAATGGGCACAACACTATTTGCGGTTACCACTGGGGGAAAGTCACCGAATTGGACCGCTATCATATTAGTGGATACGGTCTTCTGTTCTAGCTTCAAGGTGAGTACATTAGCATTCACCAAATTCTGCAAGATGTCTTTGAAGACATAGCACTTTTTGGTAGGATGTCCAAGGAATCTGTGATAACGACAATAATTAGGGTCATCCACTTTTCCTGCTTCATCCGGCTTCCTGATCTCAGGCAATTGCAGCTTGTTGTTCTTTCGAAGCAATTGGAATAATGTATCCACGTGCTCCTCTTTGAACGAATACTGCTTGGGCGCTCTTTGCTGATTTGGCGCCTTGCCTTGCTTATTCGGCGGTGTACTCGCGTATAGTCGGCTGCTAAAGTCTCTTTTCCCTTAGACCGCTGGGCATTTTGCTGATTGCGTTGCTGCTGCGGCTTGGGTTGTGGCACTTCTTCAGCTTTGACTCGCGCCACTATCTCTTCAGCTTGTTCTCCTTGTGAAACTAGTTGTCTCCAGGAGCGACATTCTGCTACTCCCATCTGAGCAAGGAGCTGGGTTTGCAGGTTGTGCCAGCAAGTTTCAACCAGAGTTGATTGGGTCATACCTGAGGGGCATCGCAATACCATGCTGCGGAATCTCTCCACATAGGCTTTGATGGACTCTCCTTTCCTTTGCTTAGTGGCGAGAAGAGTTAGGACTGAGACCTCGGTATCGTCCTCAAAGAACCTGGCCAAGAATAGCCTTTCCAGGTCTACCCATTTCTGGATAGATCCAGCAGGCAGCTTCATGAACCATTCGAAAACGACTCCTTTAAGGGTGCCGATGAACAAGCGGGTCAGGATGGCGTCGTTCGCTACCACATCTCCAGTTTGGGATTTGAAGTAGTAAATGTGCTGATTCGGCGATCCTGTACCATCGAATGGTTGTAAGGTAGGGGCCTTAAATTTCGGTGGGTATGGACCTGTATCCCACTCGGCAGGGTAAGGCCGCACTACTCCCTCTTCGCGGAGCTCGCTTCGGTTGGCGATTGTGTTGAGGCGAGCCTCCAGTTCATCCACCTTGGTGGATTGAGGGTGCAGTTCTTTTTCTATCTCCCTCTCACCTTCGGAAAAAGATTCCAGATGGTGAGTCTCACGATCCGAATGTTCGGTTGCTTTTTGCTTTCCCTTTGACGTAGTCCGCCGGGAAGATTCAGGTTTGTGGTCTTTTTCAGCGAGAAGTTGGGCCAACATATCCTTTAATTGGAGAAGTGTCTCCTGCTGCGCCTGGAGCATGACATGATGTTCGTCCACTCTTTTAGCTATGTCCTCGGGATTTCCTGTCATGTAAGCAGAAACCTCGCATGCGACAACAGAACTTGAAGATTGAGATTCAGCGATCGCCGAATGTTCATCGTCGGAAACGACCCCCTTGGCCAATCTTTGATAATTAACCGGACGGATAGCTCCTGTCCGAGTCCGAGTATTCTGATATACTCCTTCGAACTGGTCACAAATTTCCTTAACAGTCGGAGAATGACTCTTTTGTGACTCATCGGAATCAGTATGTGAGGCTCTTCCTCTGCCGATCATGTTGATGGTGACTTCGGAGTATTCCACTTCAGCTGTCTTCTTTCTATAGCGGCGTTATTGTTTGGAAGGCCTAACGACGTTCGTCAACCTGTCGAATACGGACTGCCGAGATGCGGATGCACAACAATGGCATTCTGACAGGACTGCCGAAATAAGCCTCTCACATTGACATGAGTGAGCTGCTTGTACTGTTGGTTTTCCTCTCGATAATAATTCCCGCAGATCAGGAACATGAGAAGAAACTTTCCCCGGGCTTGGAGGCGGAGATGGAACCCCCTGCCCTTGGGTGGGTGAGATTGGTTCTTGTCGAACGTGGATTTTGAAGCCACACTGACTTTTCTGAACCTGGCGGACCACTTGAAGATCGCGTTCCTGAGAAATAACGCGAGGGTCGCGTTGAGATTTGTGAACATTAGGCCGAGGCCTACGTTTAAATGAGGAAACAGACCTCTGAGGGTCATGTTTTGATTGAACGCGCCCCTGAGGGTCGCGTTTAGGTTGAACGTGCCCCTGAGGGTCGCGTTTAGGTTGAACGTGCCCCTGAGGGTCGCGTTTAATTGGTGAAACAGACTCCTGAGAGTCATGTTTTATTGGAACGCGCACCTGAGGGTCGCGTTTGGTTTTGGCAGCTCCTCCCTGAGGGCTGCGCTTTGAGGAAACAACGCGCCATTCAGGGTCGCGTTTCAGCTGTATAAGCCGAGGCTCATAGTTAGGCTCGTTGTCACGAAGTGAGCGTTATTCTTTGGGAACGCTAAGCTCGGTGGGATTTTCAGAAACGCGATCTTCGCATTGGGCCAACAATCGGCTTTCACATAGATGTGCTCATCGTATGGATCTTCTTCGTCGATGAGCGGCGTTCTTCTTGGCTTGTTTTAAAGCCCCAGCAGCAGCGTCGTTGACGCTTACAGAACTCGTCTCCTCCAGAGGCCGTTTGTGGCCCGAAGCATGTCTTGCTGACGCGGATGTGGGATCTTCCGCCAGCAGAGCCAGTTTGAGTTCCTGGCCGAAGGAGAGGGCTTTCGTCGGCTTTTCAACAACATAATTGTCCTTCTTGGAGGTCTTGCAGACATCGTGCTTAGCCTTGGGGCTAAGCGATCCAGAGGATAATGCTTCCTCGTACCTAGCTTGATCAAACTCCACGATGAGAGTTTCTACAGTAGTTCCCATGAGGTGGACGTCGGACTGCGCTACCACTTCTTCGTCAGAAAAGCTAGTCCCCAGCGGAGTCGCCATCTTTTGTTTGTAAGGAAAATTGCAATGAAAAGAATAAAGAAAATTGATTTGTATTCCTTTGATTCCGATTACAACTTGATTACAAAAGAGAAGAGAACAAATTTGATTCTCTCCTTTATTTAAAACTGGGTTCTTCTCGGTAGCGATGGAATGCCAACTTCGATTGCTCGCGTCGAATTTGCTCTCCATTGATGATCCGACCGTCTTCTATCTCGTGGGAACGATGAACTTTTGTGGAAAGTTTTATAAGTCACTCTTCAACGAGTTTAAGAACTCTGAACGAGTTAGAACTCTGTTAATAGAGTTGTTAGAACCGAAAATTCGGTTAATGACCAAGCTGATATTCTGTTGTTGAAGAATCTTCTCAGATTTGATCTTCTGACTTGATTCAAAAATCCTATCTTCAAGGATTTTGCTGCTGTTGCTGAATCAACAAACCCGAGTGGTTTTGATCCTCCGAATCCAACCTGTACGGTTCAGATGCCAAAAATCTAACCCGTCGCCTCCCTGTTCTAACGAAAGCCAGCCTCCTGTGGTCGATCTGAGCCAAGAAAATCGAACCCTTCACTCAATTGAGTTTGTTGAGTTTTTATAGGGGGATTAGAGGTTGTAACTTCCCTCTAAATCCGCTCCTAAGTGGGCGAAAATCCCTCAGAACGTGGGATAACGGTTTTGAGGCCGTTCGGCTTGTGTTTGAACAAGTCAAAACACCCAATCTGGCATTCAGAACCCAACTTCGCCTCTTAGAATTGAGACGCGAAGTTGGGTGTTGGCTGAACATTGATGAACGCGAGGGTCGCTCGCGTTTAGGTTTGTTGTAGCTTAGAAACGCGGGGGTCGGTGTTGGCTGGACCCCTACGAACGTGAGGGTGACTTGGAAACGCGGGGGTCGCTTGCATTTCCAGAATTGTAACATGAGGATGACATCCGCGTTTCAGAAGGAGCTTTTTGACTTGTAACTTCTTCTGTGAAGCGTTGCGAGGACCGTTGTTCAGTAATCCTAGCTTTAGCTGTTGTGGGGTGTGAAAGTCGTCAGATTGTAACTTTCACTGTAGAATATGAAGACTGCTGAATAGAGTTTTCATCAGTTGTCGGAAGTGTCATTGAATTGTAACTCTTCTCGATCTATGTGAAAAGTCCTCTATTTGCCGCTTTCGATTGTCGATCCGAAAGCTATTTGATTATAGCTTTCGTTGTAGGAACTTGATGGGAATCAACATCCATAGTGTTTTTAGATGAATATTTGCCCACAGCTCTGTACCAAGCAACTCACCAACCTATAATATTAGTCATGTTGTTGTCGCAACCATCAAGATCAATCATTTCAGAAATGAGGCCGTGTTTGTAGCGATTGTAGGATTGCGAATACAGTGATTAGACAGCCGTCTGATTGTGACTTCCATCGTAGGAGCTTGATAGGGATCAGCTATCCATTGTGACTTTTAGACAGCCTATAGAGGCATGTTGCATCATGAACACTCGAATTGGGTTCACGTTGGAAATGACATAAATTGTCTGTCCAACTAGGTAACACATCATCTTCTGAATTACGAACACTAAGGCAAGACATTCCTTCTCAATCATCGGATGTCGAGATTCGACGCCTACTAACGTATGGCTTAGATAATACATCACTTGCTCATGACCGTTATCATTGTCTTGTGCAAGCAATGCACTTAACGAATGGCTTATCGCTTTGACATAAATCAAAAATGGTTTACCCGACTTTGGTGCAAAGACAATAGGCCAATTCACTAGATATATTTTGATATCCTCGAATGCTTTTTGACAAGCTTTATCCCAAATGAATGACACACCTTTCTTTGCGAGTTTAAAGAATGGCTGACATTTTCCCGAAAGGTTTGATATAAACCGACAAATATAAGCTAATCGTCCCTGCAATCCCCTAAGTTCCTTAAGATTTCTCAGGGGTTGCAATTCATGTATTGCTTTTATTTTGTCGGGATCAATGTGAATACCTTTTGTGGTGACGACGAATCCAAGGAATTTATTGCTGGGCATTCCAAGGAAGGATTTAGTATGGTTCATCATCAATTGATGATTCCTCATAAGATCGAACATCATCTTCAAGTCATTAATGTGATCGTTCTTATCAAGGATCTTAACAACCAAATCGTCAACATAGAATTCGACGGTCTTCCGAAGGTGTTCTTGAAAGATCTTCATCATTGCCCGTTGGTATGTAGCGCCAGCATTCTTTAATCCAAAAGGCATGACTGTGTAACAGAAAACGCCTAGGGGTGTCCTGA
Organism: Asparagus officinalis; assembly: GCF_001876935.1. NCBI lineage: Eukaryota > Viridiplantae > Streptophyta > Magnoliopsida > Asparagales > Asparagaceae > Asparagus > Asparagus officinalis. Next base: position 100,271,531 of record NC_033797.1, on the reverse strand, counting down.
ACGCGGTATGTTTTTCATCATCCAAGTGCATCTTAATTTGATTGTATCCCGAAATTCTGTCCATAAATGACATTCTCTCGAATCCGCATGTGTTGTCAATGATGACATCTGTAATCGGTAAAGGGAAGTTGTCTTTAGGACAAGCGGTATTCAGATCTCTAAAATCAATACAGATTTTGATCTTCCCGTTCTTTTTGAGGATCAAGATAATATTTGCCAACCAATCAGGATGTTGGTCTTCCCTGATGAAGCCTGAATCAATCAATTTCTTGACTTCTGCTTCTATCGCTTCCATAATTTATGGACGAAACCGTCTCTGTTGTTATTTGACAGGTTTAACATCTGATTTGATGTTAAGGCGTGCATTGCCACGTTTGGGTTAAGTCCCGGCATATCTTCATAGTTCCAAGTGAAAACATCGATATATTCTTTAATAAGGGCGATCAATTCTTCTTTACATCTGCCGAAAGATTGTCGCTAATAAATACGGGCTTCGGATTAACTTTGTCACCCACATTAACCTGGACTACTTTATCTTCAGTAGGAGGTTCTCTCTGTTTGAATCAATCACCATATTAAATATTCATGTAATGTATCCAGGGATCTTTCCAAGTGGGTAATTGATCATCTTCTTCTGTCGTAGAACGATTGATGGTGGCCATGTTTGACATTAAGCCTTTAAATATTTCTCCAAGGCTAATGTCAGAATCCCAACCTGAGGAATCGAATGAACACTCGTTTTTTTTGTTAATTGGTCAATGACTTGCCAACAACATTCATCATTAGATAACGAGACATAACCTAAACCTCTTCTATGGCTGTAATAATTATCAGGTTTTCCTTTTGGTACATAGGCAGGATGGGGCGGAACCCTGGTACCTTGACCAAAACGAAGACCTTCACCGAGCGTGAGGTTGTACCCCTGCTTCTTCATATAGTCACTTGCTTGTGAGCTATATCTGAATAAATGCCGTCCAGGCCCTTCATCATTAGTATCGGTTTCCAAGAAGAGATCGGAGGGTGGGGATGACTCCCCTTTACCAAAGATTATTTCTTTTCCACCTCATGCCTTTGCAGGTAGGACTAGGGTTGTTCCGAAGGAGTCCTAGATGCACTTCTTTGTCATGCAAGACGACCGAAGCGGCATGTGTATGTCGGGATTGTTATACAGTTTTTGCATTATATCATCGAGACAATGCGAGTACACTAAATCATCATTCATTATTTCATCGTCAAGTTCCCAGTTATAACTTTCATCTGACGATTCACTATCGTTAAGATTGATTACAAGAGGTTCAATATCATTAATACAAGACCTTCACCATAATCGAGCCTGGCTTCGGTATCAGCTTTTTCTCCGCTATTCGTACCATGGGCCGATGATTTAGTATCGGATTCAGCACTATAAAGAAGGGAGTCAGTAAAGTAATTTTCTAACCCCTTAAATAGTTGCTTATCCGCAACCACCGTCTTGACCTCGTTGTTAGTGTTAATATATTTCAGACACTGATGGAGGGTAAAAGGAACTATAACATTGCTGTGGATCCAAGGGCGACCCAACAACAAGTTATAAGAAGTCTCTGCATCAATCACATAATAAGTAACCTCCAACTTTAAATCTCTAAGTTGACACTTCACCCGGATCTTTCCTAATGGCCTAGACCCACTGGTGTTGAATCCGTAGATAACGGTTCCTGTGGAGGCTAATTTGCTGGCGAAAATTCCAAGGTGGTACATCAACCGAAGTAGCATGATACTGACAGTGGAACCCGGATTGACTTGGATCCGGTTAACAACGCTTAAGCCAATATATCCGTTGAAATACAAAGGCCTATCATGCTTTGAGTTCTTCACTTGCATATCTTCTTTGGTAAAAACAATGCTAGGAAATTTCGTGACCGCCAAATTACAGTATTGAACTGATGACTCTGGTTCTTCAGGGGTTGGCTTAATCTGAGTGCGAAACACATCAGAATCAGCCAAAGCTTCTTGTAAAGCTTTCCTGGTATCTTTTGAAAGACATAACAACTCGTATAGAGTGATCCTTGCTGTGATATTAGCTAACTGAGCCATGACATCGAAACGGTATGGAGCATTCAAACTTTCTAGTTTATCACTTCCAATCGGTCGATTAAAACAAGACTGCTACAGAATTTGAACTTCTTTGTGCTGGGATTCTTTCTCTTTTTGCTTAGCCAACTATTGAGGTTTTTCAACCGGTATAGGGAGAGTTGTAATCACCCCCAGCTCGGCTAAGGTTTTGGAAGGTGTGGTCTTTACCACCCCTTGCTCAGCTAGTTGTTCGGATGCACTGGGATATTTGAAGCGGTATTCATTTCCACTCCTGGTAGCAAAGGTTTCATGTTCTTCCTCAGAAAACGGTAAAGTTGGAATTTCTTCATCATTTTTTTCAGGAATTACCGAGGCTCCGTAACAGGACTTCTCTTTTCCTTTGCCTTTCAACTTCTTCTTGAGTGAGGATGTCGTCCATTGTTCATCTTCAAGCAAATCGGTATGGACCCAGAGGATTTCACCATTTGGAGCTGTATGTGACACAAGTCCCTTTTGACGTTGTCCGTGAGGATCATCATTGACAATTTGCATTTTAACCTTTGACACGGGTTCGGGTTGAAACCATGACAAATGAACTAAATCGAAGCTAATAGATACTGCATTCATGCCTACTTTCTTCTCTTTCGACCTTGCGGTCACAATACCAACGTCAATCAAGGTTTGTATTTTGTCTTTTAAGACATAACACGTCTTAGTAGGATGATGGACCATTCTGTGATATGTACAATATTTCGGATCTGTAGTCTTCTTAGCTTCTTCCTGATTCGTAACCTGTGGAAGTTTGATATTGTTGTTATCCAAAAGATACTTAAAGATAACCAATACTTCATCATCCCTAAAAGAATATTCTTTCGGAAATCTAGGTTTCGAAGTCTTAGGCTGCCTTGGAGACTGCATTGATTGGTGTGGCAGCTAGAAAGGTGACTATTGTGATTGTTGTTGTGCGGTTGTTGTGACGTTTGGTGAGCATCAATAGCAGCCACAGACCCCTTTCCTCTACCTCAAGGATTAAAATTTTGTTTTTGACGATTAGCTGGCGGTTGATCTCTCTCAAGCTTCTTTCTCTTGAGAAAGCGTTCGGCATGTTCACCCCACACTTTTAATTCTTTCTAAGTATTGGAAGGTACAACTCCTATGACTTCTAGGACATCCAAAGAAAGATTATTATAGCATGTCTGAAGGATGAATTCTTTAGTGAGTGGATCTCGACAATTTACCGTTTTGTTTTGGAACCGTTTGACGAAGACATCAACTGATTTTCCATCTTTCTGTTTCTCATCCAACAAAGTACCAATCGATACCTCGGTGTCATCGTCAAAGAAATTGGTAAGGAATAAACCTTCTATATCATCCCAACTATTGATACTTTCAGGCTTAAGACGTCGGTACCAATCGAAGGTGGCCCCACGAAGGGTCCTAACGAATGACCGGACCATCAAAGCCTCATTTCCAAAGATTGCACCCAAATAAGATTTGAAATAAATCAAGTGTTGAGTGGGCGAACCCTTGCCATCAAAAGGAGTAAAGTTAATTAGACTATTTTTTTTTTTTTGGGGGGGGGGGGGGGTTTTTTTTTTTTTTGGGGGGGTTGGGGGTAAGGAATTGAATCCCACTCCCTTGGATAGGACACGAAATACCCATTTTTTTTACTTCTTAAGCCGTCATCAAAGCATTGACTTTGTTTTCAAGCTCCTTCATTTTCTTATCCTCATCTGTATTCTTCTTCGGGTGAGTTTGAGAAGGTTGGGTAGGCGACTTGACCGGACCACCCTCATAATTATCTTTATTAGGAGGAGGATCAGCAAAGATAGTTTCATCCATCTCTTGGTCACTATCAACCTTAGTTATCTGAACATGTATAGTATTACACCGACTAGACTCAGCCTTTTGACTTGATTCTGGTTGTTGTAGATGTTGTTGAGCTTGCAAATCCCTCATCTGTTGCATCATAAACTTCATCTCTATTTTTATTTCAGCTCTGATCTCTTCTCGTTGCTTAGCTAAAGCTTCTTGCAACATTTGGGCTAACTGATTAGGCGTAATTGTGAATAATTCCTTGGCTTGTCCTACACTAGACATTGTATCATCGGAAGCAAGTGTGGAGTTAGTATCTGAAAGTTCATCTTTTGAAGATATTCCTTCATACACCTCTTATAATCTCTACGACGATTGGCTCTTAATTGTAATTGTGACATTTTTTGAGAAAGACCTCGGCCAACCCTTCCTCTTAGAGAGAAACCAGGAACGGAATTGGAGGCACATTGTCTTCTTCTGTCTTTCATATTAATGGTGACTTCAGGGAATTCATTCTCTTGAACAGCAGGCTTCTTGCGAAGATGTCTCGGCTTGGGCTTTGACGTTTTGGTGGAAAGTCTCTGGAATACATAAACTCTTGGGGGAACGACTTTAGAGCAACTACATTCAGACAACACTACTTTAATAAGCCTCTCACATACACAATGAGGATTTGTTTCTAGAACAATCCTCTTTCGTGATTTGTTTTCACCCTTAGTTTGATAGTACAACTCATCAGTATGGCGACCAGAGCAACCTATCTTCTGTTTTTGTGTTTGAACCTTGTTGACATACCCAGGACAACTTGTTGTCGCCTCTGAGCGATCCAAGGTTATATGTTTAGATCCACCCTCTTACGGGCATAGAGTCTTTACAGGCCCCAAACGAGAGGAAATCAGAGTTTTCCCCTCTTGGGATTGCTCTGTCATGATAGGAGTATACTTACAACCCCCAGCGTAAGAATTTACTCGGGGTTCTTTCACTAGACCCAAGCATTCTTCGACTAGATCTTTGCCTCAATCATCAGGTAAAGGACCTAGGTGATCCACCATTATGATATTGAATTTTGACAGGTCGGGACTGACCCATAGCTTCACTGGTGACGTAGCAGATGTGATTGCAAAGGACAGACTAGGAATGGATGTCGATGGAATCAAAAGAGAGGCCTTGGAAGCTTCCCTTTGGCCGAGACACTTATGTGTGTCTCGGGTGAAGTTCTTTTGGCTGAGACACTTACAAGTGTCTCGGTTGAAGGGTGCATCCTACCGCTTTGGTTTTTGCACAAGTTCAGATTTGGGCATCCACATTTGACTGGTTCTTGGTGATTCTTTAGACACCATTTCCTTCTTTCCTTCTCGTCTTTGTTGCAAGAGAGCACGGGCACGAGCGGCGTTTGTACGACACTTTTGTATGTGTTCTTTGAGGGTCAAACGAGCCCTTTTAACGAGAATCCATTCCTCCATTGTAAATTTAGCAAAGATGTGAGTGGTTTGTCGTTAGGGCGACTGGACCACTTGATGTTTCCTCGATTCTAGGTCCGCGTAGTAGCGAACCCCATCGATTTGTTCCAAGGCCTTAGCCATTTGACGAGCACAACACTAACGTTGTCTCTGACGAGCCCTCTTTGTCAATGTCGGTAGGCTTTGATTCAATGACTCTTTAACTGGGTAAGAGTCATTATGAGAAGAGATGTTGCGAGTAGAATTCTCAGCAACAAATGGGAGAGAGTCTTCACCCGTAGCATTCGACGGAGACGAAAACTTGAAAACCTTCTTAGAAGATGAAATCTTCATGAATTTGCGAAGTGAGAAAAACTTTGAGGATGAAGACGACAAATATTCCTCAAACTTTTCTTGGTCAAACTCATATTCAACTGTGGATTCAACCTGTATCTTGATCGGCTGCGATACGACGGTCTCAATAGCGAGACCGTTGGCTCCCAATGTGGTCGCCATTGTGTTTACGTTAGAAATTAGTTTATTTATTAAACTCATTACAACTCATTTATCGAATACAATGAATTCTGAGAAACAAATCTTTTTATAAGACTTCTCATTACAAATAAACAAACTTCCTAGAAACACACGCAGGATCATTTTGGATCATTGCTTGCGTGTGATCTTTGCCTGTGCTGGGGGTGCATTAGCCCGTGGACCACCGAATCACAGATTCAGATTGAACCGTGAAGGCTATTTAGGAATTCTTACTTCATTTAGAAGTAAGAAAAAGAAGTGAATATCTTATCGATGTAAGATTAACACTCTTCTTAAGATCAAGTCAAAGCTTAGATCTTAAGGAATCACAAGAACTCTGAAAAAGACTTGCACGTGATGATGACTCTTTCTTTCTTGCTTGGAATTCACCAGATTGCTCAAGTTTCTCTGCTTAATCTGCTCTAAAATGCCCCCTCGTCAGTAATGATCCTAGAGGGGTATTTATAGCCCTTAGGAACAATAACTAAAGTCAGAAGTCGAAAAGAAGTCACGTCTGGAGACTCCCATTTCTGAGACAGTTGTAACTGTCTCAGAAGCATGGTTGGCTTTCCACTTCTGAGATAGTTACAACTGTCTCGGAAGCATGCTTCCTTTCAGTCCTTTTATAACTGTTTTGAACACATATTACTGCCATTAGTTTAATAGTTATTGACGTAATTTCCGATTGTAATATCCTCCACATGTTCACACACGATATCTAATAGTTATGGAGCCACATGGCATGCACGAATCTTGAGAAAACCGTCATCTGTATCACCTTAACTTCCAAGATAGTTGTAAGTATCTCGGAAGCTATAGTCTCCCTCATAGCTTCTGAGATAGTTACAACTATCTCGGAAACTATGGATTCCATTCATGCTTCCGAGACAGTTGTATGTGTCTCGGAAGCTATAAGCTTCCTCATAGTTTCCGAGACAGTTGTAACTATCTCGGAAACTATGAGCTCCTCTTATGCTTCTAAGACATGTTTTCCATCTTGAAACTTACATGGTGTGCTTCTTGTGCATTCTTTAGTTGATCTTTAGCTTTGAATAATCCTCTACAACTCAGATGATAACGTTTATCATCTTCTCTCTATCTTGAACTGCGTATGATAATCTATAGGCAATTTTTGACGCTTACAACAATGAGCATGACAATTATTCCCTAACATTACACATCCATGGTTTATTTATTCACAGATCAATACACACTTATGTTTACTAGTATAGTACACGTGCATTGCCGTTATGGGATTAATTTTATGTTTAGCTATTTTATAATAAGTTAGATGTTAGATGTAATTTGAGGATATTTTGATATTTTTTTATCATTAAAATCCTAGAGTAAATATAATCTTTTATAAGGTTTATTTGTGACATTTCAATGTCCTTTTTGCAAATTTTATGGTATATCTCTAAAATTATGAAGTTTCAGGGTTGTTTCTGCAAATTTAAAGGTTTACTCTATACGTTTTTTTAAAATTTAGTTTTATATGAAATCAGAGCTTTCCAATAAAGCTTATGGAATACCTGAAAGACACTATTCAATTTGTAAACCTAAAAAGCATAATTCTATTTATGTTATAATTTAATGTAATGTCTAACGTTTATAATTTAGCATATGCTAGAGTTTTTTATTCACAAATTCGTAATATAGTTATACCATTAGGCAGGATAAATAACATACTGATTGTAAAATAATAATTAAATATTTTGTATTAATATGAAAAAAGTAAGTTCTATAACAACTAAGAACATACTCTATCAGAGCTAATAAATTAATCAAAATCTATATAGCCCTCTAAAAAGACTTAATCAGAGCTTCTTCAATTGTTAAGAACAAACATCATAAAAAAGTATAAGTTATGGGGTCTTACAATAACGTGTCTTACTATTTTGCTATAACAATATTTTTAAGTTGAACCTACAAATTTCAATCAAACAAAAGTTTTTATGAAGGATGGATCTTGCAACTCAGTACATGATTTTTTTAAGGAACCATCATGATGGGTATGACCAAAGTATATCCTCAGTTCAAAGTTAATATCCATAACAACAGATTGATATATTATTTGATGTTAAAAATTTAAACTTATTTTCTTTAGTATGCTAAAAAATATGGACAGCTATGTGCATAATATGCTAGTGCTAAAGATCTTTGCATATACATAGTAAGAATAGAACCTAAAAGCTTCAAACTCATTTATATGAATACGCAGAAATACTCTTTGTTTCTTCTTCAATTATTCATCTTACTTGGTTAGTTAGAAGTGAAGTAGCTTGATGTGTCATTTCTAAAATTTAGTCTTAAGACCTTAAGCTCTAAATAATACAAACATGTCACGAAGTCTCACTCCATATTTAGCTTATTTCCAAATCTTACTTTATCAGTGTTAATAATGAAGTAGAAAAATACACTTAAAAGAGAATTTATAGAAAATTTTGAACAAGCTAGTTGTAATTTATAGTGGCTAGTATAAAGATAAACAGTTAACATTCTCTATGATTATGGTAGTGATCATTAGCGAGGATTAAGAAAGAGAGAGTAGGAGATTAATTTGTTATTGGGAGGTTACAAAAATAAGTATATTTAATTTCTGTTAAATTAAGGCCCCAAAAAAAAAAAAAAAAACAAAACTACGCCTTAGAATTTAACAGAAATTAAATATACTTATTTTTTGTAACCTCCAATAACAAATACACTCTCCTAGCTCTCTCCTTCTGTAATCCTCGCTGAATGGTCAGCTACGCGAATGAATCATGAGGACCA
>NC_033797.1:100259176-100262894 GCF_001876935.1 Asparagus officinalis | reverse complement strand
CGGTTCTCTATATACAAGTCAAGAAAAGGCGTTTCGGCTATCCCATAAATTTCATTAATTCACTTCCAAAATGAAGCATGTGAATCGGATCTTAAATTTTAAGCCTATTATACATGCATTATGCAGCAAAAAACGCTAAGGTCTCGGCCTGCCAAAAACAAGAAATTTATCACCGATCAAGAACTCGATTTTAGCCTCTTGCTTCCACAAAAAAAAATTCCAACAACCATAAGGTTTTGGCTATACCCAAAACTAAAAAATTTGCCATAGAACTAAGGCGTTGAAGCATCCAAAACCAAGGTAAGCTCCAAGTACTCAGGTTTCAATTTCCCCAAGACCAAAAATTGAAGGATAAAAAAATATTGACTAAATTGAAGTAAGGGGTGGCATCTTTTCTTACCTAAATGGAAAAAGATGGGCCCTTTGGTAGAAGAGGAGTGACCACCGGCCAAGAAGCTTCAAATTTCTGAAGAGCCTGACTTCCGAGTTTCCTGCAACACAAAAAAGAAAAGAAAAGGGAGGGCGATTGTAAACCGATTACCCAAAGCTTCTACAGAAACCCAACTTAAGAGTTTTGACCCTTTCCAAGAATTCAAGCCACTCAAAGCGATTGTTGATTCAAACCCAAAATTGGAAGCAGTCGCAGCGCATGCTGAATCTTACCAGGATTCATAATGAAGATATCTAAGAAGCGGGGGAAGCAACTAAGAGCAAACCAAACCAACGCTTGAAACCTTACGATCTTGAGTAGAAACTTCAGTTGAAGTGCAAGGGTTTGGAGGGATTTAAGCAGAGGGAAAGTAGAAGCATTTGCAGATGCTTCAAGAAGGGAGGAATTCCGATCTCAAGGCGGATTTGGAAAAGCAGAAAGGATGAGGCAAAAGGATGCAAGAAAATTGGGATTTTTGGGGATTTAAAAGAAATCCAGGACCGCCTCCCTGGATGTGCACACATTTGCGAAGCCACATTTGAAGTGTCTCACACATGCTGCCGAGACACCTTGAAGGTGCTCACACACAGCATTCGTGCTCCGCTACGTGGTTTTGTGTTACAGTTTGTTAGCCTATTTTTAACCCGTTTTTCATTCGTTTTGATGTATATCCAGGTTTGTTATTCATTGCTCCGATGTGTATACTGAGTTATAAACACATCTCCCTTGAACCTCCGACTGTGTAATATAAGGTTAAACTAATTTCTCAAAACTCGATGTCAGTATTATGAGTATAAACTGATCCTCCATCGGCTCCAACGCCTTAAGAGCCTTAAAACTGCTGCTTAGACTCCAGTTAACGTCAAATGGTATACCTTTCTGTCGCCGTCAACGGCTCACTAACGCAAGTCAGCCGTCTACGTCAGCACACCACAATGAAGGGTCAACATCCGGTTTCAACACGGCTCATATTCGGTTTCGCCAAAATAAGGGCATGCAGAATTAATTTTTAGGTCAAAAATACCCCAGGGATGTTCTGCGACACGGATTAGACAACTCCTTGACGAAGATTGATCAGTTTCAACATCGATTCAACGCATACGAGCTAATTCAGAAATCAAAGCGCCACCAGTTTTTAGTTCAAGATTTTGACAATGCATCAGACGATTAAATGTGAGCACAAGAAGAAATTTCAGACTATTACACAAAAATACTTAATAGAATGAATGTACGAAGATGTATACGGCCGACTGCGCGTGTCTCTCTTCTTCTAGCAAGTCATAGAATTTAAAGCGCTGCGGCCTATCTTATCCAAAGTATTTCAGAACTCCTCTATAATAAGAATGTCAGGCTAAAACAACTTTGGAGAGGTATCTGTAGGCCATAAAAAAAATTGCCCCATAGGTTCACCGGTACAAACTCAAGATGAAGCAGAAGATTGAAGCAGATAGCATGAAAAACATGATATTCTAAGTCAAAGGGATTCATCCGAGGTTCAAAAAGAAGCCAAAGGAACGCATTCATGAAACGATGAAATACATCGGAATGACAGACGAGACACAATCAGGGGAGTCTCGAATTGATGAGTCACCTCAGAGTGACTCGCAAATGACGAGGTCATACTCAAAGTGACACAGACACAATATTAGCCCTCCGAACGACACATTTTTTGATAAGTTTCTAGGATTTCATCTGAATCTGCTAGCCCTCCCTAAACTGCATTTGGGAAACATCCTAAACACCGGTCTAAAGTCGATTTCTAACCTAAAGATAGGACCAAAATCATGAATTCTTATCACAAACAATGCGCTATTCCGAAGCCTAATAAACATTACAGACCCCTAGCCACCCCTAATTAGACTGGTGGTAATCCTGGACATTTTGGGCAGTTTGGAGGATGCCACTGTTTGCCTGACCGATTTGAGGGTAGGAACCCAACGAATTTCAGAAAGCAATAGCGAGATTCTTGTAGCGTGTAAATTTCCTGGCAATAAAGAGGAGGATTTTGAGAGTATCTGCATAAGCTTTTCACCCATATCCCTTTGAGGAATCGGACCATTTGTTTTGCATACTTAGAGAAGAGTAGGTAATACTCACTTTGTTGATGTTATTCACTATTTGTTCGCTAAGTTTCCTCGATTGAAATAAAGAACACAAGAAGCCTTCTTTCAGAATTCAACCCAAGATCTGTATATTTGAAGCGGGTTCAGTGGCCCGATCAAAAAGACGTCCCTGAGCCATAGGCAAAGATCACGTGTGCAAGCCCCAGCAGAAGCCACGCTATAAACATTTTCTGTGTGTGTTTTTTAGGTAAAGTCTGCCTCTTTGTTTATTTTGTGTAAATATAGTCTATATAAAATGTGCTCACTATTTTATTGAATCTGCTAAAAGTATCGATAAAAATGAGTTGAATGGAATTCAAACAAATAAACTTGAATTTTCCAACGCAAACAAAAACATTTCTATTTTACCTCATGTAAATCAATTTAGAGTAATTGATGTCTCAATTGTTATGGATCTTCTCATCACGCTTAGATGTATTTGCTCATCTTTATGTTATAACATAAACTGAAACTATAGTAGCGTACTAATTACATATATCCAAAGTCACTATTTGGATGAAGGTAGATATACTTATCCGAGCGTGGAGTGCATATCCTACTCCACTTATTTTCAAGAAGTCTTTGCAAAAAGTCTTGATTCACCTGAAACATACAGCAAAAAAGTACCAAATTAATTCCATTCATTTCTCAAATGGACTGCTACCAGCACTTGCAGATTACAAAAAAGAAATCATGTTCTATCAGTCAAATAAGCAGCAACTAGCCCACAAATGCTACCAAGAACAATAAATAAATGAAGCTGAAATATTTTGTAAGTTTCTACCAAACAATAAAGCCATGGTTTCTAAGAAATACTAATCTAATCTATATACTATTAATTAAAGTGTATTGGCCCCATTGTTAAAAACATTTCTACCAAAAATGTCCTTTTGAAACGAATACATGCTTACATAAAACGCGCATGCATCCATGCATAAACTATTACATCCATTACATACATAACCCCCGAATTAAAATGCCACTTATTAATTCATTATAACCCCAAATAATTTCATCTATGACTAAGCTTTTATATTTTTATAACTCCCATTAACATTATTAGTCTCTCTATAATTTCTCAAATAATTATCACTATCATAATTTTTAAAAAAAATGCTTTACCACCATTTCATATTCTTTTCTAGACCACTTATAAATCTAATCTAATACTATTATAAAGCTATAT
>NC_033797.1:100244176-100254176 GCF_001876935.1 Asparagus officinalis | reverse complement strand
TGTATGATGTATGGTTTATGCATGGATGCATGTGTTTTATGTAAACATGTATGTGTTTTAAAGGGCATTTTCGGAAGAAATGTTGTAACATACCAATATACTTTATAATAGTATTAGATTAGATTTATAGTGGTCTAGAAAGAATATGAATGGTGGTAACATTTTTTTAAAAATTATGATAGTGATAATTAGTGAGAATTATAAGAGACTAATATGTTAATGGGAGGTTATAAAAATATAAACAGCTTAGTCATGATGAAATTATTTGGGGGTTATAATGAATAATAATGCATTTAATTGGGGGTTATGTATGTATGATGTATAGTTTATGCATGGATGCATGCGTTTTATGTAAGCATGTATTTGTTTCAAAGGACATTTTTGGTAGAAATGTTTTAACATGCCAATACACTTTATAATAGTATATTAGATTAGATTAGATTCTTAGAAACCATGCTTTATTTGTTTGGGAAACTTACAAAATATTTCACTATCATTTATTTATTGTTCTTGGTACATTTGTGGCAGTTGCTGCTATTGACTGATAGAACATGATTTCTTTTGTATCGCAAGTCTGTACAGTCTTTGAGAATGATGGAATTAATTTGGTCTTTTTGCTGATGTTTCAGGTGATTCAAGACTTTGCAAGACTTCTTGAAATAAGGAGAGGAAGCACCACCTCCATAAGTATATCACCCATCCAAATAGTGACTTGGAATTGTAATTAGACCACTATATTCAGTATGTTAGTAACAAAAGAGACAAATACACTAGCGTGAGAGAAGACCTAACAATTGAGAACACAATACCTATTGATTTACATGAGTAAAATAAATGTTTGTTTGCGTTGGAAATCAGTTTATTTGTTGAATCCATTACAACTCATTTATCGAATTACAGATTCAAAAAAGTGAGCCTTTTTATAAGACTTATTTACACAAATAAAACAAAGAGCAGACTTCCTAAAAACACACACAGAAAATGTTTATCGCTCGCTGCTTGCACGTGATCTTTGCCTATGCCAGGGACGCTTTGATCCATGAAGATTACTACTCTTCTCAAGATCAAAACAAGGTCCGATCTCAAGGGAATGGGTGAAAAGCTTGCAGATCTCTCAAAATCCTCTCTTTATGCGCAGGAATTTACCAAGATCTCGCCTTTCTTTCTTTGAAATTCGTGGGTTCTACCCTCAAATCGTCAGCAACTCATCTCCAAGCCCAAAATTCCAGATTACCAGTCTATAGGGGTGCTAGGGGTGTATTTATAGGCTTCGGATACCATGTTTGTGGATAAGAATTCATGATTTGGTCTTATCTTTAGTTAGAAACGACTTTACCGTGTTTAGGGATGTTCCCAAAGCAGTTAGGGAGGCAGCAGATCAGATGAATCCCTAGAAACTTATCAAAAAATGTGTCGTCGGGAGGCTATATGTGCGTGTCACTTTGAGATGACTCGTCATTTGCGAGTCACTCTGAGGTGACTCATCAATTCGAGACTCCCTGATTGTGTCTCGTTCTGTCATTTCGTGTATTTCATCGTTTCATATGCGTTCCTTTGCTTCTTTTTGAACTCGGATGATCCCCTTTGACTTAGATATCAATGTTTTTCATCTTCTCTTCATCTTCTCTTCATCTTGAGTTGTGTACGGGAACCTATGGGCAATTTTTTATGCCTACAGATACCTCTCCAAAGTGTTTTAGCCTCATTCTTTTATAGAGGAGTCTGAAATACTTTGGATAAGATAGGCCCAGCCTTTAATTCTTTGACTTCTTCGACATTCATTCTATTAAGTATTTTTGTCGAATAGTCTGAAATTCTTCTTGTGCTACATTTATCGTCTGATCATTGTCAAAATCTTGAACTAAAACTGGTGCGTTGATTTCTGAATTAGCTCGTATCGTTGAATCGATGTTGAACTGATCATCTTCGTCAGGAGTTTCTATCCGTGTCGCGAACTCCTGGGGGTAATTTTGACCTAAAAATTATTCTGAGCCTTATTTTGGCGAAACCATTGACGTGTTGACCGATGTTGACCTTCATTGTGGTGTGCTGACTGACGCTGACTTGCGTTGTGACGCGTTGACCGACATCGATATAGTTTATACTCATACGTTAACTGGAGTCTACACAGTTTAAGCTCTTAAGGCGTTGGAGCGTGGAGGATCAGTTTATACTCATATACTCATCGGAGTTTTGAGAATTAGTTTAACCTTATATACACGTCGGAGGTTCAAGGAGATGTAGTTTATACTCGTATACACATCGGAGCATGAATACAAACCTGGAATACATCAGAAACGAATGAAAACGGGTTAAAATAGGCTAACAAATGTACAAAAACACGTACGGAGCACAATCTGTGTGTGAGACACCTTCAGGTGTCTCGCACATGTGTGAGACACTTCAATGTGGCTCGCATGTGTGCAATCCAGGGAGGCGGTCCTGGATTCTTTTAAATCCCCAAAATCCCAATTTTCTTCATCCTTTTCTCTTCTTTCTTCTTTTCCAAATCCCCTTGAGATCGGAATTCCTCCCCTTCTTGAACTCTCAATCTTCCTACTTTCCCTCTCTTTAAATCCCTCAACCCTTCAACTTCAACTGAAGTTTCTCTCAAGATGTAAGGTTCAAGCGTTGGTTGGTTTTGCTCTTAGGGCTTCCCCCCTTCTTGATTCTTCTTTGAATCCTGGTAAGATTCACTGCCCTGCTTCAATTTTGGTTGAATCACATCCTTGAGTGCTTGATTCTTGGAAAAGGGTCAAAACTCTTAGTTGGGTTTTGGTAGAACTTTGGGTAATCGGTTTCAATCCCCTCCCTTTTCTTTTCTTTTTTTGTGTTCAGGAACTCGAAGTTCCTCTTTCAGATTTGAAGCTTCTTGCCGTGGTCCTCTCTTCTCCAAGCCCATCTTTTCCATTTCAGGTAAGAAAAGATGCACCCCTTACTTCAATTTTAGTCAATTTTTTTATCCTTCAATTTTGGTCTTGGGGGAAATTGAAACCTGAGTACTTGAGCTTACCTTGGGTTTGGATGCTTCAACCCTTTAGTTCTATGCAAATTTTTAGTTTTGGGTATAGCCAAAACTTATGGGTTGTTGGAATTTTTTTTTGTGAGCAAGAGCTAAAATCGAGTTCTTGATGGTGATAATTTCTTGTTTTGGGCATGGCCGAGACCCTTAGCTTTTGCTCATAATCATGTATATAGCTTAAAATTTAAGTCGATTCACATGCTTCAATTTTGGATGAATTTATGAATTTATGGGATAGCCGAAACCCTTTTCTTGACTTGTATAAGAACCGCGCGTTTTTACTCGATTTTGTGTGAAGATCTTTGGGGTGATAACCGATATATTGCTCTTGGGTTTGAACGCAACCCAAAATCTATAGTTCGGCTTGCAACGATGTTCGAAGCTTCAATGGGTCTTTGTTGAGAACTGAGCTCGGGTATTTGGTTCAAGGTATTTTATAGGTTTATTCGGACTTTAACCAAAAAATCCTATCTTTATAGAATTTCAGCTAAATTTCGCAATTTCCCTTTTAATCTCAGATTTATGTACCTCAATTCTTGATATAACTGAATTGGGGGTATTTTCACGAGCCATTTGAGTTGATTCAATACTTCGTATTTGCAATTTTACCTAAACCGCTAACTTTAATTGCAGATCGACGATGTCTCCGAAGAGGTCTCTCATCCTGAGGGGTCGATCAGTCTTTCAGCCAGCTGAGAGAGAGGCTTCATCGTTCGGGGGTAAGCTTTTATCCCTTCTGTAAATTCAAAATTAATATTCTGAATATTGCACCCTCGTTTGCTTTTCTTTGTGAGGCATTTAGGAAGAGCTAGTATCCTCCTTTGTGGGGGTCGATGCTTAAAATATGTGTTTTGCTTGGTCAAAATACGTCTTAAGGCAAAAAGGGGCAATTTCATGTTGTATCGAATTCCGTAGGATGGGGTATATTGTCACTTTATTTGTGCGACAATGTATGTTACCCCTCGTGTACGTGACATAGTTGAAATCGTCTCACCAATTATAGGGCAGTGACTCTATGTCATGGATTCGTGAGATGAGTTCGACGCCTCGTATTGCCTTGAAAATATTCTTGTAACCACGTTTAATAAATATGTGTTATTTTTTTAGTTGAATTTCCTTCAAAGGTGTTCTTGTCTCGTGCGGTGAATGGTCATAGCGGTGAGGTTTATGCTTCCTCTGATGACACAACACTCATCCCGGCTACTCCTCAATTTACTCCGGGTAGGACTGAGGAAATTCCTCAGCTGGTGCGTACGGAAGATCATCGTACACTATGATAATTAATCACTGACGCGCCATTAGTTAAAGATTCAAGTTCGACTCAACCTCTGAGAAAAACTCACTATCTGTTCGGTGATTCCATTGAAGACCCGACCACTCTGACCCTTGAAGCTGAGCAGTGGCTGAATGAAGACGATAGTGGCCTGAAGTATCTTCCTCCGATTCCTCTCCACCATCCGTTAACTCATCTACGAAAACAGGTCGTGACTCGGGGGATATCCTAGCATCTGACGGAGGACTAAGAGTGAGTTCATTATGGGTATATTACCGACCAGAAACTCCAAGCTCAAGTGACAGAAATTACATCAACGGACTTCATCACGGTGTGCTGGCACAGGACGAACTGCCGCAAAATGAATTACTTATAATTGCTAACACCGTAAGGAATTGTCTCGTAAGGTTGGGAAGAGAGTTGCCTACGAAGGGCCACAGGTGTTTTGGCTGGGTCCATTCCTCAGATAGGAGATGGTGGAGCTGAATGCCACTAGATTGTATACGAAAATTCGCTCCAGTATGTATGGGTTGCCAGTCAGCGTACATCATTTACTTGCTTTATTAGAACTTTACAACTCGGACACTAATACCTTCCTGACCAAGCATGAGAGTTAGGGCTGGCCCTACATGAGATGCAGAAGGTTTCGGGTCTGCTGATGGGGGACATCGTATGTCAAGAATATTTTCCCTCCAGCCAGCAGTTGAATCAGATGAAGGCGACATTCCTTACCAGATATGACACGTTATGGGACCTCACATGACATTATCAGACAGCTTTAGTGGGTGTCGACATCCTGGCGAAGAAGAAATCCCCATAGCTGAGCTTGAAGCAATTGGCGAATTACCTGTTCAAGCACCTGGAAGATGGCTCTGGCAAGGAGATTTGTGAGTTGGAGTCTCTCACTCCCTCGGAAGTTAATAAATTAATTGAGAAGATTGGCGCTCAGTCCTACACCACTCCTGCCGCTGAGGGAAAATTCCCGAGGGGGACCAAGGTTAGGACTTTTCTATGGCACACGCAGAAGCAAATTCATCCGATGAATCTTTTGGTAGGTTACCTCGCCCTTTGGTTAAAGAAATGTGACATGCCGTATCAGTCTTCTGATGCCTTGTTAGTAGAAGTCCTCTTTCCAGCAGTTCAACTTGTATATGGGAAGAACCTCTCTTTGCTTCTGGTGATGGTCTCCGATATACATCGCGGGCTCTAGCAAATGGTCGCTGGCTTCACGCATGGGGGAAGCAAGCCGACGACTGAGATCCCTATTGCTAAAGTGGAACTCCCTTATGTTGCGCGAGTTGATTACCGATGCAGCACTAACAGACGTAGCTAGGACGGAACTGAAAAAGCCCCAGTTCTTGTTTGGTGATGCTGCAATTGACCCCTCAGCTCTACTGCTTTGGGAGAGCAGGTGGCTTCGAGTCGTGGGTGGGACCCATTACTATATCCCTAGCATGTCGAGAGGGATATCAATTGTCGAGCTGCGCTCGCTCTTGACTCCGAGGACGATGAATTGGGATGTGACCCCTACTCAAGATGGGGTGACTTGCGGGGTCTTTACTGGTTCCACCATCGGATATGGGGTTGATAGCTCCTGTAAGCATGTGACTACTCTGCATCCCGGCTTGTTACAGAACAAATTACCTGTGGGGGAGACGACTGCGGTGGCGGAGACCTTTCGTCATCGCTTCTTCCAAGTTGGGGGAATTTTCCCCTGATGGACTTTAGGACTCCGTGGTGGATTCACTCTACACCTGGTAGCAATACTTGGTGGTCTAAGATCATCGAATACATCGTAGCGGAGAACTTTGACCTTGAGGGTTCAGAGCTATATGTGGCTATTAGGGCCATCCAACACGGCCTGAAGATCAACGCTCCCCAGTTCCATAGTATCTTGGAACTATACTGTCCGGATAGCGGCATGTTCTTCACTCCTAACGGCGAGTTGGGAATAACACTCCATGAGATGTACGACGTATCAGGGTTGTCATTGGGAGGATTCCCTTATAAGGAGTATGTGCAAGGTCAGGAGGAGATTGACTACCTTTCGGCCAAGTTCCCTCAGTTTGCGGAGACCTTATGGGAATTGCTTGGCCACTACTAGATATGCCTAAATACCCTAAGAGCGGTAGACCATAAGGGTAAGAAGAAGAGGGTTACGGGAATCAACCATAAGAATTGGGTTGATTACCTGTTCCCGGGAAATGACATAAAGGGGAGGCCCATTCTGCCGCTGGGCGAGTGCGACCAGGCCGAAGTGGAGAGAAGGATGGTCGAAGGCGGAGCTGTAGAAACCCTCGAGTATGACGAGGACAGGTTCAAGGTGGGGATGACCTTTGAGTTGTTCCACCATCAGGTCAGGTCCCTAATATTAGCAAAGGCTTTGCTCGTGGGATACCTCATGCTATGGCTGAAGAGGTGCGTGATCCCCACCCATTCTTCCAAGGCGATCCCGGTGGAGGTCGCTTACCTAGTGGTACGTTTGGCCTACGAGCAGCCATATGCGTTGGTGTCGGTGACAGTGGCATGCATTGAGAGGGGGCTCCGCACATTAACAGCCTAATTCTGTCGGGTGTCGCATGTTAATGAGGGGGATGGCGAAGTCGCAAAGACTCTTAACCCTCGAGTCGGGCTACCTTACACCTACCTGATAGCATGGTTTGTCTATCACTACGAGTGTTTGATGAGCGCCCTAGCGGCTCTTCAGGAAGAAGGGTTTGTCCCATTCGTCCAACGCCTGGAGAAGTTCTCTTGGAAATACAAGGACATTCCTGATATGAGGAAAACACTGTCCTACTTCGGCCACTACAACTTCCACCGATTCTTCCCTTATTTTACTGGCGGAGGATATGGTGAGGCCCTTCGAGACACAGTAACAGCAGACCAGCACACTATCCTTTCCTACGGTACCTTCAGATGGCTAGTCAATATCCGGCTGGGGTATCATGTCCTATGGACGGACTCCATGTGCTATCGGGAGTCGTATATTCCCTGCAAGTTTGCCCGTCAATTCGGGTATGACCAGTTATATGTTGGAAACATTATCCCTCATTTGCATTATGAAGGAGGGTTAGTGGACAGTGCACGGGGGTGGTTCTGGACCTACGCCGGCTGCACCAATGCACGCTTTGAGCTACCACTTAGGGATCGTGACCTTCACCATACACTTATCTATTGTCGGTGGTACCGGGGTGCCAGCACGAACCCTGAGGGCTTTTGGATCCAAAGCTCTTGTTTAGCGGAGCATGGACGTCGTTCGAGGGTAGCTCCCCACCTATCGAGGTGGAGTGGTCGCTAGACTATCGAGGAGTGGTTTGAAGACGTCCCTGCAGAAAATACTAAAGACCCTTATGCCGGTCTAGGTGAACTCGGGACATCTGACGCCCTGGCCCCACCTCCTTTCACTCAGTTGGAGCCCGCCGGTGAGCAAAGGGTGTTTGATGAGATGCCCAGGTGGGGGCGCGCCTAGAATAGGTCCAGGGAGCGGTAGTCGGGCGTATAGGGATGCCTACTTTTGCTCCTGGATGTTTGTTTCCCCCTAAGCGACAATAAGAGACCGAGGCTGACAGCTCAAGAAGGAAAGCGACTAAGAAAGTCTATCACGAAGAGGTGGCGAGGGCCATCGAAGTGGAAGAGGGCCAAGTCACGGATATCCCGGAATCTGTTCCAGGGGTAACTGCCTCTATGACTGTGGCCACTATGCCCACCCCAGTCTTTGCGTCGGGGACAATTCCGTTAGTTTCGTAGGGAGCCTCCTCGATGCTTGTCGTGGGGGACCAGGTGGGGGCTCCAACTGCTCCACCGACTGTATCAGGAGGTAAACTTCAAACGCTCTCTCCTTGAGTACAAGGTGTAACTTATATCTCCTGATATTTACATTGATCTAACGCAGGCATGGGGGGGATCCCCATTTCTTCCGAGGAGGAAGGAAATGAAGGTGAAGGAGAGCTTGATGATTCAGGTGAGAGTGATGTTGAGCCTCGTCGATCCGCTGATGTTGATTTGCCCCTTTTTCTTTTGTGACTTTTACAGCGGTCGATATTGACACTTTTTCCATTTTTGCAACCGACTTGACCTTCAAAGCAATAGATAAAGAGGATCTTGCCTCTAGGGCTGATTGGTCGGCCGGGGAGGAAGGTAAAGGAGAGGAAGAAGAGGACGAAGGAGATGATACTTCGACCTACGGGTCGGCCGGGGAGGAAGGTAAAGGAGAGGAAGAAGAGGACGAAGGAGATGATACTTCGACCTACGGGGAGACATCGAGCCAGGAGGAGGAGGTGCTGGCCCAGGAATAAGTGCCAGCCCAGCAGGGGGAGGCTTCGATTCCTAAGGAGACGTCGGTTCATGATGAAGCGTTAGCCTAGAAGGTGGAGGTTCTGACTCAAGAGTACATATCCACTCAGTTGGTCGTCACTTCATCGTTCCCTACTTTGGCGACCCTTAAGGCCACTGCCGGATCTATGGTTGGGACTACAATGGTGTCGTCAAGGCCTTCGGCCTTAGCGGTGTCCACCACTACTCCCATCATCGTGGCTACCAGTGCTTCGACCATAGCCCCAATGATGACACTGGCAGCTGATGAAGATAACCTCTCTCATGTGGCTCACTCTCGCAAAAGGTTAGTGGATTGAGCCATTGCTAATTTCCAGGACACCCTCACCGACAGTATCAAGCTCGCATTAGATGGGAGCTTCCCCTTCGAGGAGTTCAATGAGATCCTTGACTTCCACATGGCCTTTTTAGTCAAGATGCTTGGTGCTTCCGCCGCCTCACCGTATTATGCATGCTTAGAGAAGGCCGAGCTGACTATCCAACAGCTACTCTCCCTCTCTGCTAAGGGTTCTAAGATAACCCACCTTGCATCCGACGAGGTTCAAATAGCCTTGAAGGAGCGGGAGTGTAGACTTGAGGAAAAGATGATGTTGGAGACACACCTGAAGGAGGAGCTGGAGCGCACTATTGCCGAGGATGAGTAGGTGGATCAAGAGTGTCACAAGGTGAACTCCCGTATATCCAGCCTGTCAGCGGAGATAGAGAAGGTGAAGCAAACCATCATTGAGGCACAGGCTCTCTTGACTACTAATGAACAGGCCCGTGAACAATTGATGGGGCAATTGGAAGAGCTCAGGTCTCGGTAGCGACTGGTTGCTGATAGGATTGAGGAGAAAGACCGAGCCCTCAAGAAAGTAAGGACTGATGTCCAGGACTTACTCTTGTGCTCTGAAGCGGACATCCGCAAAGAGGTCCTGAGTAGGTTCAATCGTAAATATACACAAGAGATCTGGGAGGTGGAGTCGCTGCTGAGAGATTTGTAACTCCCCTTTTTTTTTAATGAATGCATCGTTGTATCTAAGTCTCTCTTAATGAACGAAATTATGCTTTTGTTTCCACCATTGTTCCCCGTGTTCCATGTGCATCTCTTTTTTTTGGGTTATTATTCGGGTTCCTTTGGTAAATCCATAGTGGTGAGCTCGGAGAAGTCCTAGCCGCAGGCGAATCTTAACGGGGCGAGTTCTAGCCACATGCGGTCTCAGTCGAAAGAGGTCAAGCCTTAGACGAACTTGACTTGAACAAGTTCGAATTGCAGCCAAGTTCCGATTGGGTTCAAATCTCAGGTGAACTTGGCTTATATGGCAAATTTTAGATGTATGTGAGCTCAAATTAGGCGAGCTCGAAACATCTGGCGAGTCAAAGCGTCTGGCGAG
>NC_033797.1:100169778-100244166 GCF_001876935.1 Asparagus officinalis | reverse complement strand
CCAAGCCGTAGACGAACTAAGACAATTAAGTGAACTCGAGTTATAAGGCAAACTCGGGTAGTTGACGAGCTCGAATTAGACGAGCCACGTGTCCGTTCGTGGATCTACGTGCTCGCCAGCTAAGATGACGTGGGCACGTCGCTTCGCATTAAAGGCAGTATAGTGGAGGTTCTTCATCTTTCACGCCCGATCTGAGCCGTTGGCTACAAATCGTGTTTAAAACCACCAGATCTCAACCGTTCAAGCGGGATTCTGAACCGTCCTGCTTTGCTTGTGGTCGTTCAATTCGAACTGTCTAATCGAACGATGTGTGAGTGTCTGAGCTGCATGCCCAGAGGTGTGGGTGAATCTCGACCGTTGAGATTCTAAGTATATATAGCGCTCCTCTTCCTCGTTGGGGAGGTTACGGCGTTTACTGCTTTCCTCCAGGAAATACCCAAGTTTTCCCCTACTGTGTTTAGGATGGCATTACAAGCTAAGGCATCTGTTTCGAAGGAGGAAAGGGGGCCTTCTTCCTCCACTACTGCAGAGCCGTCGAGGCCGCAGCCGCTACTAGAGGTATCTCTATTTCTAACCCTCTTGGCAATTTAAGGGTCGTGTGAAGGAGATGAGTTCATGACTTTAATCTCTTTGTTGTGTTGAACAGCTCGAGAGGGGGCGCCGACCGTCGAGGAGCCAGGGCCTGAACCCATCTTCATTTCTGACGATGAACTAGGGGAGGTTGCGACTACGTCCGCTTCGCAGTCTGTACCCCAACCGGAAACAGGGTTTGGCCCTGATATCCCGCCTATCGTCGGACTTGCTCCTGAATAGGAGCCTGTTTCTCCAAGTTCCCTCTCCATGCAAGCTCGTATTAATGAGTTAGAGAACGCTTCCAAGCAAGTGATCTCCATCGTCGCCCTTGGTTCGGGGACTTACGCTGATTTCAAACAGTCTCTCCTAGATCGTGTGGCTGACATTAGGTGGTTGGGTGAATCCCGAATTGCCACACGTTGCCTGATGATGCTCCTTGATTTGGAGTCGCGCTTAACACGCTTGGAGTATTTGCTGCAGGCAGACTTGGGGCCTGATGTGGAGCAATTCTTAGCCCACATGGCATCGAGGGGCGTGGGAGCAGGAGGTTCGAGCGAGGGACGTAGTTGACTTTGAGCCCCACATCGCTCATTTGACCGACCGACAACGCTTACTGCAGGCTAAGATAGATGCCTCTACTTCCACCATTGCCCGTATAAGGACTGAGCTGGCTCAGGAGGAGATGACTCTGAGAGGGCTGCAGTTTGAGAGCGAGAATGTCCGTAGAGCTGCTGGGGAGGCGGCCCGAAACCTCCAGATGTTGTGTTAGGAGGATCTTTGCCTATGCCAGGGACACTTTGATCGGTGGACCGCCAAATAATAGATCCGTGTTGATCTGAAAGAAGTCTCGGCGTTCTTTGTTTCAATCGAGGAAACTTAGAACAGAAGAAAATAATCTCAACAAAGTGAGATTACTACTCTTCTCAAGATCAAAACAAGGTCTGATCTCAGGGGTGTAAGACCCCGTAGATTTTTGAGTATGTATATGTACATCAGTAATGAGGTTGAGTGTGCAAGATTTCAAATCATATGCAGCAGAGTCACAGTATGCAGTTTCTAGTCCATGAGTCGACCCATGAATGTCATGAGTCGACTCACGAAATCGAGTCTTGTTGTCATTTAGTCTCTGCTGAGTTGACTCATTATATCATGAGTCGACCCATGAGTCATGAGTCGACCCATGACTGTCACGAGTCGACTCATCGGGGTTTTTCTAGTTTTCTGGGTCGGGTTTGTTTGGGTTTCGGGTCGGGTTTTATCCACTCATATATATTTCCCCTACCCAAAAACACTCTTTTTGATTAGAAAACCCTAGAGAAACCCTAGCCTCTTCTCCCCCTCTAAACCCTAGCTCGTTTTAGGGATTTCTTGGGCAATTTTTAGGGATTTTCAGCGGATTTTCATGGATTATAGCGAAGGGGATTGTTCATCATCACTTTTGAGGCGAGTAACATCTTGCCCAATCCTTCTCCCATGTTTTTAATAGTTTACAACTGTTTTCCATGAGTTTTATTGAGCCTAAGACTTATTTTCAAGTATAAATCAATATCCTTGTTAGGGTAAATGCTAGAAATCATGTATTTCGGATTTTAAATCCCCACCAACAAGTTTTCGATGAAAACCCAGATCTGGAAATTTTTATTTAAAGAATAAAAATATGAGTTTTATATTGATTAAATGTTTTCTTTCATGTATAGGAGTTAAATATTAGATTTAATCTACAATAAAATTGTTTCTCATGATGAACATGTTTTTCTCACTGTATCATAGTCTAGAACTGATAGCCATAGAGATATAGATCAGTATAATGGAAGGATGGATCGAGTTGGCGAATTTTAACTTGTGTTATATGCAGATTTCAGCCCGTAAGTCGACTCACGACTTATCATGAGTCGACTCATTAGGTTGAGTCGACCCATGACTGTCATGAGTCGACTCACGAAGTAATTTTCCTGTTATCTCTAGTTTCTGTTGAGTCGACTCGTATCGGATCATGAGTCGACCCATGAAACATGAGTCGACCCATAAATGAGCACGAGTCGACTCATCACAGTATTTTTCCTATTTGTTTCTGTTTCTGTTTAATCATCTGCCTTATACCTATATATATATATACATATATACAGTGTGTGTATATATATATATATATATATATATATATATATGTTCGAGGATCCTGTCTACTATTCTTGAACTTGGGGTGTTGCCTCGTTTATCGGATATTTAATTGCTGTGATATTGACTTTTCCCCTGTACTTGTAAGATGACATTGTGGCATGGGTTTAGATCAGCCCAGCAGGGCATGTATAGGAATAGGACATGTATATCTTTCTATGCATAGTCCTTGTGTTGGACTATAATCCATTTCAAGTCCTCGTGTTGGACTATAACCCATTAGAGTCCTCGTGTTGGACTATAATCCATTTTAATCATGTTTTAGACTTTTGCTAAACCTTGAGCATGTTACTTAATCAAGTTGGGTACGTGATATATTGTTTTAGGCTGGGACATAATAGCTACCTAGGTTGTACATGACACATATTGTAGCGTTGTCATGTTTACACTTTATTGGTAGAGATGGGTATGTATTCTTTTCTTTATTTATTTCTTATGACCAACCTCGGGTTTAATATTTAGGGATCTACAATTTGAGATACAAGGTATATACATGAGGGTTTCCTTGTTTGGATTATTTCGCTCGACGTACCTATGCTCGTGTTGTATTTCCCTAAGTACTAAAACCCATAAATGTTTGTGTAAATGATTTATATTATTATGTATTAACTGTATTTTCATACAACGAGCCCTATCCCTTGGGGTTGGTTGTGATGTTGCTCGCTAGCGCTTTGACGCTCGTTGTCCCTCCCCCTTTCAGGTAACGAGCCAGGAGCCCGGAGAGTCGCAGGTTGATGACGATGTACTTTAGCTTCATTTAGTTATATTTTCTTTGAGCTCCACTGTAGACTTCTGTTTAGACATTTGAGAGTTTTATTCTAGAAGTTGTAAAGGTTGTGTGCCTTATTTCCTCTTGTCAGACATTTTGTAGTTGAGACTTGTTGAGAACTCCAGTTCATTTATTTCAGACATTTACTTATATTTCAGTATATTAGATGATGAAATATTAATTTGATCTCTATTATTTCATCAGTTGATTCCTGTATAATCTATTACTAGCTTTTTACTACACCTGTTGTTGATTCCACTAGAGAGATAGTAATTGTGATGGTGAAACATGTTATTGCACGGTGTGGTGCATGGCAGGTTTGACATTTCTGGTTTCACCTCGGACTGCAGCCTTGTGTGAACCCATGGGCGTCACAGTTGATATCAGAGCTCTAGTTCCAGTATCCTTAGGATCATCCTGTGTCGAGTTGTGGAGCTAGGTTAGAGTTTCTTAGGATTCATGTGTAGAGTCCGCTAAGGACTTCCTAGTATGAGTGAGGACGAAATATGCGTATATCTCAAAATTTTGAGAAAGTTTTTTCATGACAACTATTTTTTGCTTAAAGTATATGTGCGAATACTATGTGATGTGAAAATCACAACATGATGAACTATGTATATACGTTTTCTTTGACTCATGAACCTTATTTTTCTTATGATCAGAGAGATGGCAGGACGTGGGAGACCCCGCACTCGAAGGGCCGCTCAGGCAGAGCCCCAGCAGGCCCCACCTGAGCCGTAGCAGGCTCCACCCGAGCAGGAGCAGGCACCACCAGAGCCACAGCAGGCTCCTCAGTATTTAGTGGATATCATGGCTCCCCTTATTACTAGGATGACAGCCATTGAAGAGTTAGTAACGACTCATATAGCACCACGGACACCACCACCACCGGTAGCTCAGCAGCAGGGGATACCAGCCGTCCCTATCAGAGAGAGAGACCCAGAGGTAGCACCTTCAGCTATTCCACTAGCGATACCAGATAGAGCCACGGATCAGGAAGCTTGGCTCCGTATAGTAGAGAGGTATCAGAAGATGAGGGCACCCGAGTTCCAGGGGTCACCAGACCCTCTTGCAACACACAAGTGGAAGGAGGATGTGAGCAATATACTTGACATACTTAGTGTAGATTCGATTCAGAAGCAGAGGTTGGCATCTTACAGTCTGAAGGGAGATGCCGGGAGATGGTACCAATTACAGTTTACTCAAGAGCAGAGGATGACCCTCACATGGGAGGATTTCATCTACTTTTTTGATGGGCAGTATATTTCTTCTGCAGCCCGGACTGGGAAGGAGCTTGAGTTGTCCCGGATGACTCAGGGGGACATGACAGTGGCGGATTATGAGAGCCGATTTATGGAGTTGCTACATTTCACGGGCATGTGGCAGATAGGAGAACGTCAAGCTCAGATGTTCTTAGCAGGGCTACGCCCTAATTGTTGGCCTTCTTGTTTTGATGATGTTTAACAAACAATTTACCACTAATATTGTTTGTCTAGTATTTGTGTTTTCTTATTTATTATAGACAAACAACGTTGTTGGAGGATGGATGAAATAGAATATCGGTGAAGCCTTGCAATTCAATGTTAAAGATCAAGTTCAAGCTTCAGCCGCGAGATTACCAAGTAGAGCTTATTAAAGACCAATCAAGCTTGGGTAATTTAGTTTAGGATTTATATTATGTGTGTTAGATACTCTAACCTCAATATAATATACACACACGTATTTGGTTTCTATGTATATATAGTTATATATATACATGCATGGTTTTAGGTTTTCATGTTTTGGACATACTTACAAAATACATGAGTTTTCACAAATGAAAATTCAATTTGAGAAATTCTTTTTCTAACATGTTTGTTTTCATGTTTATAAACATTTCGTAAAGTTTCATCAAGTTTGGAATTGATTTGTTATGTTTAATGGAATTTACAAAATCATGTTTTTCATTCGTGCATGTTCGTGCATGTTTTACAAAACAGATTAGTTTTCATAAATGGGAAGTGATATTCAAGAAATTCTTTCTTTGACATGTTTATCTACATGTTTAGAAACTTCTCTTAAAATTTTACTATTTTTGGAGTTGATTTACTGTGCCAAATTGATTTTACAAAATCGTGTATGTCTGCAGTTTTTTAGAAACTGTAAATCTGTGTTCAAACATTTATTTCTTTCAACTGGGAAATGTTTTTTCAGAAATTCTTTCTCTAACATGTTCTTATCCATGTCTAGAACCTTCTCTCAAAATTTCATAATTTTTGGAGCTGTTTTACTATTTTAACGGATTTTATAAAACGAGATATACCTGCTCAGTACCGGCGGTCGACCGGAAATTCTCCCGGTCGACCGACGAACTCTCTGTTCGTTTTCTCCGTTTGGAACCTGGATCGCGGTCGACCGCGAGAATTTCCGGTCGACCGCCGCTCTGCCAATGTGACCGTTGCTTTCCCAATGGCTATTTTCTGAGCTGATTTTTTTTGGGGGCTTTTTAGACTTTTGCTTGGGGGTTTGGCTGAGTTTTTGAGTGGGTATAAATACCCTATTGCTGTTCTCTTTCAAGAAAAACCAAGAGAATTGTTTAAACAAGTTTAAGGGTGTTTTGTGTTGTTTAAAAGAGTGTTTAAGAGTTTTGTTTGTGAAGCAAATTTCACAAGAGCAAGTGGAGATCATCCTTTGGTGTTTGAGCATTCACTCTTCTCCTACTCTCTTGTCATCTTTAGCTTATTGTATTTACATTCATAGTATAATTGGGTTGTGGGATTGTGTAACTTAGAGAGTGAGCTTATAATTCGTTCTCATTCATTGTAGAGAACAAACACTTTGTATTGAGCCTAATTGTGAGGATTCACTTGTAATACACTTGTACACCGAGAGAAGTGTGTGGTGAGAGACGGGGTCGAATCCAAGAGGAGTGGCGTCGGTTGACGTGCCTAGGGAGAGGTTGTAACCGAGCACTTGAGGAGGAGGACACGGGCTAGGACCAACACTTAGTGTGTGAGGTGTGATTGCATAGTGATTGTATTGTGAGGTGTAAACGTTGTTCGGGTGAACGTAGAAAACCCGGTTGTGATAGTGGAGATCTCCTCGAGGTGAGGAGGGGAGACGTAGGTCGTGGGAACCGAACTCCGTAATCATATTGTTTGTTTGTGATTGCATTGGCGCACTTCCTTTTATGTTCATATCTTATATCGCCTTTGTATATTACTTGTTGATTATATTGCCCACTATCTAGTTTAGATTGTTTACCCTTGAGTTTATATATCCTTGCACATACATTGCCTATATCTCTTTGTTAGGATATATCTTGTTGTTTATATTGCATATTCTTGCACATAACTCTTTGTATATTTATCTTGCAAGAATATATTTGTTAATTAGTTTAATTGGCATTTAATCGGATTAGATTAGCATAAGACCCTAATCACCCCCCTCTAGGGTCTAACACTAATCTCCGCCGGTACCTCGTCTCGAGGAGGTTCTATTCAGTTAGGGAGGTAGCTGAGGCCGCCACCTCACAGGAGATTGAGACTACTATGTTCCTGAAGGACAAGGAAGGAAAGGCCAAGGCAGGGCAGAGCGGGGACAAGGGTAAGAATAAGAGACCTTTGTCAGGGCATCAGCATCAGCAGTAGCAGGTCCCTCATAAGAAGGGACCCCATCAGGATCAGAGAGCGCATCGGCAGCGTAAGTTCCAGGGATCTTGTTTTAACTGCCACAAGGTCGGGCACACGGCATCAGAGTGTCGTAGTACAGCAGCAGGAGCTCAGCAGGGCAGGGGCCCGAACCAGCAATAGTAACGATAGCAGGGCAGATGTCAGGGTCAGCAGAATAGGCTTGAGACACCGCCAGCGATGCAGAGGGTAGAGGGACAGGTTCGAGCAGTCTAGGAGGCTCCCCAGGGGCAGATTGTCCCATATTCTCCAGCATTAGCAGCAGAGCAGTCTTCAGCCACAGGCAGAGTATATGCAGTGGTTCCCCGTGATCACGGTGCCAGCGGAGCAATTGTGGAGGGTACGTTCCTTGTAAATTCCTTTCCTACCCGTATTCTTTTCGATTCGGAAGCTTCGCATTCTTTCATCTCGCATGCATTTATGGCTAGACTCCAGCTCGTAGCTCAGCCTCTAGACACCCCTTTATCAGTCTCCACCCCTTTAGGTGAGGTATCGCTTCTGGAGAGCGTTTGTAGGAGGTGTACCATCAGTTTAGACGAGTCGGAGTTCATAGTCGATCTGATAGTTTTGCATATGTCCGAGTTTGATGTCATTTTGGGTATGGATTGGTTGTCGTCCTACTATATTAGTATTGACTGTTTTGCGAAGACAGTCAGATTGCGAGCGTCCGATGGGTCCGAGATGATTGTGGCCACTTCTCAGGGCAATCGCTTTGCGGAGTCATTTCTGGCGTTCATCGACGAGGTGATGCTACGGGATCAGAGTTCTGATTTGTTAGAGACTCGAGTTGTCTCGGATTATCAGGATATCTTTCAGGACATACCTGGGTTACCTCCTGCGAGAGAGGTTGAGTTTTGTATTGAGTTGCAGCCGGGCACAACCCCGATATCCCGCGCACCCTATCGCATGGCGCCAGCTGAGATGAGAGAGCTTCAGACCCAGTTGGACGAGTTGTTAGCTCAGGGTTTTATTCGTAGGAGTCATTCTCCATGGGGCACGCCAGTCCTCTTCGTGAAGAAGAAGGATGGCAGCATGAGATTATGTATAGATTATCGGGAGTTGAACAAGGTCACTATCCGGAATAGGTACCCACTGCCTAGGATTGATGACTTGTTCGACCAGTTACAGGGAGCGCGATTTTTCTCAAAGATTGATATTCATTCTGGCTATCATCAGTTGCGGGTTCGGGAGATGGATATCCCCAAGACTGCTTTCCTCACGCGCTATGGATCTTTTGAGTTCTTGGTCATGCCTTTTAGGTTGACCAATGCACCCGCGGTATTCATGGACTTGATGAATCGGGTTTTTCGTCCATTCTTAGATTAGTTCGTGATTATTTTCATCGACGACATCCTCATTTATTTTCATTTGTTCGTGATTTGGAGCACAGAATGCCAGAAGGCCTTTGATATCTTGAAGACTAAGTTGACCTCAGCACCCGTTTTGACTATTCCGAGCAACGACAGGACATTCGTCGTCTATACAGATGCATCATTGGTAGGATTAGGAGGCGTCCTTATGCAGACTCAGAGAGTAGTAGCTTATATCTCATGGCAGTTGAGAGTGCATGAGCAGAACTATCCCACTCATGACTTGGAGCTAGCAGCAGTGGTATTTGCACAGAACTATCCCACTCATGACTTGGAGCTAGCAGCAGTGGTATTTGCACTGAAGTCATGGAGACACTACTTCTATGGAGTGCAGTTCAAGCTGTTTATAGACCACCAGAGTCTGAAATATCTTTTCTCTCAGAAGGAACTCAACCAGAGGCAGCGGAGGTGGATTGAATTTATCAAGGACTACGAGTTTGTGATTCAGTATCACCCGGGGAAGGCGAACGTCATAGCAGATGCTTTGAGTAGGAAGCGTCGACATCAGATTCAGTATCACCCGGGGAAGGCGAACGTCATAGCAGATGCTTTGAGTAGGAAGCGTCG
The DNA here is from genome assembly GCF_001876935.1 of Asparagus officinalis. Classification (NCBI taxonomy): domain Eukaryota; kingdom Viridiplantae; phylum Streptophyta; class Magnoliopsida; order Asparagales; family Asparagaceae; genus Asparagus; species Asparagus officinalis. The sequence continues at coordinate 100,235,044 of NC_033797.1, read as the reverse complement.
ACATCAGATTACGACTTTGAGGTGCTCATTGCACCGAGACCTTCTCGCTCTTAGCCAGTTTGATTTTAGACCTGAGTTTGGTGGCACTAGTGCATTTTTGGGAGCTATATAAGTGGTACCAACTTGGAGTGGCAGAGTTGTTAGAGCTCAGTTGGAGGATTCTTGGATTCAAATCCGTAAGGAGGAGATTTCCAAAGAGCCTAAGGCCGATTGGACCATTGGAGCAGATGGAGGTCTACGGATGAAGGGTAGATTGGTTATAGCAGCCAGTGCAGAGCTGAAGAGGGAGTTGTTTGATGAGGCACACCGTACTCGATACACAGTGCATCCAGGGACCACAAAGATGTATAAGGACCTGAAGAGGCACTTTTGGTGGAGTGGTATGCGCAGGGAGATTTCAGAGTATGTGGTGAAGTGTTTTACCTGCCAGCAGGTAAAGGCGGAGCACCAGAGACCAGCAGGCACACTTCAGCCATTGCCTATCCCAGAATGGAAGTGGGCGGACATTTCTATGGACTTTATTGTAGGGTTGCCCAAGTCGAAGAAGGGGAGTGATTCAGTTTGGGTCATTGTGGACCGGTTAACGAAGTCAGCACATTTTATCCTAGTAAGGACTACTCATACAGCTGAGGCGTATGCGAGGATTTTCATTCGGGAGATAGTTCGATTGCACGGGATTCCAGATACGATTGTGTCGGACCGAGGATCGGTTTTCACCTCATATTTTTGGAGGAGTTTTCAGGACTCTTTTGGCAGCAAGCTGTCTTATAGCAGTGTATTCCACCCATAGACAGATGGTCAGACGGAGAGGGTGAACCAAGTGTTAGAGGACATGTTGCGAGCATGTGTCATTGACTTCCAAGGCAGCTGGGAGGATCATATTCCACTGCTAGAGTTCGCTTATAACAACAGTTATCAAGCGACGATCGGTATGGCTCCGTATGAGGCACTGTACGGGAGACCCTGCAGATCACCGATATGTTGGACAGAGCCTGAGGATAGTTTGATGCTTGGACCAGAGCTTGTGAGGCAAACTACCGAGAAGGTAGCGTTGATCAGAGAGCGGATTCTAGCCGCTCAGAGTTGGCAGAAGAGTTATGCAGATAAGAGTCGAAGACCCCTAGAGTTTCAGATTGGGGATTTGGTTATGCTAAAGGTATCGCCTATGGAAGGCGTACAACGATTCGGGAGGCGAGGGAAGCTTGCATCAAGATACATTAGACCTTTTCGGATTTTAGAGCGCATTGGAGCTGTGTCATACAGACTAGATCTTCCAGCTTCTATGTCTAGTATACACAATGTATTCCATATTTCTATGCTCAAGAAGCACTTGCATGATGAGGAGCGGCAGCGAGTGGTGGATGCACCGGAGATTGAGCTTCAGGATGATTTATCGACTATTGAGATCCCAGTGTCCATACTTGCTAGAGAAGACAAGAGACTCAGGAACAAGGTGGTTCCATTGGTGAAAGTTCAATGGAACCGAAGTGGAATTGAGGAAGCTTCTTGGGAGCGCGAGGAGGACATGCGACGCGACTACCCATACTTGTTCGAGCAGGTAAAACTAATTAAAGTATTTATTATATGACTGCTTACTAGTATATTTATATCTATATATGTTGATACTTATATTTAACACTAGAATGAGGGTATTTTTACTTAATTCTTAATCTTACGGAACACATGATATATACATGGGGGGTTCCTTGTTTGGATTTTTCGCCCGACGTACTAGTTTCGTTAGATTTGGGGTTAAGTAAGAATAGTATCATTTTAGATCGTTAAGTATGAATGTCACTATGTGCTAACTAGCATTCATTATTGCGAAATGTATATGTGTGCGGGTTAGATTAGACCCTTGTCATGTTTTTCAAGTATCTTTATGAGTTAGATGTGATTTCCTGAATTTCGAGGACGAAATTCTTTTAAGGGGGGAATAATATAAGACCCCGTAGATTTTTGAGTATGTATATGTACATAAGTAATGAGGTTGAGTGTGCAAGATTTCATATCATATGCAGCAGAGTCATAGTATGCAGTTTCTAGTCCATGAGTCGACCCATGACTGTCATGAGTCGACTCACGAAATCGAGTCCTGTTGTCATTTAGTCTCTGTTGAGTCGACTCATTATATCATGAGTCGACCCATGAGTCATGAGTCGACCCATGACTGTCATGAGTTGACTCATCGGGGTTTTTCTGGTTTTCTGGGTCGGGTTTGTTTGGGTTTTGGGTCGGGTTTTATCCACTCATATATATTTCCCTCTACCCAAAAACACTCTTTTTGATCAGAAAACCCTAGAGAAACCCTAGCATCTTCTCCCCCTCTAAACCCTAGCTCGTTTTTGGGATTTCTTGGGTGATTTTTGGGGATTTTCAACGGCTTTTCGTGGATTGCAGTTGTGGATTGTAGCGAAGGGGATTGTTCATCATCACTTTTGAGGCGAGTAACATCTCGCCCAATCCTTCTCCCATGTTTTTAATAGTTTACAACTGTTTTCCATGAGTTTTATTGAGCCTAAGACTTATTTTCAAGTATAAATCAATATCCTTGTTAGGGTAAATGCTAGAAATCATGTATTTCGGATTTTAAGTCCCCACCAACAAGTTTTTGATGAAAACCCAGATCTGGAAATTTTTATTTAAAGAATAAAAATATGAGTTTTATATTGATTAAATGTTTTCTTTCATGTATAGGAGTTAAATATTAGATTTAATCTACAAGAAAATCGTTTCTCATGATGAACATGTTTTTCTCACTGCATCATAGTCTAGAACTGTAGCCATAGAGATGTAGATTAGTATAATGGAAGGATGGATCGAGTTGGCGAATTTTAACTTGTGTTATATGTAGATTTCAGCCTGTAAGTCGACTCACGACTTATCATGAGTCGACTCATCAGGTTGAGTCGACCCATGACTGTCATGAGTCGACTCACAAAGTAATTTTCCTGTTATCTCGAGTTTCTGTTGAGTCGACTCGTATCGGATCATGAGTCGACCCATGAGACATGAGTCGACCCATAAATGAGCACGAGTCAACTCATCACAGTATTTTTCCTGTTTGTTTGTGTTTCTGTTTAATCATCTGCTGTATACCTTTATATATATATATACATATATACAGTGTATATATATATATATATGTTCGAGGATCCTGTCTACTATTCTTAAACTTGGGGTGTTGCCTTGTTTATCGGATATTTAATTGCAGTGATATTGACTTTCCCCCTGTACTTGTAAGATGACATTGTGGCATGGGTTTAGATCAGCCCAGCAGGGCATGTATAGGAATAGGACATGTATATCTTTCTATGCACAGTCCTCGTGTTGGACTATAATCCATTTCAAGTCCTCGTGTTGGACTATAACCCATTAGAGTCCTCATGTTGGACTATAATCCATTTTAATCATGTTTTAGACTTTTGCTAAACCCCTAGCATGTTACTTAATCAAGTTGGGTACGTGATATATTGTTTTAGGCTGGGACATAATAGCTACCTAGGTTGTACATGACACCTATTGTAGCTTTGTCATGTTTACACTTTATTGGTAGAGATGAGTATGTATTCTTTTCTTTATTTATTTCTTATGACCAACCTCGGGTTTAATATTTAGGGATCTACAATTTGAGATACAAGGTATATACATGAGAGTTTCCTTGTTTGGATTATTTCGCTCGACGTACCTATGCTCGTGTTGTATTTCCCTAAGTACTAAAACCCATAAATATTTGTGTAAATGATTTATATTATTATGTATTAACGGTATTTTCATATACAACGAGCCCTATCCCTTGGGGTTGGTTGTGATGTTACTCGCTAGCGCTTTGACGCTCGTTGTCCCTCCCCCTTTCTGGTAACGAGCCAGGAGCCCGGAAAGTCGCAGGTTGATGGCGATGTACTTTAGCTTCAGCCGGCTATTTAGATATATTTTCTTTTGAGCTCCACTGTAGATTTTTGTGTAGACATGTGAGAGTCTTATTCTAGAAGTTGTAAAGGCTGTGTGCCTTATTTCCTCTTGTCAGACATTTTGTAGTTGAGACTTGTTGAGAACTCCAGTTCATTTATTTCTGACATTTACTTGTATTTCAGTATATTAGATGATGAAATATTAATTTGATCTCTATTATTTCATCAGTTGATTCCTGTATAATCTATTACTTGCTTTGTACTACACCTGTTGTTGATTCCACAAGATAGATAGTAATTGTGATGGTAAAACATGTTATTGCACGGTGTGGTGCATGGTAGGTTTGACATTTCTGGTTTTACCTCGGACTGTAGCCTTGTGTGAACCCAGGGGCGTCACAAGGGAATGAATGAAAAGCTCGTAGATCTCTCGAAATCCTCTCTTTATGCACAGGAATTCGTCAAGATCTCGCCTCTCTTTCTCTAAAATTCGTGGGTTCTGCCCTCAAACCGTCAGCAACTCGCCTCCAATCCCAAAATTCTAGATTACCCGTGTATAACGGTGCTAGGGGTGTATTTATAGGCTTCAGATACCATGTTTCTAGATAAGAATTCATGATTTGGTTTTATCTTCGGTTAGAAACGACTTTACCACATTTAGGGATGTTTCCAAGGCAGTTAGGGAGGCAGTCAATCGGACGAATCCTAATAAACTTATCAAAAAATGCGTCGTCAGGAGGCTGTATGTGTGAGTCACTCTGAGGTGACTCGTCAATTTGATACTTCCTGATTGTGTCTCGTTCTGTTGTTTCGCGCATTTCGTCATTTTGTACACGTTCCTTTGCTTCTTTTTGACCTCGGATGGTCCCCTTTGACCTAGATATCAACGTTCTTCGTCTTCTCTTCGTCTTGAGCTGTGTGTGGGAACCTATAGGTAATTTTTGATGCCTACAATGTTCATCCAGATGTACAGAATCACTTCAAGTACTACATGCAAGGCATCGTCAAACAATCGCAAAAATTCATAATACTCCCATAGTAAGAGCCACATGGAGAAAGCCTTGTAACGTTCTTATAATTATAGCAAAAAGGGTCATAAGATTATATTAGTTCATTCGAGATATATAGGATGTAATTAACTGATTTAGAAAGAATCCAATTTCCATATTTTCACCTCAGGAAAGAACATAGGTGATTATATTGAAAACAAAAATAACATCAGAATCAAAATCAACCTATAAAAGTGAGTAACTGTTAGTTGACAACACCAATCTTCAATAATCTAAACATGAAAAATTATCATTCACAATTCTAAATCAACTATAAAAAGATATATACAATAAAACAATTCCAAAACTTATATCCATCTCGTACTTCAATTCCAAAACAACAGCAACCCAGATGGAAAAATGAAACCTTTAGACTAAAATTTCCAAGTAAACATTAATTGGGGTGCTTTCTCAGCAGAGCACACAACATAAATCAGACCTCCAATATAAAAGCAAGCACTTAATATTTGACAGCGGTTTCCTATTTAATCAATAAGAACTAGACATAATAGAATAATCAAGCATTTCACTGATATCACATGACAAAATGAAAGCTTTTATACTGAGAACAATAACCTAACCATCAATTACCAGAAAATAAAACGTCAATTCAAGCTTACTTCCATAACCCAGATAACAAAATTGAAACTTTAGAACAAAAGAGATCTCTTACAGTTGTTCACCAAGGAGCCCATCCCTACTTCTTCTTCTTCATCCCCTTCTTGCTCCCACCATTAACCACATCGTCCGGCACGACCTTCAGCAGCTTCCTCTCCTTCGACTTCGCAATCTTCTTCAGCATCTTCGGGTTCGTAATCTTCTGCAGCTTCGTCCCAGACCTGAGCACATTCTCCTTCTTCTTCTCCCTCTCTTCCCTCTTCTTCCTCTTCTCCACCTTATTCGATCTAATCTTGTAAAACACCGTAAATTTGAATATATTATGATAAATAATAATAATAAATATGTTATATGGTGATAAATAACATATATTGATGTTTGAGTATGCTATGGATTGATTTGAAATCAATCCAATGTATATATATATATATATATGAATATAGGAGTGAAATCATGCACTACATACACGAGCCTGAATCAGGAAAAACGACTAGTTAAGAGTATTTATGTTTTACACATAGATATAGTTTGAATCTGGAAAAACTTAAAAGACAATAGTTGTAGGTCTCTTTAACAGCTTTCCAAATCATCTTAAATCACCCTATTCCGAGGTCGGACGGGTAAGTTATAACCAAAATACCGAAGACTATTTTTCCCAAACAGACTGATTTGAGTCTTAGTAGTCGACTACTAACATTAGTAGTCGACTAGTAAGGCCATTAGTTGACTAATAGTAGTATTAGTTGACTAGTCGGGCTGTTTTTAGATTTTTATGGGTTTCGAGTCGGATTCGTTTTGTTTCGAACCCAGTTGTATATATGCGTATATATACTCATTTTAAAGCTCTTTTTACCCTCTTTCATGTGAGATTTATACCAGCCACCTTCATCCTCAAACCCTAACCCTAAATTGTGAGTTTTGGGAGAGATCTCAAGGCGTTTGTCGAGAGAAAGGCGAGGCTTAGCAATTTTTGGCGAGGAGAAGGTCTTGCAAAAGTGTTAAGGAGTTGCAACACGTAGTTGAGGCAAGTCAACTTCCTCCAAACCCTTCCCTTAGTAAAGATTAAAATTTTAATGGTTAAAGTGATATTTTTCATGTTAAAGTTTAACCCGACATGATAAAGTTTAGATTTTTAATGATAAAATTTTAACCCATGATAGATCTGTAAAAATTCCTTGCTGTTTATGATAGTAAAATGATCATGATCATTTAGCGTTGTTCGTAATTACGTTTTAAATTTATAAATCATGTTCTAATCATGCTAAAACCCTAGTTTTGTCTTTCAATTGAGCTTTCATGACAAATAACTATACTTAACCCTAGGTTTATGAAACCTAAGTCATATAAACATGCTTAAACGAAATTTTCCTCTGTTCATGAGTAGTTTTTGTCATGTGTTGATAATTATGTTGTTTAGTTAAGAGCTAATTGAGGAAATTAATTAAATAGGATGCTAAACCCTATTTTGAAAGGTTTAAAATTCTGTATTATGATTCAGATAATCTTTGTTGCATATGCCAAATATAAAGTTTTGTTTTAGCTTCATGATATGTGCAATTGACAAATAAGTAATGTCCGTGCATGAAAGAATGCATGCTTTGAAAGGGTAGTCGACTACTAAGCTTAGTAGTCGGCTACTCATATTTAGTTTAGATTTCTAGAAACTGGATTATTGCAGAGTAGTCGACTAATATGCTTAATAGTCGACTACTAATACTGATACATGCCTCACAGAGTTTAGATGGACTAAGTGTAGTCGACAACTAAGCTTAGTAGTCAACTACTAAAATAGTTTTCCTAAATATTAAGTTGCATTATTCTGAGATGTGATCGCGGGGTTCGAGTCGCACGATAGTACAAGTACAATCATGAATATACATGAATAGTGTCATAGTATATATATGAGTACCCTAAAAGGGGATTATAACAAGCATTGAGCCGTTTGCACTTGAGATATAACATATACACACGTTATACACATGTTTGGATACGTTATACACATGTTTGGATATTGTTGATGAGCTCAGTTTAGTACTACGTGGGGTAGTGCGTCGATATTCCATTTGTACAAGCTATTGAGTCGTGTTTGGATGCTTTGTCTAGCAGTCCGTCCGCACGAGAGTGCGATGAGGCTTGTGAGTTGTCTTTTAGGATACCTATATGGTAGGTCATCCCGCACTCATGTTGCACACTGAGATCGCGATGAGACTAATGATCTGTGTATACTGTTTAGGATATCGACCGGGTAGTCCGTCCCGCATGATTATGTGATGAATCAGAATCTTGCAAGGATTTGCATTGAGATGATTATTATTAGCCTGAGTCTTTGGCGGATGCCAGTTATGTATATGACTCATTGCTGAGATATATGACCGAGGTACTTTGCCCTTAAAAGTACGTGATATTATATGCTGATATTTATTTTATCTTCCTAGTGATAGTGGAAGATATTATAAATTCGATATTATGAATGTCTTTACTTTATGTATCACTTTATTTTATTCTTAGGTTGGGATCAATGATTAGTGATTCAGAATTTGAGACATATGGTATATACATAAGGGTTTTATTGTTTGGATTATTTCGCTCGACATACTAGTCTCGTATTGTGGGTTTCTAATTATTGATTTTATTTAGATTGTTTATCTCTAGTTCAATGTTAATTTTTAGGTATCTATAATTTGAGACATATGATATATACATAAGGATTTTCTTATTTGGATTATTTCGCTCGACATACTACTTCTTGCATTATAGGTGTCTAAATATTAATTCTATTAGATACGGGGAAAATGATCTAGGTAGACTATGCTCAATAGATAGAGCCTCCACTTCATCTAGCAGCCCTTCCCCTGGGATCGGATGGGGGGGATCTTGCTGTAGCGCTNGCTCTTCTTGTTGTTCTTTTTATTTTGAATTTCCTCTTAGGCAACTCAGAGTTCCGGAGAGTTGCAAGATGACAGAGTTCTAGCATAGTCGTCGTCGTGTATTTTAGTAGTTCAGACTCCACTATAGTTTTGTGTTTTCATTCAGATATTAGAGTTTTGTTTTTATATTATAAAGGCAGTGTGCCTTAGTATGATATTCAGTTGATTCATATTGAGATACTTTCATTATTCCAGATATCGGATGTATTTCAGTTGAGACATGATTTTTATTTATGAGATATCTCTTTCTATATCATGTCTATTATTTTTATTTCCTTAGTTTGCATGTTTTGTACCTACACATATATTTGATTCCACTAGAGGATATTACTATGATTTATGCACAGTGTGAGTGCATAACAGGTTTGACAACTCTGCATTCACCTTGGACTGCAACCATGTGTGAAATTCGAGGCTCCACAGTTGGTATCAGAGCTCTAGTTCCAGCATCCTTAGGATTATTCTTGTGTCGAGTCGTGGAGCTAGGATAGAGTTTCCTAGGAATCATGTATAGAGTCCGCTAGGAATTCCTAGATTGAGTGAGGACATTATATATATATAACGTGAAAATTACAAAAAAATTTATGACTACCTTACTTTGATTGAGAAGTATTTGTGTGAATGATATGAGATACGATTTTCTTATGGTGATACCTTATGTGATATATACATATATGTTTGTGATCTCATTTATTGTGTCTAATAAGCTCTGCTCGTGATAACATAAATGTCGGGATGAGGATGTGGTCGAGGTAGAACTCGTACTCAGAGAGCTGGGCAAGAGAGCCCGAGCCGCAGCAGGCTCCACAGTATCTGATCGACTTGGTAACGCTGATTAAGCAGAGACTAGCAACAATCAAGGAGCGAGTAACAAACCAGACTACACTTTCTGAAGTTCCACCACCAGTCGTACCAGTCGTATCTATTGAAGAGGTAATACCAATGACTACACCATCACCACATCCAGCTATTAATAGAGTAGCAGAGCGCGAAGCTTGACTCGGTAAGATTGAGAAAGATATTAGAAACTAGGAGCACCGAAATTTTAGGACACATTAGATTCAGTTGTAGTTTATAAATGGAAGGAATATGTGGGAAGTATTACTAGATATACTTAATGTCTATTCAGTACATAAGCAGAGGTTAGCTATATTCAGCTTAAATGGCAACGTCGAAGGGTAACACCGACTTCAGTTTGCGCCAGAATAGCGAATGTCAATTACATGGGAGGATTTCACCTACTACTTCGATAAGTAGGTAAAACTAGCTGATTGGAACACGAAAACATACCGATAGTTAATTATGAAAATAGGACTATCCGGAGACAAGGGAAAGGGCAAGAAACATTTTGCAAGACTTAGAAGTCCCCAGCAGCGGGGAAAGAATTTTCATGCTAGTAACAGAGACGCAGACACGAGCACCAGCAAAACCATGGTTAGGGTCAGCAGTCGCAGGGTCACGGTTACGGCCAGCAACAGCACCTGCCATTTCGAGGATTGAGGGGCTAGCAGGCCAGTTTCATGCCATCCAGGAGATTCTTGAGGGATAGATAATCTCATATGTTCTATAGCCAGCAGTTCAGCAGTCACCAGGCACCGGCAGAGTTTATGCAGTCGTACCACGCGACCATGGTGTGAGTGGAGCCATAGTGAAAGGTACTTTCTTAATGAATTCGTTTCCAGCTTGGATCTTGTTCGATTCAGGAGCTTCGCATTCTTTTATCTCTCATACCTTCATAGATAGATTTTAACTAGTCACACATCCCTTATAAGACATTCCATTATCGATCTTTACTCCTTTACGGAAGGTATCCCTATTAGAGAGTATCTGTAGGAGATGTGTCATCAATCTAGATGAGTCCGAGTTTATCATTGATCTGATCATTTTGTGAATATCAGAGTTCGACGTCATTCTTAGTATGGATTAGCTATCATCTTATCATATTAGTATCGACTATTTTGTTAAAATAGTTAGCTTGCGGGTATCCAATGTGTCTGAGTTGATAGTAGCGACCTTATAGGGCAACCAGTTTGCGAAGTCATTTTGGCGTACATCGAGAAGGTGATGCTGAGGGATCAGAGTACCAATTTATACGAGACTAGAGTCGTCTCAGATTTTTAGGATGTTTTCAGGACATACTTGGGTTACTTCCTGTAAGAGAGGTTGAGTTCTGCATCAAGTTGCAGCCGGGCACAACACCGATATCCTGAGCACCCTATCGTATGACACTTGCTGAGATGAGGGAGATACAGACTCAGCTAGATGAGCTTTTATCTCAGGGTTTTATTCACCAGAGTTATTCTCCGTAGGGAGCGTCTATCCTTATTATGAAGAAGAAGGACGGTAGTATGCGCCTATGTATAGATTATCATGAGTTGAACTGTTTGCATCGGAAATTGGTTTATTTATTGTCGTTGAATTTGTTACAATCATTTATTCATTACAAAATTCAAAAAAAGAGAAAAGTCGATCTTTTTTATAAGATCTTCTTACATAATGAAAAAATAAACAAATACAATTGTTCGCGGGGAAAATCGTTTTCATTGACGTCATTATTTTCTTAAGCAACAGTTTATCAGTTACAAAAGATCCGGTCTTTTTATAAGATCTGGTTACAACAAAATTAAAGAAAAAAGAAAAATTATAACTTTCCTCTTCTCGAACAAATCACAAGATCCTGTTTTGCGGTCTCTTGCTTGTGTGGGTTCTTTGCCTGCGTCGGGGTTAATCCGTGGACCACCGCGCGAACTTGATCCGGTCGGATCTACACGGTATGACGGGTGTTATTTGATGAAGAAAATAACAGCCGAGGGGATTATTTCAGCAAGGAAATAATAGCCCTAAGTAATCAAAATCGACCAAGCGAAATCGATACTCTTCTCGGGATCAAAAACTAAGTTTTGATCCGGAGGATAACCGTGTGGATCTCATATCTGATCTCTCTCGAACTCCTGCCTTATTTGACATGGATGATCACCAAGAACCAGATCTAAAAAGTCCGAGTCTTCAAAGCTCTAAAACTCCGAAGTTCAGTTCTCAATCCGGCAGAGTTTCACCTCAAAAGTTCCAAGTCCCCTCAAAAATCAGCCCTCCTTCTCTATTTATAGGCATTTCAATCCAGATCTGGGCTCAGATCTGGGCCCAGATCTGGGTGGCTCGGCCAGGTGGCTCGGCCACCGAGCCAGGTGGCTCGGCCGGCAACCTAGGTGGCTCGCCTTGGGCCGAGCCACCACTTGGTGGCTCAGCTTTGGCCGAGCCACCTAGAGGTGGCTCGGTTTTGGCTGATCCCTCCCGGTGTTTGGTTTTGTGCCATTTTCCGGTTTCACGGTTTATCCGAACTTCATTGTTGATCTGGACTCTAATTTGGCAGTCCGGATCCTGATTTGGCAGTAAATCCGCTTTGGTGTTATGGTTTAACGATCATGCTTGGATATATCGCCTGATGGTTCGTTGGTTTGTCGAATCACCGTGTCGAGCTATGTTAAGGGACCTATAAGCAGTTTTATACGCCTACAACAATCTCCATAAAATACACGCAACGGACGTTTATCACCCGCTGCTTCGCGTGGGATCTTTGCTTGTGCCGGAGACACGTTAGTCTGTAGACTATCACGGATCAGATCCGATTGACAGAATGATTATTTAAAGCTCTTACTTCACAAAGGAAGTAATCGCAGAAGTGATAATCTCGACCAAGCGAGATTACAACTCTTCTCGAGATCAAAACCAAGTTTGATCCGGAGGAAAGGTGAAACGGGCCTCAGATCCTTCAAATAGCTCCCTCTTTGTGCTAAAGTTAACCAAGATCTGCTAGCCCGCCTCTAAAATTCGTGCTCCACACTTTAATTTGACAGCACATCGCCCTCTGATTTCAAATCCTTTGCGTATTGGGCCCTAGGCTTGTATTTATAGGCTTCGGTTGCAGCGGTTTCGGTTAATAATTGATGATTTGATTTTATCCTCAGTTAATAACCGCTTAACCACATTTAGGGATAGCATCCAAGCAGTTAGGAGGCTTTGGAACAGAAGAATCTCGTGAAAATCGTCAAAAACCATCAAAAAACACGTTTTTGGCGTTTCTGGGTGTGAGCCACCCCATGGTGGCTCGGCCTTGGCTGAGTCACCATTTGGCGGCTTGGCCTTAGTCGAGCCACTGGCTTTGGCCGAGTCCTTTCAGTGTGACTTGGCCGCCAGGGGCTATTTTGGTCTTCTGGATTTTAACTTGTTTCGTCGTTACGCGCATTTCGTCGTTTCATTGACTTGTATGCTTCATCGGTTCGCTTGATATAGTTCGTTAACTTAGAGGTAGCTGACGAGTGCACAAGCCATTTAGAGATGGTTGATGAGCGTGCGGGCCACTTGGAGGTGATCGTTGAGCGCGCGGGCCACTTAGAGGTGGCCGGTGAGTGCGCGAGCCACTAAGAAGTGGTTGATGAGCGTGTGTTCACTTGATTTGTCGTTCCAGTGGTTTGTTGCTACGTCATCAATGGTTCACCGATTCACTTCATATGCTTGTTAGTGTTAGATAATCCTTCTTGACTCGGATAATAACGTTCATCGTCTTCTCTCCGTCTCAAACTAGGTGTGAGAACCTATAGGTAATTTTTAACGCCTACATATACCCCTCCAAAGTGTTTCAGTCTCGATTCTTTTATAGAAGAGCCTAAAATACTTTCGATGTAATAGGCCTAACCTTCAGTCGGTGTAAAAGGACCTATAATTAGCTTCAGTTCATGACTTCTTCAATTCTTAGTCTATTCAGTATTTTGTCGAATAGCTAAAATTCTTCCGGCTCTGCGTTTATCATCTGATCATTGTCGAAGTCTCGAATTGAAGCTGGTGTGATCTCTGATTTTAGCTCGTGTCGTTGATTCAACGTTGAACTGACTATCTTTATCAGGGATTCATATCTAAATTATGGTTGAAATCTTTAGGATTATCCTTTGTTTCGGAGTTGATATGAGCCTTGTTTTGGCGAGAATTGAGGACGCGTTGACTACAGGTTGATTGGCGTTGACTTTGATTGTAACGTGTTGACCGACATTGACCTTCATCGCAACGTGTTGATCGGTGTTGACTTTCATTTGCAACATGTTCAAAGTCCTTTTGTGGAAATTTCGGCTGGAATTGATGTTCTCCCGGGTGCTCAAGTCATGAGACCAACTGATGAAGCTGGTGCATCAGTAACTATCGTACTTATAGGATTTTTGACAAACCCTCAGCCATAAACGGGTTTGATGAGCCTTTACCGGCTACCGTTTGAGTCGAGCTAGCATGCAGATTGTTTAAGTCCGTTCCGCAGGTGACATTATGCTAAAAGAATAAACTCTCTTAGACTTGATGCTATGATATTGAATATATAGACTTCGTCATTTGTCACGAGAAAGACTATCCGACAACGCGTGTTAGGCGTAAACTTTAAGATTTTTGGTAAACCCTCAGCCATCAACGGATTTGATATGCCTTTACCGATTACCGTTTGAATCGGGCTTGCATATGAATTATCTAAATCCATTTCACATGTGATGTTGTGCTACGAGAATGAACTCTCCTAGACTTGGTGCTATGATATTGAATACATAGGCTTCGTCCTTTTTACGTGGAAAGACTAACCGGTAACGCATGTTAGGCGTATACTTATCTCTATTCAGGGATTGAGATAACATCCCCCAGACGTGAATCCTGGCGTTCTTTCATGGAGAAAGGTTAACCAGTAACGCGTGTTAGACGTTGACTTATCTCTACTTAGGATTCGAGATAAAATTCCTCGTGCGTGTAGGGTACGGATTTTGGCATTATTAATAACGACCTGCGACGATATCGAATACGTAGGCTTTTGTCCTTTTTACGACGAAAGACTAACGGCAATACGTGTTAGGTGTTGACTTATCCTTACTTAGGATTCAGGATAAAATTCCCCATGCGTGTAAAGCATGGATTATGGCGTTATTAATAATGGCCTGCCACGATGCCAAATACGTAGGCTTTTGTCCTGTTTATGGTAAATGACTAACTGACAACGCATGTTAGATGTTGACTTATCCTTACTTAGGATTCGGGATAAAATTCTCCATACATGTAAGGCATGGATTATGGCGTTGGAAGATGGTGTCTTCTCTTGGGGCAAAGACGAACCCGCTGCTAGAGAGAAAAAATTTTATATTCTATCTTCAGATGCAAAAGAAATCTCAAAGTGGGATTTCCACTTTGAGAATCTTTTTGATTCGGATAACCCTAACTGTCTGAAGGTTTGATTACCCAATCTGAAGGTGGATTTCTCGTTTATCAAGAGGAACTCTAGTTTTGGCCCTAACTGTAGTAAGGTTTAACCAAGTGGGAGGTTTGAGACGACCCTAACTGTAGGAAGCTTTGATCGCTCGATTTGAAAGTGGACCTCTCATTTATGAAAGGATTCGAGAGGGATTTTTAACTTTGGTCCTAACTGTAGGAAGGTTTGGCCAAGAAACAATGGAAGTGAAGATACAAATAACAATGGAAATGTTAGCTCGTACAAATCACTCAGTGGGGTTTTTTCGTGTTAAGTGGCTAGAACGTAACACAAAGGGGTTTGATGATTGTTATGGATCAACAGCTTGAATTTTTGAATACCGTGTTGAGACTTTGACATTGGGAGTGTTAAGTGCACCAACACAGTGGGAGTTTGGATGGACTCAGCCGAAAGAATTTTGGTGGACCCACTGTTAGTTTGATCAGTGAGGGACTTTGTGGTGGAGGACCGTGAATCATCAAGCACTCCACAGTTACATCATGAGAATTTCGTTCTCGAAAAATCACAGTGGGTGGGTTTTAATCATCTTGAAAATGATTAGATAGCCATAGTAGGAGGTTCTTAATCATGATTAAGAATGAATTATTCTGATGATTGGTTTTTATCTTGAATAATTAGTTTTGGGTTATCGTTAAGAATATCATGTATAGCATTCTCCAAGAACTTCCCATGTGAATGCATTGAGGTACCCCATCCCCATCGCTTTGGTGAACTTGAATCCAATTACATTCGGCCACACTGTCGGGTTATCCTTAAGAATATTAAGAGTAATATTCTCTAGGAACTTCCCGTTGTTGAAAATAAGGGAAGCAATTTAACCTCGTATACATGTCAGAGGTCGGCGGGTTATTCTTAAAAATATTATGTGTAATAATTTCTAGGAACTTCCTGTCAAATGTAGGGAATAGTTTAGGCTCATATACCAGTTAGAGGTTAGGGAAACAGTTTATTCTCGTATATCCGTTAGAGTGTTGGGTAGTAGTTTAACCTCATATACATGTCGGAGGAATGGGAGAAGCAGTTTAATCTCTTATACTCATCGGAGGAATGGGAGAAGCAGTTTAACCTCTTATACTTATCGGAGGAAACCATTCTCATTCGGATTATTTCGGTGTTATGATGCATGCATTAACTAAGGCTTGAATGCCATTCTTTAGAGTGAAGCAATGATTGGTAGGATGATGGATCCTCCTGTGGTACACACAGTACTCTGGATCCGAAGTGTTATCAACTTCCTCCTGATTTGTAATAGGTGGCAGCTTGATTTTGTTGTTTTTAAGGAGGTATTTGAAGATAGCTGGAACATCTTCATCCTTGAAGGAGTATTCTTTTTAGAGTCTCGGATCCGGAGTCCTTCGTTGCTTCTGAGGTTGCTGTTGACGTCTGATTAACATCAACAGTCACTGCAGGTGCCTTTCCCTTACCACGAGAAGAAAAATTTGAGTTCGGGGGGGTTAGCCATCGTTCGATCCCTTTCAAGCTTTTTTCTTTTAAAAAAGCATTCGGCATGTTCCCCGCGTAGTTTTAATTCTTTCCATGTTGTGATTGGCACGACCCCCAGGGCTTCCAGCACATCAATGGAGAGATTGTTATAGCATGTCTGCAAGATAAATTCTTCTGTGACAGGATCTCTGTAATTCATTATCTTGTTGCGGAAGCGTTTGACAAAGCTGTCAACTGACTCCCTGTCCTTCTGCTTCTCATCTAGCAGAGCTCCGATTGATACTTCAGTATCATCATCGAAAAAGTTGTTAAGGAACGAGCTTTCCCTGTCGTCCTAGCAGTTGATACTTTCTACCTTGAGACGGTGGTACCAATCGAAGGCAGCTCCGTGAAGGGTGCTAACGAATGACCGGACCATTAAGGGTTCATTGCTGGAGATCACACCATGTGGGACTTGAAGTAAATCATATGTTGAGTGGGCGATCCTCTCCTATCAAACGGTGTGAAGTTAATTAAGGTAAACTTTGCCGGATATGGAATCGATTCCCTCTCTCTCTCGGATATGGACATGGAATCAATTCCTTCTCTCTCGGATATGGACATGGAATACCAATCTTCTTTACCTCTTGAGTGAACATCAATTCGTTGATCTTACTCTCTAGGTCTTTCATTTTATCGTCCTCACCCGTATTCTTCTTCGGGCGATTTCGGGGAGGAATAACTAGACCACCCCTAGCGTTATCATTCTTGGTGGGACCACCCCCAGCATTTTGATCAACATGAGGGGTATCAACATTAATATTTTCTTCAACTTTTGAATCGCTATCTACCTGATTGGTATTGTTGCGACGACTAGATTGACCAATCTGATTTGATAATGCTTGAATCTGTTGATCATGTAGTTCCTTTATCCATTGCATAGTCATTTCCCTTATCCAGAGCATCTTCAAGGATTTTAGCCATTTGTTCAGCATTGATCATGAACGCCTCACGAGATTGTCTTGTGCTGAACACTGTATTGTTGGAAGCGATCGCAGAGTTAGCATCTGACGTTTCATCCTCCAAGGAGTGTCCTCTATCCGGTCTAGGTTGTCTAGTTCTTGACAGTAACAAAGCAATGCGCTGAGATGCCTCCGAGAAAGAGTCAGGACTATAACGCCTTGTCGATTTTCCTTTATCAGCCACATTGATGGTAACTTCTGAAAGCTCGTCATCATGGCCGACAGATTTCTTCTTGTAGAAGCATCTTGATTTAGATTTGGACACTTTGGTGGAGATTCTCTCAAATACCGAGACTCTCCGTGGAGCGGTCTTGGGGCAGCTACACTTTAATAATACTGCCCTGATTAACCTCTCACAAGGACAGTAAGAGTCTGATTCTGGGATACTTCTCTTTCAAGATTTCTTCGAACCCTCAGCCTAATAGTACAACTCATTAGTGTTGTGGTCAGAGCAACCTATTAGTTGTTGACTTGAGTCTCTAGGTATAACGTTGTCGTTCGACGGACACGTTTTCTTCTGAATGGGTAACGCCTTGTTAGTGTTCGTAGGAGTCACGCATTTGGGACCACGCCCTCGTGAGGGTGCATCCTTAACGGGCTCCTGGTCTTCTATACGCACCCCCAAGTAGGCGATTATCAGAATTTTCCCTTTATGGGATGGCTTTGACTTGAAGGGAGAGCGTGTATGACCCCCAGCTTGAATAGCCACTCGGGATTCATACGCTGGACCCAAGCGTTCTTTGATCGGAAGTTTGCCTCGATCCCCATGTAAAGGACCAAGGCAATCCGTGACCTTCATCTTGAATCGGTAAACATCCACACTGTCGCGGGACTTCACTAATGGTACTAGATCAACTTGAACAGGAAAGGAAGCGGTCGGAGATGCAGAAAACTTCACGGGAGGCGAGGCAAATGTCAGCCAGGCTGTGCTAACTCGGCCATGGCGCGGGCTAGCTCGAGGTGCCTCGACCTTAGCCGAGCCACCCTTTGCTGGCTCAGCCTTGGCGAAGCCACCCTTTGCTGGCTCGGCCTTGGCCGAGCCACCATGGGCTGACTCGCAATTTGCACATGTCTTGGCATTTGTTCGAGTCGCTGTTTTGGATTTCAGCCTCCATTCTTGGCGTGGTTTTGGTCGTTTCTTGGCTACCTTGTCCTCCTTCGTATCTTGTGCCTTTCGTGCTAAGGCATGCGCGCGACGATTTTGGATGCACTCCTTGAGAGTTGAACGAGTCCTTTTGATACAGAGCCATTCGCTGGCCGATGGCTTGGAGGAGGGGACATTTGCTTGCTGTTGAGGTGCTTAGCGCTCCCTGAACTTCAGATCCATGTGATAACAGATTCTGTCAACTGGCTCTAGGGCCTTGACAAGCTGACATGCGAGGTGTTGGCATTGCCTCCGACGAGCCCTCTTTGTTAGAATTGGCGCGTCTTCGTTAAACAACTCCTGGATTGAATAAGAGTCATTGTGATCTGAAATCTCGGCTTTATTGGATGCCGGAGGAGTGTTACGAGGGGGGTACCTCAGCAATACTTAGGTGAGAGTCACCCCAAGCCTTCTTTGCTGTTAATATCTTCCTGTACTTGCGGGACAAGGAAGATCTTGATGAGGATGAGGAGAGGTATTCCTCGAACTTGGCCTGGTTGAACTCGTTCTCGAACTCTTCTTCAACCGGGATCTTGATCCGTGGTTGCGACACGACAGCCTCGGAAGCGAGGCTGTTGGCTCCCACTATGGTCGCCAGTGTGTTTGCATTAGAAATTGGTTTATTCATTGCTATTGATTTTGTTACAATCGTTTATCGATTACAAATTCAAAAAAAGAGAAAAGTCGATCTTTTTATAAGATCTTCTTACACAATGAAAAATAAACAAATACAACCTCCTTATTGTGAATTGGATCCAGTTGATAGAGTGATTATTTAAAGCTCTTACTTCACAAAGGAAGTAATCGCAGAAGTGATAAACTCGACCAAGGGAGATTATGACTCTTCTCGAGATCAAAAACCAAGTTTGATCCAGAGGAAAGGTGAAACGGGCCTCAGATCCTTCAAATAGCTCCCTCTTTTTGCTAAAGTTTACCAAGATCTTCTAGCCCTCCTCTGAAATTCGTACTCCACTCTTCAATTTGACAACATCTCGCCCTCTGATTTCAGATACTTTGCGTATAGGGCCCTAGGCTTGTATTTATATGCTTCAGTTGCGATGTTTTCGAATAAGAATTGATGATTTGACATTATCCTCAGTTAATAACCACTTAACCACATTTAGGGATAGCATCCAAATAGTTAGGAGGCTCTGGAACAGAAGAATCCCTCGAAAATCGTTGAAAACCATCGAAAAATGTGTTTTCAGCATTTCTGGGCGCGAGCCACCCTATGGTGGATCGGCCTTGGCCTAGTCACCATTTCGCGGCTCAGCCTTAGCTGAGCCACTGGCTTTGGCTGAGTCCTTTTAGCACGACTTGGCCGCCAGGGGCTATTCTGGTCTTCCGGGTTTTGACTTGTTTCATCGTTACGCGCATTTCGTCTTTTCGTTGACTTGTACGCTTCATCAGTTCGCTTGCTATGATTCGTTAACTTGGAGGCAGCTAATGAGTGCGCGGGCTACTTAGAGGTGGCTGATGAACACGCAGGCCACTTGGAGGTGGCTGATGAGCGCGCGAGCCACCTACTTAGAGGTGGCTGATGAACACGCAGGCCACTTGGAGGTGGCTGATGAGCGCGCGAGCCACTTGGAGGTGGCTGATGAGCACGTGTTCCCTTGCTTTACCATTTCCGGTGGTTTGTTGCTATGTCATCAACTGTTCGTCGATTCGCTTCATACACTTGTCGGTGTCAGATAATCCTCCTTGACTCGGATAATAACGTTCATCGTCTTCTCTTTGTCTCGAACTACGTGCTGAAACCTATAGGCAATTTTGATGTCTACATGAACAATGTCACTATCCGGAGCAGGTATCCACTACCGAGGATTGATGACTTGTTCGTCTAGCTGTAGGGAGTGCATCACTTCTCTAAGATTAACCTTCATTCTGGCTATCACCAGTTGTGAGTTCGGGAGATGAATATTCCCAAGAACACCTTTCTAACTCGATATGGGTCCTTTGAGTTTCTTGTCATGCCATTTGGGCTGACTATTGCACCCGCTGTATTCATAGATTTGATGAACCGAGTTTTTCGTCTATATTTGGACAAATTCATGATCGTATTTATCGACGGATATTCTTATCTATTCGAGATTGGAGGTAGAGCATAAGCAGCATCTTTGATTGACATTGCAGGCATTGTGGTAGTATCAGTTATATGCTAAGTTTAGCAAGTACGAGTTTTGGCTTTCTGAAGTCAAATTTTTAGACCAAATCATCAGCAAGGAGGGTATTGTAGTAGATCCAACAAAGATGGAGGTAGTACTTGATTGGGAGCCACCGAAGACCGTTTCAGAGATCTATAGTTTCTTAGGTTTAGCAGGCTATTACAGGAAGTTTGTTCAGGACTTCTCAAAGATTTTGACGCTACTTAAACGCATTATGAAGAAGGGTGTACCGTTTGTTTGGGGCACTAAGTGCTAGGAAGCCTTTGAGACTTTAAAGGCTAAATTGACTACAACGTCAGTATTAATTATCTCGAGTAGTGATAAGACATTGGTCATCTACACACATGTGTCGCTATCGGGTCTAGGAGGTGTATTGATGTAGATCCAGAGGGTAGTAGTGTACATTTCATGATAGTTGAGGATGCACGAGCAGAACTATCCCACGTATGACTTAGAGTTAGTAGCAATGGTCTTCGCACTGAAGACGTGGAGACACTACCCGTATGGAGTGCAGTTCGAGCTATTCACGGATCATCAGAGTTTGAAGTACCTCTTCTCTAAAAAAACTAAATCAGAGACAATAACGATGGGTTGAGTTTATCAAGGATTATGAGTTCGCGATTCAGTACCATCCAGAGAAGGCGAACGTGGTAGCGGATGCGTTGAGTAGGAAGTGTTGGCATCGGATTTTAGCTTTGAGGTGCTTGTTGTATCGAGATCTTCACACCCTTAGCCAGTTTGACTTTAGGCCGGAGATCGGCGGGAGCATCGTATTTTTGGGAGCTTTGTTAGTATAGCCATCTTGGAGTGATAGAGTGGTCAGAGCTTAGTTAGAGGACTCTTGGATTCAAATCCGAAAGGAGGAGATTTCCAAAGAGCTAAACGCTGAGTAGACCGTTGGAGCAGATGGAGGACTTCAAATGAAGGGCCAATTAGTGATACTAAGTAATCCACAATTGAAGAAAGATTTATTTGATGAGGCGCATCGTACCAGGTATACAGTGCATCCAAGCATAACAAAAATGTACAAGGGACTAAAGAGACACTTTTGGTGGAGCGACATGCATAGAGAGATTACAGAGTATGTGGCTAAGTGCTTTACCTACCAGCAAGTGATGATAGAATATCAGAGACTAGCAGGAACCCTACACCCTTTATCCATTACAGAGTAGAAGTGGGTAGACATTTCTATGGACTTTATTGTAGGATTGCCAAAATCAAAGAAGGGGAACGATTCAGTTTGGGTGATAGTGGGTCGATTGACGAAGTCAACACATTTCATTCTGGTAAGGACGACTTACACGGTGGAGACTTATGCGAGGATATTCATCTAGGAGATAGTAAGATTGCATGGAGTTCCAGAGACAATCATATCAAATCGAGGATCGGTTTTCACTTCACACTTTTGGAGGAGCTTCCAGAATTCTTTCGATAGCCAGTTGTCATATTCTGGTGTTTTCCACCCGCAGACAGATGGAAAAACAGAGAGTGTCAACCAAGTATTAGGGGATATGTTACCGGAATGTGTTATAGATTTCCAGGGTAGTTAGGAGGACCATATTCCATTGATTGAGTTCGCTTATAACAATAGTTACCAAGCAACTATTGGCATGGCACCGTATGAGGCGTTGTACGGGAGACCTTGCAAATCACCTATTTGTTGGGCAAAGCCAAAGGACAGCTTGCTACTTGGGCCGGAGCTCATGAGACAAACCACAGAGAAGGTAGCAATAATTTAGGAGCGCATTCCTACAGCGCAGAGTCGTAAGAAGAGTTACACAAATCAAAGGTGATGACCATTAGTGATACGGGTGTATCTTCTCTTTGGAACTTGGCGATCCTCATGGGAGCTTGAGGATAGATGATTCGCATGATAGCATGAGAATAGAGGTGTAAAATAGTACAGTGGAACTCAGGTGGAAGCATGGAACGAGACGACGAGCAGCAGATTCGAAGAATCCAGTTTTTAGCTCGTGAGTTGACTCATACATGTGCATGAGTCGACTCATCAGGTTGAGTCGACTCATGTCTGTCATGAGTCAACTCACGAAATCTAGCCCTGTTAGCAAAAGTTTCTGACCAGTCAACTCATCAGTTATGAGTTGACTCATATGAGGTCATGAGTCGACTCATCAAAGGTTTCCTGGTTCGTTTGGGTTTCTGTTTGCACGTTTTCCTGTTAGGTTTGGGCTTGGTTATTTACCAGATTGTCATCCACGTTTGTACACCTATATAAAGGATTGTTTAGGGTTTCTAAACAAGATTTTAGAGATCTTAAATTAGAGAGTTTAATCAAGAGAGATTAGATTGTAATTGAGATTTGGAGAGCTTGTTCTTCAATTCTAGAGTGAGATTGTGAGAGATTGTAAATTGCGTACTCATAATCTAGAGAAGGTATTTTCCTTCGCCCAAAACCTGAGTTGTTCTTATGTTCTTATTGTTTTTTCCTCAACCCACCTTTGATAATTCGGCGATCAAAGGTGCTTGCACGGCAACTCGTATCAATTAGAGTTCTAGGTTGGGGACTATGTATTGTTGAAAGTATCGCCAATGAAGAGAGTTCAGCAATTTAGTAGACGGGGAAAGCTTGCCCCGATATATATTGGTCTGTTCAGGATAGTTGAGCATATAGGAGACATTTCGTATCAGCTAGATCTTCCAGCATCGATGTCGAGTATACATGATGTCTTCCATGTTCCGATGCTTAAGAAGCATTTACGCGACGAGGAGCAACAGCAAGTGTTGGACACACCAAAGATTGAACTTCATGATGATTTGACTACGATTGAGATTCTTATATGTATTCTTACCAAGGAGAGCAAGAAGCTTAGAAATAAAATGATACACTTAGTTAAAGTTCAATGGAATCGGAAAGGAGCTGGGAAGGCTTCTTGGGGGTTGCGATGAGGATATGCGTCGTGATGACCCACATCTATTTGAGCAAGTAAATTGTTTGACTATGATCTGTCTGTGTTTATGGTTATCTACATGCTCATATCTATACTTAACGCTAGAATGATGGTATTAGCACTTAGCTCCTAATTATTCAGAACACATGGTATATATATAGGAGGTTCCTTGTTTGGATTTTTCACCCGATGTACTAGTTTCGCTTAGTTAGAGATTGAGTGGGAGTATTTACATTTTAGACTATTAGGTATAGATATCAAGGAGGATTCTGGGGGGGAGCGCAAAGATGTTATATGTTGCGACTACCCGCACCTGTTTGAGCCGGTAAATTGATTAATTTTGATTGGTGTTCATGATTATCTATATGGTCATATTTATATTTAACGCCAGAATGAGGGTATTAACACTTAACTCATAATTATTCGAAACACATGGTATATATATAGGGATTCCTTATTTGGATTTTTCGCCTGACGTACTTGTTCCGCATAGTTAGGAGTTAAGTGGGAGTATTCGTATTCTAGTTAGTTAAGTGTAGATATTGCTATGTTTTATATCTAGAAATTAATAGTATGAGATATATATGTGAGGGTTTCCTTGTCTAGATCATCCTCTTAACATGATTTTCTGGTATTATTAATCTCTAAGATACGATTGTGGAATTTCAGGGACGAAATTCTTTTAAGGGGGGAAGAATGTAAAACCCCGTAAATTTGAATATATTATGATAAATAATAATAATAAATATATTTTATGGTGATAAATAATATATATTGATGTTTAAGTATACTAGGAATTGATTTGAGATTAATCCAATGTATATATATGAATATAGGAGTGAAATCATGCACTACATGCACGAACCTGAATCTAGAAAAACGACAAGTTAAGAGTATTTATGTTTTATATATAGATACAATTTGAATATAAAAAAACTCAAAAGATTAAATTTGTAGTTCTCTTCAGCAGCTTTCCAAATCACCTTAAATCACCTCATTCTGAGGTCGGACGGAAAAGTTACTTTCAAAATACCGAAGACTATTTTCCCAAATAGACTGATTTGAGTCTTAGTAGGTGACTACTAATATTAGTAGTCGACTAGTAAGGCCATTAGTCGACTAATAGTAGTATTAGTCGACTAGTCGGGCTGTTTTCAGATTTCTTATGGGTTTCAGGTCGGATTCGTTTTGTTTCAAACCCAGTTATATTTCTGCGTATATATACTCGTTTCAAAGCTCTTTTTACCCTCTTTCACTTGATATTTACACCAGCCACCTTCCTCCTCAAACCCTAACCCTAAATTGTGAGTTTTAGGAGAGATCCGGAGGTATTTATCGAGAGAAAGGCGAGGCTTTGTAGTTTTTGGAAAGGAGAATGTCTTGTAAATGTGTTCAGGAGTTGCAGCATGTAGTTGAGGCAAGATCATCTTCCACCAAACCCTTCCCTTAGTAAAGATTAGATTTTTTTTTTAATGGTTAAAGTGATGTTTTTCATGTTAAAGTTTAACAGACATGATAAAGTTTAGATTTTTAATGATAAATCTTTAACCCATGATAGATCTGTAAAAATTCTTTATTGTTTATGATAGTAATATGATCATGATCATTAGGGTTGTTCATAATCACGTTTTAAATTTATAAATCATGTTCTAATCATACTAAGACCTTAGTTTTGTCTTTTAATTAAGCTTTCATGATAAATAACTATGCTTAACCCTTGGTTTGTGAAACCTAAGTCATATAAACATACTTAAACGAATTTTCCTCTGTTCATGTAGTTTTTATCATGTGTTGATAATTATGTTGTTTAATTAAGAGCTAATTAAGGAAATTGATTAAATAGGATGTTAAAGCCTATTTTGAAAGGTTGAAAAATTTTGTTTTATGATTCAGATAATCTTTGTTGCATATGCCAAGTATAAGGTTTTATTTTAGCTTCATGATATGTGCAATTGACAAATAAGTAATGTTCGTATATGAAAGAATGTATGTTTTGAAAGGGTAGTCGACTACTAAGCTTAGTAATCGGCTACTCATCTTCAGTTTAGATTTCCAAAAACTATATTATTGCAGAGTAGTCGACTAATGTGCTTAATTGTTGACTACTAATACTGATACATGCCTCACAGAGTCTGGATGGACTGAGTGTAGTCGACTACTAAGCTTAGTAGTTGACTACTAAAATAGTTTTCCTGAATATTAAGTTGCACTATTTTGAGATGCGATTGTGGGGTTCGAGTCGCACGATAGTACATGTACAATCATGAATATACACGAATAGTGTCATAGTATACATATGTGTAGGCATCAAAAATTGCCTATAGGTCGCCGCATGTGGTTCGAGACAGGGAGAAGATGATGAACGTCGCTATTAGAGTTACAGAAGCTTATTTGATAATGACAAACGCATGAAGTGAGTCGACGGATCATACAAAGCAACGGAACTTCGGAATAACAGAAACAAGAGCTGATCGGGAGCCCCGCGTCATTTACGAAAGGCGGAGCACCCCTCATGTCCCATTTACTCCATATATGATTCAATCATGAAAACCCGTAGATCTCCTTGTCGGCTTTCCCACGCATCTTGAACCGCGTAATCCTGAGTCCGGACGACGAATATACGGTGGAAACAAACGACGCACCAAAAAATAAAAAAACCAAACCGAGACACCCCGGGGTGTCTTGGCTTGGCCAAGATACTTACAAGTGTCTCGGCCAAGTGTCTCAGCCACGCCGAGACACTCATAAGTGTCTGCAACACGAAAATTCTGATTTTGGTTGTTTTCGGCAGTTCTTTTCGACCGTTAACAACCTGGATTTGTTCTAACTGATCTCATAATATGGTTAAGTGGTTTCAATTGAAGATAAGAGGGAATCGGCCGTTCTTATCTGAATACAGGGCTCCTGAAGCCTATAAATACAGCCCCAGGGCCTTTATTTTTTGAGATCTGGAATTCTCGAGCGTTAGCAAAGCCCTACCGTACTGAAGAGAGGAGGAGATTGATCGAGTTCTTTAGTACAGGAAAGAAGAATTCATCAGATCTGTAGTTCCCGTGTTCGTCCCTTAAGATTACCCCGTTGCGGTGATCTTAAGAAGAGCAATTATCTCGCTGTTGCTGAGATAAGCACTTCAGCTTCTTGATTCCTTCGCGAATCGATGAAGCTTCAGATCTTATCTGATCGTCAGGTGGTCCACAGATATTGACATCCCCGTCACCGGCCAAAAACCCACGCGAGCAAGAGACGATAAACGGATCTGGTGTTATTTTTGAGAGAGTTGTAATTCTTTTACTTTTGTTACTTGAATTCTTTATAAACAACTAAAGTTATAATGAAATCAGTAATGAAGGCAACTTTCAAAGGAAACAAACTAGCGACCACAGTGGGAGCTAACTACCTCGCTGCCGAGGCTATCGTGACACAACCGGCAATCAAGATCCAGGTGAACGAAGAGGTCGAATATAAATTCGACCAGCAGAAGTTTGAAGTGTATCTCTTTTCCTCCTCCTCCTCCAGATCCGCCTCTCCTCCCAAGCGTAGGAAGGCTTCCTCTTCTAGAAAAAATCGCTGGACTTTAGGCTCAAAGATCCAAGATCCCCTCACTGTCGCTGCACTTACACCTCACAATGCCCCTCCAGTGTCCAACGAGGTCGAAGCTGTAGATATGGGCCTCCCATCCAGCAAAATCTTAGCTGGTGAAGACGTGCCAACTCTGTCAAAGTGAGCACGCCAAAGACGACGTGAACGCCTTGCGCGTCAACTGGCCAAGGTTTTGGAGCCAATGGATGGGATCCGCTATAATGTGGATCTGAAATCTAGGTAGCGCCGAGAACAACAACGATGAGCAACCAATCCCTCATCCAAAGCAGAGAAGAATGAGTGGGTCCGCGTCAAAAGGACCCGCTCTACCCTTAAGGAACGAATCCAGAAGCGCTACGCATTGCTCGCGCACGCCCGAGTCCTTTTGCAGAAAGTAAAAGAAATGCAGAAGGAAGAGGCAGTTAAGAAATCGCCCAAGCACAAACAGGTGTGGGTGCCGAAGGCGAAGTCAGCACCTAAGGAGAAAGTGAATGAAGTTACCGTCCGTTCTTCGTCAACTTCAGATCCCGTTTCCCCTATCCTCGTACCTCCGACAGAACCATATGGTAGCGTGGATCTCACCAAATTCAGGGTTACCCTGAAAGACCGCCTTGGTCCTTTCCCTAAAGATCGAGGTAAAGCACCAGTGAAGGAGCGATTGGGGCCGTTGAAAGGTTTCCAAACAACAATTCAGGCTGGGGGTCGTACTAATCCCCCTAATAATAACAATGGGAAAGCCCCTATGACCAACTACATTAGATTGCGAGTCAAAGTTCAAGAGCCCGTTAGAGTTTCACGCTCACGAAGGAATAAATCTGAACGAGTGACTCTTGGAGACACCAATGAAGTGTCATATCCCCAATGGGAAACATGTTCGTCCGATGACGACGTTATACCTGGGAAGTCGTGCCAACATATGATGGGTTGCTCCGGTCATCAGACCAACGAGTTGTACTATCGTGCCGGGAGTACGAATAAGTCCAAAAAAAAACACCTGAGACACGGACTCATGTTGTCAGTGTTCCAAGATAATCAAGGCGGTGTTGTCAGAATGCTGCTACCCTAAGGCTCCACAAAGAGTTTTGGTATTTGAAAGAATCTCCACCGGAACATCCGAGGCTAAGACGAGGCGTTTTCGTAGAAGAAGGTCAACCGACACAAGTAACGAACTCTTGCGAGTCACTATCAACATGGTCGGCAAAGGCAAATCCGTACGACGCTTCAGTCCTGAGCCTTTTACAGAAGTATCTCAACGCATGACTTAGCTACGATCTGGAACTGTCAGACCTAGACCCAAAATGTCACGATCCTCGGACGATGAGACGTCAAATGCTTGCTCTGCATTGGCTTATGATGATACGGCATCCACTGCAGGACAATCTTACGAATCGTTCATGATTAATGTCGAACAAATGGCTAAGATTCTTGAGGGGATTTAACTAAGCAGAAAGAGAATTTTAAATTTAAAATGGAGATGGCTATGTAGGAAATGAGAGATATGCATAGCCAACAAATTGCACCCCTGACGAATCAACAGGGAGAGTCCAGTCGTCATAATAACCCAAATTAGGTTGACAGTGATCGTGAAACGGACGAGAACACCAATGCGGAAATCCCGCCCTTTGATAACAATGCTGGGGGTAGACCCTCAGATGATAACAATACGAAGGAAGACCATGTCACTTCTTCCCGTAGTCGCTCGAAGAAAGATATGAGTGAAGATAAGAAGATGAAGGACTTAGAGAGCAAAATCAACGCCTTGATGAGTGCTCAGGAGGTAAAGAAGTCCGGAATACCATGTCGATACCCGAGAGAATGGGAGTCAATCCCGTATCTAGTGAAGTTTAATTTAATCAACTTCACGTTGTTTGATGGAAAGGGTTCCCCTACTCAGCACTTAATATACTTCAAGTCCCATTCAGGAATAATCTCCGGCAATGAACCTTTAATGGTACGGTCATTCGTTGGCACTCTTCGAGGAGCGGCCTTCGATTGGTATCGTCGCCTTAAGGCAGGGAGTATCAAAAGTTAGGACGATATGGAAGACATATTCCTTATGAATTTCTTCGATGACGACATCGAAGTTTCAATCAGAATGTTGTTCGATGAGAAACAGAAGGACAGAGAGTCGGTAGAGAACTTCGTTAAAAGATTCCGGAACAAAGCGATGAATTGTCGAGATCCGGTAAGCGAAGATTTTATTCTCGAGACTTGTCACAACAACCTTTCGCTAGATATCCTGGAAGCCATGGGAATGGCATGGTCCAAGACTTAGAAGGACTTGAAAGTGCAAGGAGAACGAGCCGAACGTTTCCTTAAAAGGAAGAACCCAAGGGTCTTCCCAAGTTGGCATTTGGTCGTCTTCCTCTATTGTTGCTGGGTCGACCATAGCCATGTTCGACATTAGCCTTTTGAACATTTCTCCAAGACTAGCGTCGGAGTCCCAAGCTGAAGAGTCGGAAGAATATTCGTCTTTACCCTTATTAGCAATCTGATCAATGACCTGCCAACAACACTCATCGTCGGACGAGGAGACATAGCCTAAACCTCTTCTGTGGCTATAATAATTATCGGGTTTCTCTTTCGGTACATAGGCCATACGAGGTGGAACTCGCGGACCTCGACCAAAACAAAGACCCTCTCTGAGTGCGAAGTTATATCCGTATCTCTCCATGAGATTACGTGCTTTTGTGTTATATCTGAATAAATGAGGGGCCGGTTTATCACCATCGCCATCTTCTTCCAAGAAGTGATTTGGTATTGAAAATTCCTTCCCCTTACCATAGATGACTTCTTTTTCACCCCCTGTTTTCGCAGGAATGATGAGCGTTGTTCTGAACGAATCTTGAACATGTTTCTTCATCATGCAAGACGATTGAAGTGGTACATATAAGTTAGGATCATTGTATAATCCCTTCATGATATTATCGAGACACAACGAGTACTCTAAATTATCATTTATTGCTATTTCTTTAGAAAGTTGCCATTTACAACTACTATCCGATGACTCTCCATCGTCAAGATTAATTACAATGGGTACAATATCATTAAGTACAAAACCACCATCGTAACCAAACCCAGCTTCGGTATCAGATTCTTCTCTGCTGTGCGTGCCTTGGGCCGATGGTTTAGTATCGGATTCAGCACCGTAGAGAAGAGAGTCAGTAAAATAATTCTCTAAACCCTTAAATGGTTGCTTATCCACGACCACCATCTTGACCTCATTATTAGTGTCTACATACTTAAGACACTAATGGAGGGTAGAAAGGACTATAACGTTACTGTGGATCCAAGGTCGACCTAACAGTAAGTTATAAGAAGTCTCTGCTTCAATCACATAGCATATGACTTCCAACTTTAAATCTCCAATCTGGCACTTTACCGGGATTTTACCCAATGGTCTGGACCCACTGGTTTTGAATCCGTAGATCGTAGTGCCTGTGGAGGCTAACTTACTGGCCGGTATTCCGAGATTATACATCAATCGGAGCGGCATAATGCTAATAGCGGAACCCGGATTGATTTGGATCCAGTTGACAATGCTGGAGCCTATGTGCCCGGTGAAATACAAGGGCCGGTCATGCTTTAAATTCTTTGTTTGCATCTCCTCCTTGGTGAAAGAAATGCAGGGAATGTGTTGTGCCGCGAGGTTGCAATGCTGCACTGAAGGCTCTGGTTCTTCAGGGGATGGTTTTACCTGAGTCAGGAAAACGTCAAAGTTGGCCAAGGCTTCTTCTAGTGCTTCCCTTGTGTCCTTTGAAGGACGTAGTAGCTCATATAGAGTTATTCTAGCAGGTATATTGGCTAACTGCGCCATAATATAGAAGCGCTGTGGAGTGTTCGAGCTCCCTGGTTGTAGGTATAAATTTTGATCTCCCGAAAGTAGGGAACTTCATTTGTATTTATAAGAATGACTTATTACAAACTAATTAATCAAAATTACAACAGAAGCGGAGGGAATGCCCTCCTTATTTAATGTGGGGATTTTCGGTAGCTACAGGATGCTTCGCTCGATTCTCGCACCGAGTCTGCTTCCCTTGGACGGTTCGACCGAGGTTGCTGGCAAGCTTCAGTACATAGTAGAGGCTCGCGTTGATGGAGTTCGAATCTCCTAGTTCGACGGCGATCAGGGCTCGGAATTAGAAGAGGATGCTACAGTGCAAAGATTATGCAAAGATCTTGCCGTTGACCCGATCGGGAGTCGAGGGCTAGTGGTTCGGTTAACTAATTGGATTAATCAATCAATTAACTTATGGGCGAACTGTTGAACGTCGCACCGTTCTATGCTGAATGCTCTCCCACCTTCGAACCTCTTTACTGTGGCTGGAAGAAGCTCTTAAATAGAGGGGAGACAGCTTGGCTGCTCCTTGAATCATGGGATGTGACCATGTACTGTTGAGAGGTATCTTGCGGCTCACCTGTACTATGAGCAGTCATTCGAGGGGCCGTGCTTCATATCACGTCACGTAGGAGTGAAAAGGCCCCTTCTCATATGTTAGACAGCTGCTGCCCAACACTCGAGTGCATTTGGCCAGCTTGCCGAATGCCGGCGAATCCAGACCTTGACTGGGACAGGTGAGGTGAACTACATTTATGGAGGCGCAGGTTGATCTGGTGTCTGTCCGATCACTCGTGCTATGAGCGGCTATTCGACGGGCTTGGAATACTGTGCCCTCTCCCTTCACATCACGAGAAGTGGGATGATGGGTGCCCAGTACTCGAGTGGGTTTGGACAGCTCGCCGGATGCCGGCGGATCTAGTTCTCGACTTGGACGGGCGAGGTGAACTGTATTTATGAGTGCGCAGGCTGATTTGGTGCCTGTCCGCTCACTTGTACTGTGAGTGGCCACTCGACGGGCTTGGAGCACTATGCGCCCTCCCCTCACATCACGGGAAGTGGGGAAGGGCCGTCAAGTACGAATTTGGCTCTCGACTTGTGCAGGCGAGTCGAGTAAGCGGGCAAATTTGGATGATCTTGACTCAGGCAGGCGAGTCGATCATACAGGCGAATCTGGGTAACTTTGGCTCATGAGGGCAAGCATGCCATACCGAAGAATCTAGATGACTTTGGCTCATGAGGGCGAGCATGTCATACCGGCGAATCTAGATGACTTTGGCTCATGAGGGCGAGCATGTCATACCGGTGAATCTAGATGACTTTGGCTCATGAGGGCGAATATGGGGCTCGTGCGGTTTGGGTTCGTGCTAGCGAATCCAACTTGTGGTTACGGCTCGCCCTCCGCCCAAGTAGGCGGTTCCGATTCGCGGGCGGATTCATGTACAAATTCATGGCGGTAATTTTTACCGTCTACAGGGCCGGTCATGCTTTAAATTCTTTGTTTGCATCTCCTCCTTGGTGAAAGAAATGCAGGGAATGTGTTGTGCCGCGAGGTTGCAATGCTGCACTGAAGGCTCTGGTTCTTCAGGGGATGGTTTTATCTGAGTCAGGAAAACGTCAGAGTTGTCCAAGGCTTCTTCTAGTGCTTCCCTTGTGTCCTTTGAAGGACGTAGTAGCTCATATAGAGTTATTCTAGCATGTATATTGGCTAACTGCGCCATAATATAGAAGTGCTGTGGAGTGTTCGAGCTCCCCGGTTTGTCTCTCCCAATCGATTGATTGAATCGAGACTACCTTGGGTTTTGGCCCTCTTGGTATAACGGCTCTTTCTCCTTTATCTTTTGCTGAGTCTTTTCGACTGGTGTCGGGGGAGTCGTGACCACCCCCATTTCTGCTAATGTCTTGGAGGGAATGGTTTTAGTTACCCCCTGTTTAGCTAATTGATCAGAAGCACTCGGATACTTGAAATGGTACTCATTTCCACTCCTGGTAGCAAAGACCTCTTGCTCGTCTTTGGAGAGTGGGAAAGTAGGACTTCCTTCATCATTTTCTTCTAGAATAGCTGCAACTCCATAACAGGACTTTCCTTTCCCCTTTGATTTCTTATTAGATGATGACCCAGCCCATTGTTCATCTTCAATCAGATCAGGATGGACCTATAGAATCTCGTCATTTGGGGCTGTGTGTGGCACAAGTCCTTTCTGGCGTTGTTTGTGAGGATCGTCGTTGACGGTCTTCACCACTACATTTATCACTGGCTCAGGCTGGAACCAGTTCAAAGGAATAGATCTGAAGCTAATCGATACGACATTCACACCCACCTTCTTCTCCTTGGCCGATTTCACTGTAAGGACTCCGACATCGATCAACGCTTGGATCTTATCCTTGAGGGTGTAGCATGATTTGGTAGGATGATGCACCGCTCTGTGGAATGCATAGTATTTTGGGTCGTTAACCTTCTTAGCGTCTTCCTGATCCTGGATTAGAGGTAACTTGATTTTGTTATTCTCCACAAGGTGTTTGAAGAGACCAGGAACTTCGTCCTCCCTGAAAGAATAAATTTTCGAAAATTTTGGTTCTGTAGTCTTTGGCTTTTGTGACCTCTATTGCCATTGCGATTGTTGAGGCCCCTTTTGTGGTTGCTGTTGCTGTTGCGGTTGCAATTCGAACGTTTGGTTCGCATCCACCGCATTTGCTTGGGCTTTCCCTTTACCTCACGGAACAAAATTCTGCTTTGGGGTATTAGCCGCCGTTTGACATCTTTCGGCCTTCTTCCTTTTGAGGAAATGTTCGGCTCGTTCTCCTTGCACTTTCAAGTCCTTCCAAGTCTTGGATGGTGCCATTCCCATAGCTTCCAGGATATCTAGCAAAAGGTTGTTATGACAAGTCTCGAGGATAAAATCTTCACTGACCGGATTTCGACAATTCATTGCATTGTTCCAGAATCTTTTAAAGAAGTTCTCCACTAACTCTCCATCCTTCTGTTTCTCATCGAACAACATTCCGATTGAAACTTCGGTATCATCATCGAAGAAATTCATAAGAAACATGTCTCCATGTCGTCCCAACTGTTGATACTCCCCGGCTTGAGGCGACGATACTAATCGAAGGCCGCTCCACGAATAGTACGCACGAATGACCATACCATTAAAGGTTCATTCTCAGAGATTATCCCCAAATGGGACTTAAAATATATCAAATATTGGGTGGGGGAACCCTTCCCGTCGAACGGCTGAAGTTAATCAGATTAAACTTTGCTGGGTATAGGATTGACTCCCATTCCCTCGGGTATGGACATGGTATTCCGGACTTCTTTACCTCCTGAGCACTCTTCAACACATTGATTTTGCTCTCCAAGTCCCTCATCTTCTTATCCTCGCTCATATCTTTCTTCGAGTGATTATGAGGAGAAGTGACATGGTCTTCCTTTGTATTGTTGTCATCTGAGGATCCACCCCCAGCATTATTATCAATGGGAGGGGTTTCCATATTAGCGTTCTCGTTCGCTTCCCGATCACTGTCAACCTGATTAGGATTATTACGACGGCTGGACTCTCCCTGCTGATTCGTCAGCGCTGCAATTTGTTGGTTGTGCATACCTCTCATTTCCTGCATAGCCAACTC
The DNA here is from genome assembly GCF_001876935.1 of Asparagus officinalis. NCBI lineage: Eukaryota > Viridiplantae > Streptophyta > Magnoliopsida > Asparagales > Asparagaceae > Asparagus > Asparagus officinalis. The sequence continues at coordinate 100,200,544 of NC_033797.1, read as the reverse complement.
TATTTCAAATTTAAAATTCTCCTTCTACTTGGTTAAAGCCTCCTCAAGAATTTTAGCCATTTGTTCGGTATTAATCATGAATGATTCATAAGATTGTCCTGCACTAGATGTCATATCATCATAAGCCAACGTCGAGCAAGCATCTGACGTTTCGTCGTCTGAGGATCGTGACCTTCTGGGTCTTGGTCTGACAGTTCCAGATCGCAGCTAAGTCATGCGCTGAGATACTTCTGCAAAAGGTTCAGGACTAAAGCGTCGCACAGATTTGTCTTTGTCGACCATGTTAATAGTAACTCGCGAGAGCTTGTTACTTGTGCCAGTTGACCTTCTTCTGCAGAAACGCCTCGGCTTAGCCTCGGATATTCCGGTGGAGATTCTTTCAAACACCGAAACCCTTTGTGGGGCCTTACGGCAGCAGCATTCTGACAACACTACCTTGATTATCTTGGCACACGGACAGTGCGAGTCCGTATCTCAGGTATTTCTTTTTCTGGACTTATTCGTACCCCCGGCCCGATAGTACAACTCGTCGATCTGATGACCAGAGCAACCCATCATGTGTTGGCATGACTTCCTAGGTATAACATTGTCATCGGACGAACATGTTTCCCTCTGGGGATAGGACGCTTCATTAGCGTCTCCAAGAGTCACTCGTTCAAATTTACGCCTTTACGAGCATGAAACTCTAACGGGCTCTTGAACTTTGACTCACAATCCGATGCGGTCGGTAATAGGGGTCTTTCCTTTATTATTGTTATTAGGAGGATTAGTACGACCCCAGCCTGAATTGTTGTCTGGGGAACTTTTAACGGCCCCAATCGCTCCTTAACAGGTGTTTTACCTTGATCTTTGGGGAGAGGACCAAGGCGGTCTTTCAGAGAAACTCTGAATTTGGTGAGATCTATGCTACCATATGGCTCCGTCGGAGGTGCGGGGATAGGAGAAACGAGATCTGAAGTTAACGAAGGCTGAATGGTAACTTCATCCACTTTTGTCTTAGGCGCTAACTTTGCCTTCGGCACCCACACCCGTTTGTGCTTGGGCGATTTTTTAACCGCCTCTTCCTTCTGCATTTCTTTTGCTTTTTACAAGAGGACTCGGGCGTGTGGAAGTAATGCGCGACGCTTCTGGATTCGCTCCTCAAGGGTAGAGTGGGTCCTTTTGACGCGGACCCATTTATTCTTCTCTGCTTTGGAGGAGGGGTTGTTTTCTCGCCGTTGTTGTTCTCGGTGCTGTCTAGATTTCAGATCCACATCATAGCAGATCCCATCCATTAGCTCCAAAGCCTTAGCCAGTTAACGCGCAAGGCATTGGCGTCGTCTTTGGCGGGCTCCATTCGAAAGAGTTGGCACGTCTTCACCAGCTAAGCTTTTGCGAGGGGAGGTTCAGATCTACAGCTTGGACCTCGTTGGACGCTGGAGGGGTGTCGCGAGGTGTAAGTGTGGTGGCAGTGAGAGGATCTTGGATCATCAAGCCTGAAGTCCAACGAGTGTTCCTGGAAGAGGAGGCCTTCTTGCACCTGCGGGGAGAGGCAGATCTGGAAGAGGAGGAAGAGAGATACTCTTCATACTTCTGCTGGTTGAATTCATATTCGACCTATTCGTTCACCAGGATCTTGACCGCCGGTTGTGTCACGACAGCCTCTGCAGAGAGTCTGTTAGTTCCCACTGTGGTCGCCAGCTTGTTTCCTTTGAAAGTCTCCTTCGTGATTGATTTCATTATAACTTTAGTCGTTTACAACGAATTCAAATAACAAAAATAAAAAATATAACTCTCTCGAAAATAAACACAATATTCGTTTATCGACTCTTGCTTGCGTGAGTTCTTGGCCGATGATGGGGACGTCAATATCCGTGGACCACTAGACGATCAGATACGATCCAAAGCTTCGTTGATCCGTGAAGGAATCAAGAAGCCGAAGCAATTATCTCGACAACAGCGAGATAATTACTCTTCTTAAGATTACCGTAACGGGTTAATCTCAAGGGAAGAACACGGGAACTGCAGATCCAACAAACTCTTCTTTCCTGCACTGAAGAACTCGATCGATCTCCTCCTCTCTTCTGAAATTCATGCTTCTTCAGTGTTCAGTTCGGCAGGGCTTCGCCAACGCTCGAGAATTCCCGATCTGGGGCTGTATTTATAGGCTTCGGGACCCCTGTTTTTGGATATTGAACGGCTGATTCCCTCTTATCCTTAGTTATAACCACTTAATCACGTTCATGGATGATATTTTATCAGTTAGAATAAATCCAAGCGGTTAACGATCGAAAAATAGCCTTAAACCGCCAAATCAGCTTTTTTCGGGTTGCAGACACCCGTGGGTGTCTTAGCGTGGCCGAGACACTTGTGAGTGTCTCGGCCAAGTCGAGACACCTTTGGGTGTCTCGGGTTGGCCGAGACACCAAAGGGTGTCTGGACTTTGGCTAAAGGCTCGGTTTGCGCATTCCGTTTGTTTTTGCCGTATTTTCATCATCCGAACTCAGAATAACGCGATCAAGAATGCGTTAGAAAACCAATGAGGAAATCTACAATATCCCATAATTGAACCATGTGTGGAGTAAATGGGACACGAGGGGCGCTTCATCTTTCATAAGTGACGTGTAGCTCCCGGTTCATTCGTGTTTTGGTTATTCCGAAATTCCGTTGCTTCGCATGGTCCGTCGACTCACTTCATGGATTTGTTATCATCAAATGAGCTTCTGTGACTCGAATAGAGATGTTCATCATCTCCTCTCCATCTCAAGCCGCGTACAGGGACCTATAGGCAATTTTTGACGCCTACAAAGCGAGATCTATTCATCCTCTCAGATTTTGATGGTATCAACTGTAGGCATGTTGGCCGTGAGCTCCTTGAATAGGGCCGCATTGCTGACATCTGAATCCTAAGTTGAGGACGCTGACGATTGGTCATCTGAGCGAGCATTGTCGGATATCCCGTCAAAATTGTAGTATAAATCCGAGGATGAGGAGGAGTAACCCAGCCCTCTTGAGTCTTGCCATAGTAGTTGTCAGGCTTCCATTCGGGGACATAGGCAGGTCGAAGAGGTGTCTTCCGACCTTTGCCATACTTTAAACCTTCTTTGTGGATGAAATCATAACCCATCCTTTCCATCATGTGTTTTGAGATAGGGCTGTAGCATGAGAATTGAGGGGCGGATTCATCTTCGTCCGACTCATCCCACAATGTACGTGCGGTTTGGTCTATTCTTCTGAAAATGATTTCTTGCTGAGAAACATTTTGAACAGGTATGACAAAGATAGCTTGCGAGGACTCGATCATTTGTCGATTGGTGACCAATGATGAGTGCACAGGCAAGTGCAGAGGAGAGTCATTATGCAACTCTATATTTAAACTGTTGGTCTCATCATTAGACTCTAAACAAGAAAAATAAGCAAAGTTGAGATCTTCATTCAAAATAAATCCGTCCGCTACACCAGCGTCGGTGACAGCAAAGATTTCATAGCCAATTACAATATGTTCAATATGATTAAATACAAGACCTTGATTGCCCTCGGGCTCACTGTTAGCCTCATTGTCGCTGCCAGTTTCCTCAACCGGGGACTCTTCGCCTGATTCGGGGTCCTGGTAGAGCAGAGAATCGGTGAAGGAATTTTCAACCCCCTTGAAGGGTTGTTTTTCTACAATCACTGTTTTCACTTGGTCATAGTCGTCCACATATTTCAAGCACTGGTGTAACATGGATGGGACTATCTTGTTGCTATAGATCCACAGTCGACCCAGCAGCATGTTGTACGAGGGTTCTGCATCAATGACGTAGAAGGTCGCCTCAGTTTTCATGTCACCCAGTCGGCACTTGAGACGAATCTTCCCCAGCGACCTGGTTTCGATAGCATTGAAACCAAAGATGATGGTGGTTGTTGAAGATAACCGCTTTTGAGGTATCCCTAAGTACTTAATGAGCTTTAGGGGAACAATGCTTAATGTAGACCCCGGGTCGACTTGGATGTGGTCTACCTGGGAGGAGCCGATGTATCCTGTGAAGTACAGGGGTTGGTCGTGAGTTATGCTTTTGTTGAGCATGTCCTCTGGAGTGAAAGTGATGCAGGGGATCTGCTGTTTGGACGCCTGGTAGCACTGTGGGCATCCTGTTCCTGCCTCTCCTCGGTGCAGGGGATCTGCTGTTTGGACGCCTGGTAGCACTGTGGGCATCCTGTTCCTGCCTCTCCTCGGGAGTGGGCAAGAAATGTGTGGCTAAGGCTCTGAATCAGTTAGCGCCTCTTGCAGGGCCTCACGGGTTGTTTTGGACAATAGAAACAGCTCGTACAAGGTGGTCCTAGCTGTGATATTCTTCAACTAGGTGAGCAGGTCGAACCGAAAGGGCTAACCGCTCGATCCCGACTGGTTGGGATTTTGTTGAACTGCTGGTGGCGGTCCCACCGGAGGCCTAGCCGGACCTTCCACCATAGGAGGGTAGTTCTTGGAAAGGTCCTTCCATTCTCTAGTGATTAGTGAGTCCACCTCATTGTCGGAATCGGTGAGGGCAGCTACCTCTATTTTGTTATCGTCCGGAATTGCCTAAATGACATTACAAAGCTTAGATTTGCCCTTGGACTTGTTAGAAGTTCATTGCTCATCATGGAGTAGGTCGGGATGGACCCACATCACCTGTCCTGATGGCAAAGTTTATGACACTAAACCTTTCTCTCGTTGATCGTGAGGGTCGTCATTAATGATTTTCAGTTCCGCCTTAGAGATGGGCATGACTCCTGCTGGGGCACGAACCTCAGGGAGACCCATACCGAATTGAAGGGTGACCATGTTTGTAGTCACCGTCTTCTGTACCTTTTCCTTCTTTAGGACCCCTACGTCGTAAAGAGCTTGTAGTTTATCCTTGAGGATATAACATCTGGAGGTGTGACGACCAACAAATCTATGGTATGCACAAAACTACGGATCATCGGTATTGTTCATATCTTCAGGTTTTGTGACCTCCGGCAGCTTGATCCTGTTGCTTTTGAGAAGAGTGTTGAAGGTAGTCACCACCTGGTCTTCCGTGAAATTGTACCGCCTCTACGGGCGTTGCTCTTAGGTTTTGGCCTTCGGGCGCTGAGCTGATTTTGGGGCTGGAGTAGAATCGACAGCCATGATCTCCTTTCCTCTTGACCGAGGGTTTCGAGAGATGTTTGGTTCCGAAGCTCTGCTCTTGGGCTGAGGCTCCTCAGCTTCCAGTCGCTTGATCATGTTTTCAACTTGCTCGCCTTGGCGAACGAGTTCCTTCCAGATTCTGGACAAAATGTCGATTGAGAGGTTATTGCAGCACATCTCTACTAAGGTGCTCAAGGATACTTGGTCCCAGCACTAAAGTGACTGATTCCTAAATCTTTTGACAAAATTGTTGACTAACTCCGTCTTTTTCTATTTGTCAGCCAGCAGGGTGGCCATCGACACTTTTGTGTCATCGTCGAAGAAACTGGCCAAGAAAAGTCTTTCCACATTGGCCCATGACGTGATGGAGCCCGATTCCAACTTTCGAAACCATTCAAAGGCTACCCCCTTTAGGGTGCCGATGAACAGTCTGGTGAGGATGGCGTCATTTCCTGTGAGGAATCCTGTTTGAGATAAGAAATAGTAGATGTGTTGGGTGGGAGACCCTTTGCCATCAAACTGGATGAGGCTCATTGGTTTGAACTTTGTCGGGTAGTAGACCGTGTCCTATTCGGGCGGATAGGGTTTAACCACCCCCAGCTCGTTCATGTTTCTCTGGAGCTTTAAGGCATTGAGCTGACTCTGGAACTTATCGAGCCTCTTGTCTCTGGGAGAACTGCCCGAATGTGAGTACCTTCCTGAGGACTTGTTGGAGTAATCCGAAGGTGGTTCATGATTATCTTCCTCCTCAGTTGTGTGAGGAGGAATAAGCTCACGCTCCTTATTTCTTGAGGGTTTTCGTCGGTTTTGCAAACTTCTCTTCTTCCTTTTCTCACTGAGAAGTTGATCCATCATCTTCTTAAAGAGTTGATGGTTGTCTGTTGTTCTTCAACCTTTTTGGCTAAGTCATCGGAAGTCTCCGCCATGTGCACCCTTGCGTGCTTGCCATAAGCTGAGCTTGAGGTCCGAGATGTCGTCGCTGTCGAGCACACCTCGTCCTTATTGTCGTGCTTGCCATAAGCTGAGCTTGAGGTCCGAGATGTCACCGCTGTCGAGCACACCTCGTCCTCATTGTCATCATAGATGGGCGACAAGCGGGCATAATCGAAAGGGACTGCCTCTCCTATTTGAAGCGAGTGTGTTGATATACACCCCCATCTTCAGTAGGGAGCCATCTGAATCTCGGGGTATATTCATGATCTAATGATTCTGAGTGCCAGGATTTACCCTTCCCTTCCATATTGATTGTGGCTACTTGGAGCTCTGAGTCGTCAATGGCCTGCTTCTTCTGTCGGTTGCGTCTTCGGTGGGAATGTCTCGGCTCCAGAGCCTATTAGGAAAGTCTCTCGAACGCCGATGGTTTTGGTACCTCGGAACATCGGCAATATGCCAGTACTGCTGGATGAGCCTTTCGTAATGGTACTGAGGATTTGCCTTGTAAATAGTGTGTTTGTGAGTTAGGTAATCCCTAAGATCCCCCGCAGGTTGGTGGTGGCTACCCCCAGTGTTGGCAGGACTAAGTGTGTAATTGCACAGAGGAGACTCAGAGGACTCAGCATGTGAACACTTGGGAAATTTCCTAAGTGTTGAATCCATGCGACCTTGCCTTGACAGGAGGGGTCTGGAGTTTGGGCGAGCTCCAGCCAGCTGCTGGCAAGCTCGAGCCGTCTGTTCATTCAGGCAAGGCTTGCTTGCTTGAGCTGCTTGGGCCTTGCCTTTTTGGCTAAGGCTTGGTTTTAGGTGGGCCTGTTGGGCTTCACTTGTTGTGCGAGGCTCTCCCACTTGAGGGCGTAGCTTGCCTGCTGTACGAAGCTCATCTGCTTAAGGGCATAGCTCATCTACTTTGGAGATATGGCTTGGAGGGCAAAACCAGCCTGATTTGGTGGGCTCACCTATCTTGCTAAGTTCGCCTAAATAGGGAACTTCGCTCGTGAAGTAAGGTTCGCATGTATGAGCAGGTTCGCCTGAAATGCCATGTTCACTTGCTTTGGGAACTTGGCTAATGGGACGAAGCCCGTCTGAGTAGGGGGCTCGCCTGCTTGGCTTATTTCGTCATAACTAAGAACTTGACGTTCTCGTTTGGCTCTTCTTAGGCCTGAATAGTAGTTCAGGCCATCATAAGACATGGAGGCTTGGGCCGCTTGGCGAGCGAGAGCTTGTCATCGCCGTCGTTGGGCTCTTCTGGAGAGGGGTATGCCCATGTTGTCAGCGAAGGCGTGGTCCACGTCGACGTGCACTATAGTCTCCTCTCACATGGGGGACTGCATGGGTTGCTTTACAACCTAACGAGCAGCCCCTCAGTTAGCTTTGTCAACCTTGATTAGCTTGGGGGAGGTAGAACTCCCTGCCGTAGCTCGGGTATAGCTTTTGGATGTGGTTGCCTCGGCCACTTGGGGCTGGGCCACACGCACAACTCTGCGGTATCGGCGAGTTACTTTACCGCTAGAGGAAGAAAAAGATAAGTACTCTTCGTATTTAGCTTGGTTGAACTCAATCACTAGGGACTCAATAGTTATCCCCTCCGCAACTTCATCAAACTACGCCACCACCAATTCATCTGAGTGAACAGTCTCTCCCACTATGGTCGCCATCTTCTGTTGGGTGTAAAATTTGGTTCTCAAAGAAGATTTATATTAATTGAATTGTGTATTACATATCAAAAGAAAATCAAAAATTATAAAAGAAGTGAAAAGAATGCCCTTCTTGTTTAACATAGGTTCTTTGGCAATGATAGGATGCCTCCCTTAGTGCTCGTATCGAGTTTGCTTCCCTTAGACGATCCGATCGAAGTTACGGTTGGAGCTTCAGTACGCAGCAGAAGCTCTGGAGTGGTTGAGTTCGACTATACCGAGTTTGAAAAAGTAAGATTAGGGAGGGTTGCAATGTAAGAGTTTGCAGAGAACTTTTAGAGCCTTAAATCCGAGAGTTCGGATGAGTCTACTTTAACAATTCAATCAAGGTGCTAAGAATGTTTTCACAAGCGAACAAGCCTAGAAAAAGCCTCTGTTCGAAGAGCTCCTTCAACCAGCTAGCTAGCCTCTCCACGTCTCTTTCCAAAGAGTCCTGAGTGTGGAATATGCCAAGCTTTTGGAAATATTGTCAGCCCCTTGAACATTGGTCAAAGAGGCTTATAAATAGGCAAGGGATGGCATGAGTCATCTCTTGATTTGTAGGACGTGACCACATATGGGTGAGGGGCTCCATGCCCTCCCCTAGCTATGGGATGTGACCACTATAGGGGTCATCATCTCCTAAAACGTGGGTGTAGGCTGTCTAAAAATCACAATAGATAGTTAGTCTCCGTCAAGTCACAACTAAGAAGGTTACAATCAAATAACTTTCTTGTTAACAAAGGGAGGCTACAATTAGAGAATTCTCCTATAGATCAAAAAGAGATTACAAGTCAACAATTTCTTCAAACCGAGAGGCAGAATTCATCCCTATAGTCAAAACATAAGTGGCTACGTTCCAAAGGTCAAAGCAATACGATCACTACATTAACGCAACTCAAACACAATACAAACGCAGCGTAAATACAGCTCTAAACGCACTGCGTTCATAGCCGTTGAACGTAGCATAAACGCGGTACTAATTCAACCGCGGACGCAACTCAAGCTCGAACGCTGACGCATCATCCAAAAGTATACGCATGTTCAGGCCCAGTAACGCACGACTTGTGTTTGACCTGTTCAAACCTGATCCGGCAGTCCCGAAACTGCTCTTCACCCACGAATTGGGGAGGTGGTTTGATTGGGTTGTTATACCCGATTAATAGGGCGACTAAACCCCCATATAGGCGCGGATTATGGGGGAAGTTACACCCCTAATACCCCTATAAATATCAACAAACTCAACAGAGTTCGGGATCAGATTTGGAGATCAGATTCTGGAGAGGAGAAACTCTGGAGGCAACAATCTTCAACAACCAAAGACTATCAGATATTTGAAACTTGGATTCTCAACCGAATTATTTTGGTTCAAATAACTCTTCTGCACCAGAGTTTGTTACCGGTCCTGAGTTACAAAACTCATTAAGAGTTTTTGATCAGTTCGACCACACAAGTCAGTTGTTCCAGTGAATTGAGACATTCGGATCGTCAACGGAGAGCAAATTCAACGTGAGTATTCGAAGGAAGCACTCCATCGCCACCGTGAAGAACCCAGAATTAAACAAAGGGGAGAATCAAATTCATTCTCCTCTCTTTTGTAATCGGAATTCAAATTGTAATTAAGATTGAGAGAATACAAATCAAATTTTTTTTATTTTCTTTACTACAAATTTTCCCACAAACAAAAGATGGCGACTCCGCTGGGGACTAGCTTTTCTGACGAAGAAGTGGTGGCACAATCCGATGTCCATCTCATTGGAATGACTGCAGAAACTCTCGTTGTAGAGTTTGATCAAGCCAAGTACGAGGAAGCTCTTTCCTCTGGATCGCTTAGCCCCAAGGCTAGGCGCAACATCCGAAAGATCTCCAAAGAACCTGTTGTTGAAATGACGAAGAAAGACCTATCCTTTGGCCAGAATTCATCAAGCAGCCTCTCCTCCAAAAGAATGGGCTTAACCTCTGCTGAACTCGTCCAACGAGATAAACGATCAGCGACTACATTGACACAACGTGTTACGGGTCACAAACGACCTACAGAAGAAGCAAACTCTATAAACACCAATGACATTGCTGCAGAGGCTCTGAAACAAGCCAAGAAGAACGCCGCTCGAAGACGGAGAAGATCCATCCGATGTGCGCATCTTCGAGAAACCCGATCCCTGGTTCAACGCAAGGATTGCGTTTTTGAGGCTCTGCCCAAACATTGCGTTCCTACTCCAGAATGCGTACTTCGCGGTAATGAGCCCAACTATAAGCCTCGGGTGATACAGCTTAAACGCGATCCTCAGTGGTGCGTTGTCCATCCAAAACACAGTGCTACTAAAGGTAAACACGCACCTTATGAGTGCGTCCAAATAAAACAGGACCCTAAGGGGTCTGTTTCATCAATTAAACGTAGGCTAAAGCCTGGTGTTTACAAATCACAACGCGACCCTCACGTTTCATCTACAGAACGCGATGTGGTCCGCCAAGTTCAAGGGAGTCGACATGGGCTTAAGATTCATGTCCAACAAGAACCAGTCTCGCCCACTCAAGGACAGGGGGTTTTATTTCCGACCTCATGCTCGACGAGGAATTACTCTCAAGTCTCTGATTTGTGAGAATTACTCTCTAGAGGGAAACCAACGCAACAAGTAGATCATTCATGTCACTGTGAGCGGATTATTTTAGCAGTCCTTTCCGAATGCCACTGTTGTGCACCTGAACCCCGCCAATCTGTGTTCGACAGATTAACGAACGTTGCTAGACATGTCAAGCGACGACGTCATCATAAGAAGAAAATAGCAAAAGATGAATATCCTCAGGTCACTATTAATGTGATTGGCAGAGGGAAAGCCTCGGCTCCCAATTCTGATGAATCAGAAAGAAGCCATTCCCGGACCGTTCGGGAAATTTGTGACGAGTTTGAAGGAGTATATCGACACACTCGGACGCGGACAGGAGCTATCCGCTGGGTTAACTATCAAAAGTTGGCCAAAGGGATCATTTCCGATGATAAACATTCGCCAATCGTCGAATCTCAATCTTCAAGCTCCATCATAGCACGAGAGGTTTCCGTTTACATGACCGGAGGCCCCGAGGATTTAGCTAAAAGAGTTGACGAACACCACGTCATGCTCCAAGCACAACAGGAGACACTTCTCCAAATGAAGGATATGCTGGCCCAGCTCCTTGCTGAAAAAGGTCAAAGACCAGAATCCTCCCGGAGGACAATCTCTAAAGGAAAGCAAAAAGTGCCCAAGAACTCGGAACATGAAACTCACAATTTGGAGTCTTCTTCCGAAAACGAGAGGGAGATGGAAAGAGAACCGAATCCTCAGTCAACTAAAGTGGATGAGCTAGAAGCCCACCTCAACGCAATAGCCAACAGAAGTGAGCTTCGTGAGGAAGGGGTGATACAGCCTTATCTTGCTGAATGGGATACAGCTCCCTATCCGCCGAAGTTTAAGGCTCCGACTTTACAACCTTTTGATGGTACAGGGTCGCCGAACCAACACATCTACTACTTCAAGTCACAAACTGGTGATGTGGTAGCAAACGATGCCATCCTGACCCGTTTGTTCATTGGTACTCTTAAAGGAGTTGTCTTCAAGTGGTTTATGAAACTACCTGCTGGATCTATTCAGAAATGGGTAGATTTGGAAAGGATTTTCTTAGTCAGGTTCTTCGAGGACGACACGGAAGTTTTGATCCCGACTCTTATCGCTACCAAGCAAAAGAAAGGAGAGTCCATCAAGACTTATGTGGAAAGATTCCGTAGCATGGCATTGCGATGCCCGTCAGGTATGACCCAATCAACCTTAGTTGAAACTTGTAGGCATAACTTGCAGATCCAGCTCCTCGCTCAGATGGGAGTGGCAGAATATCGCTCCTGGAGATAATTAGTTTTGCAAGGAGAATAAGCTGAAGAGATTGTTGCTCGGGTCAAGGCTGAAAAAGTTACTCAACCCAAGCCACAACAGCAATGCAACCAGAACAATGCGCCGCGCTCTAAGGGAAAGGAGATGTTAGCTGCCGATACCGACGCACGCACGCCACCTGGGAAGCAAGGCAAAGCACCAAACCAACAAAGAGCGCCTAAGCAGTACTCGTTCAAAGAAGAGCATGTGGACACTCTATTCCAACTACTTCGGAAGAACAACAAATGCAGCTCCCCGAGATCAGAAAACCTGATGAAGCAGGGAAGGTGGATGACCCCAATTACTGTCGCTATCATCGGTTCTTGGGACATCCTACCAGAAAATGTTATGTGTTCAAAGACATCTTACAAAAATTAGTGAACGCTAACGTACTTACCCTAAAGCCGGAGCAGAAAACTGTATCCACTAACTTGATTGCGGTCCAGTTCGGTGACTTCCTCCCTGTAGCTGCTACAGATGGCGTCATTCCCATCCGTAAAGGGGAAATGCACTTAAAAAATACTGATTTACACAGTCAGAAGGAAAGGGGGTTAGTACCCCTCACTACCCTAAAAGGGGAGATCATGTGGATCCATCCTGACCTAATTGAAGATCAACAATGGACAAGAACCACGTCTAAAAAGAAGGGAGGCAAGGCTAAGTCATCTAACATGATTAGCCCCTGTAGGAATGAAAATGATGGCCATCTCAAACCTCTCACCGACTCGGAAGAAGAGAGAATCGTCTTCGCAGCATATCCAGGAGACAATCCTAGCACTCGGTCAGGAAAGGTTTATTTGAAAGATTATAACCAGCCTGCCTAAGAAGTTGAAGAACAGCCCCAAGACGCTGGGGGTTCTGTAACAAAGAAGTCGGTCGATAAAGGGAAACAAAAAGAGCTCCAGTTCAACAAAAATCTTCACCAGGAACTCGGGGAGTCGAGCGCTCCCTTCCAATTCAATGTCATAGCGCAGCTGGCCAACATACCAGCCATGATTACTCTATATGAGCTCCTGAGGTTATCCAAAACTAACAAGGAAGCTCTAATCGAAGCCTTAAAGAACACGGAGAGCTTTATCACTCAAGTCACTCCGATTTCCGAAGCTTCTGAAGGCCAATCCTACCGGCAATGTCTGCAAGCAGCGAGGAGTTTACCTTGCATATCATTTACTCAGGAAGATATGCAGGTTGAACACAAACATGACAGACCTCTGTACTACACAGGGTACATTGTGTCGTCAGAAATCAGTCGTGTCCAAGTTGACCCGGGCTCGGCACTCAGCATCATGCCTTACAAAGTCATGTAAGTCTTAGGGATTCCCATGCATCGGTTGAACGCAAATCAGACTACCATCTTCGGATTCAACGCTAACAGCACTCGGCCCCTAGGAAAGATCAAACTCAGATGCCTGATTGGAGATCTCAAGTTTGAAGTGACTTGTTACATCATAGATGCGGACACGTCCTACAATCTATTGTTGGGACAACCATGGATTCATGCAAATCGCATTGTCCCATCCACCCTCCATCAAGTTATGAAGTATGCCAATGAGGAAGGAGAAGTTCGAACCTTGATTGCAAAAAAATACCCTTTCAAAGGAGTGGAAAACTTCCACACAGTTTTGGTCTTCAACTCGGAATCACAGGAGAAAGAAGAGGTTGACAGCGATAATGAAGCAGACGTCAAGCCAGATCCTGAAGAAGATTATCCATGGGAGTTAAACTTCAATGTAAGGGGTCCAATTGAAAATAATAATAATGTACCGAGTGAGGGTGAGTGGTGCATTAATGAAGATGAACAAATACAGAATGAAACTAAGACAGGTACCAGCTCATGGCACACATTATGTGTCGATGCATTACTAACATTGCCGATTAGGTCATCCTTCGCTTCAGATGAAGAAGCAGAAGATGCACAAAAGGCTTTCTTCAAAGTCCCGTCCAAAAGGAAAGGGCAGAGGCCGATCCATTTCGATAAAGTTAAACCCGAACCACTCAAACGGGGAAGTTCGAAAGAAGATGATGGAGTTCCTCAATTCCATTACCATGAACCCAATTCTATACATTTGATGAAACGAATGGGATATAACTTTAATGAAAAACAGGGTTTAAACTTCGGGAAATGAAGGCGAACGCCGATTCGAATGTCTCTAACCCCCGAAGGAAAACCTCAGGAATATTATCAAAAAATCGGAAGGGGTGTGGGCTACGTCACAACTCCCTCTATTTCAGAAAATGAAATCAGTAATTATTTGCGTCTGGACCATTCATCTGGAACATCCTCATGGGAATCCGACAACAGTGTCGGACCTTTCTTTAAAAGTTTGACCGCGAACATGGTTTCAACTAGTCATTCAGATGAAGACGCAGGAGGTAATGAAGAATTGATCGAGTCAACCAATGACCCGTGGATCAAACGCCTTAACATATTGTGGGATATGCGTTTCGAACAACACGAACCACCTACTGAAGATAACGTAATTCAGATCAACATGGGGGACGAATCCGACCCTAAACCGATGTTCATAAGCAAAAGCCTATCACCATCCGATAAAGAAGACCTTATATCCCTTATCAGAGAATATATAGATGTCTTTGCTTGGAATTATGAAGATATGCCTGGCCTCGATCCAACGATCGCCATGCATCGGCTTAACATCGATCCGGATGCAAAACCCATTAAACAACAACGTCGGTTTTGTCCAGAGATCATGGAAGCAATTGAGTCCGAAGTTAAAAAGCTTATAGACTCGGGTTTTGTCAGAGAGGAACAACATCCGGACTGGGTAGCCAACATTGTGCCAGTTCTTAAGAAGAACGGTAAAGTCCGTATATGCATCGACTTTCGTGACCTTAACGCAGCTTGTCCAAAAGACGAATTTCCTCTTCCCATCACTGATGTCATGATCGATAATACTTGCGGATATGAAAGGATGTCTTTCATGGATGGATTCTTCGGAAACAATCAAATCAAGATGTACCCTAAAGACGAAAAGCATACTGCATTTAGATCTCCACTGGGGGTGTATTGCTACACAGTGATGCCATTCGGCCTAAAAAACACAGGCGTAACTTATCAACGTGCAATGAACGCCATATTCCACGAACATCTATGAAAGAAGATCAAGTGCTACGTTGACGACATAGCAGTAAAAAGCCAGCATAAAGGCGATCATCTTACAGACTTGAAAACAATGTTCGACATCATGCGAGTACATCAACTGAAGATGAACCCGACAAAATCGTTCCTTGGGGTATCGAGCGGAAAATTCCTAGGATTTATTATCACGTCCAAGGGAATTTCTCTTGATCCAGAGAAAATTCGCGCTATCCAAGACATGCTACCCCCGAAGAATCTCAAAGAACTCAGGGGTTTGCAAGGGAGACTGGCCTATATTCGGAGATTCATATCAAATCTTTCAGGGCGCTGCCAACCTTTCTCTAAGCTCATGAAGAAAGGAGTATCCTTTGTTTAGGATGGGGATTGCCAAAGAGCATTCGAGGAGATTAAGAAATATCTTACCCAACCACCGGTTCTTGTAGCCCCAATATCAGGAAAACCATTCCTGTTATACGTGAGAGATATGGACCATTCTCTGGGAGCTTTATTATCTCAGAACAACGATCAAGGTCAAGAGCAAGCCATCTATTACCTAAGCAGGACTATGATGGGAGCCGAACACTAGTATAATCCAGTTGAAAAAGAATGCCTCGCTTTAGTATTCGCAGTCCAGAAAATGCGACATTACTTGGTAGGACAAACAATTCATGTCATCTCTAAGGTGAATCCCTTGAGAGTTCTAATGACGAAACCGTCATCTCTAAATTACCGGTTGGCAAAGTGGGCTATCCTCTTGTCACAATATGACATGCAATTCATGCTCCAAAAAGCAGTCAATGGTCAAGCATTGGCAGACTTCTTAGCCGATCACCCAGTGCCAGGGACATCTAAGCTGTATGAAGGATTGCCCAACGAAGTCGCTGAAGCTTGCGTCACTCAAGAAGTTACGCAAGTGTGAAAATTATTCTTCGACGGTGCATCCCGAGCAAATCCTCATGGAGTAATTACCGCGGGAATAGGAGTGGTGTTTGTCTCTCCGAACGGTCACGTGATCCCAAGAGGATTTTCTCTGATCGAACCCTTCACTAACAATATAGCTGAGTATAATGCTCTACTACTAGGAATGCAGTTTGCTGAAGAACTTAATATTCGACATCTTGAGGCTTACGGTGACTCTCAGCTAATCGTAAATCAAGTCCGAGGAGAATACAAAGTGCGTCATGAGGATCTGATCCCGTATTACTTCGCAGTGCTAAAGCAAGCTAAGAAGTTCGAAGGTTTCTTTATTGAGTATGTTCCGCGAGCTCAAAATGCTTATGCTGATGCTTTAGCCTCATTGGCAACCTCATTAGCATTGCCCCCGGGGGCCAAAACTACAATTCCTGTTATGGGACGCGAGTTATACTGTTCCAAGATTCCTATAGAGGAAAGTTCAGACAAGACGATGACAGGAGAAGTCTGTACAACTTCGATGGAGCTTGAATTTAGGGATTGGCGATTCCCGTACATCGACTATGCCATATACGAAATTTTGCCCGATGACCCTAAGGAAGCAGCCGCTATCAAACGAAAGGCCCTCCAATTCTATTACGATGAAGTTTCTTAAATCCTATATCGTAAATCACATGATGGAGTTTTGCTTCGATACCTCTCTCGGAAGGAAGCAAAAGTAGCCCTCAAGGGAGCTCACGATGGAATGTGCGGAGCTTATCAGCTTGGAGCTAAGTTAGGAGATTATCTCTGACGAATCAGTTATTATTGGCTTAGGATGTTCTCAGACGCAGTGGGATACACTAAACGTTGTCACACATGCTAAATTCATGGTGATTTTATCCATCAAGCACCAGAAAACTTACATCCCACATCTGCTTCTTGGCCATTCGAAATGTGGGGCATGGATATTGTGGGACCAATTTCTCCTCCGACTTCCAAAGGATGCCGGTTCATTTTGGCCGTAATCGATTATTTCTCCAAATGGGCGGAGGCAATCCCGCTAAAAGAAGTCAAGACAAAGAATGTGATTAAGTTCATCAAACATCACGTCATCTACCGCTTTGGAGTCCCTAGACGAATAGTTCACGAGAATGTGATTAAGTTCATCAAACATCACGTCATCTACCGCTTTGGAGTCCCTAGACGAATAGTTCACGACAACGGGACACAATTTGTTAGCTTCGGATTTTAGAGATTTTGTGATAAATTTCGCATCCAAAGTGTTGCGTCCACAGCATATATCCACCAGCAAATGGCCTTGCAGAAGCCTTTAACAAGACCATTGTGAAGCTTCTCAAAAAGTTTGTTTCCAAGAGCCGATGTGATTAGGAAGAAAGACTCAGTGAATGTTTGTGGGCTTATCGCACAATGGTGAGGACCCCTACAAGAGCCACGCTGTTCTCTTTAGTATACGGCTGTGAAGCTGTACTACCATTAGAGATTCAAATCCCTTCCCTGAGAGTCAAGATTACAACCGGGCTGACAGAGGAAGAGAAACATCAATGACGTCTTCAAGAACTCGAAGCCTTAGATGACAAACGACTTCAAGCCTAACAGTAGATCGAATTGTACCAAGCCCGCATCTCTAAATCCTATAACAAAAAGGTCAAAGAACGGATTTTCAAGAAAGGCGATTTGGTTTTGGCTAATCGACGACCTATGGTAATGACCTGCAAAACCAAAGGGAAGTTCAATCCCAAATGAGAAGGACCTTTTGTGATAGAGACAGTCTATTCCAATGGAGCCTACCGTCTCATCGATAAAAAAGGCGATAAACTCATGATGCCAATTAATGGGAAATTTCTTAAGAAATATTACCCATAGATTATAAAGTCTCTTTTCACCAAACTTCCCAAGTAAGCCAAGCTGGGGGTTGCCTACTAGGAGTATGATTGCATAAGGAGTAGTAATTTGTTTCTCTTACTGTATACGTCGTCAAGTTAACATTACACCTCTGACGATTGAAGTTGTCGAGAACTGTTATAATAAAGAAAATTTCCCAAAATCTACCAGAAAATCGTCAGATTGATTTGATTCAGTGGAAAAGTCTTAACAACTTAGGATACACTCCTAAGGTTGCAAGAAAAAGCATCTAGCCTCCCTGAACGCAAGTTCTATAACTGCGTTTCAAGTCTCTTGGATGCAAGGCCCGACACTACGTTTTTGGTTTCTATAAAGGGGACAGACTTACGTCGAGTTCATTCAAACACGGAATTTCAACTATAACAAACTTCCAGAGGTTACTCTAACAATAGCAAAGAAGATCCCCAACAAATTGGAATGCGTCAGGTCTCCCTAAATGCAAGTTTTATAAATGCAGCTTAAGCCTCAGGGTTGCGTTCAAGCCTGTTTAGACGCAAGGACAAAACCATGCGTCCTTGACTGCTAAAAGGAGATAGGCCTACGTTCAAATCATCCAAACGCAAAGGGGTAATTTTCAGAAATTCCAACATCACAAAGAAACCACAGCATTTCAGAAAAACACAGAAAATGCAAGGAAAAAACAAGTAGTAGCATTGCATTTCATGCAGATAATAAGTGTTTGGAGAAATAACGTAAAGTTATTACAAAACCAAAACAAAAATAAAAGTTGCTGGAGCTTAAAATAAAGAGAAGCTTAAAAGATGAGCTTCTGTTTTAGATACATCTTTTTCGTGCTTCGCCAGCACCTCTCCTTCAACCCTCTTGCGTAGCTGGACGTCAGAAGCCGCGGTAGCAGCAAAAGCCTCTTGTTGCAGCACTTGGATGATCTCCTTTTCTGCTTGGACCCTCGCCTTGAGGGTAGCATCCCCAAGATTGAATTCCTCTTGGGTTATCTCCCCTGCAACGAGTCTGGCCTTGGCTTGGAGACACTGCTTCTGCAAGCTCCAGATGAGGGCCTTCCTCTCCAAGATGTCAAGAGCTCAGGATCTGGCAGCAACTCTCTCTTTCAGCCTGGCATTGCTGATTGCCCATTGTATCTTAGGCCTCAGGTTTGTCTGCTTCAGCTCCTCTAAGAAACAAGCGGCACCTGAGAAGCGGTGGATCTTCTCTGCACAACGCCGAGCGTGATAGAGGTTGACTTCAGCCAGATTATTCAAGCTCTCCTCCATGGAAGCTTGAAATTCAAGGAAAGAGCCCCAACCATGCATCATGATGGAGAAGGCTTGCTTCACCTGATTCTCCAAGCACCTAAGGAGGAAGAGAGTGCAGTCGGGTACCGGATAGGAAACCTCATCAGTTACCCGCTTGAAACCCTCATTCGGGAGGATCATGGAGATGGGCGGAATGAGAGGGGCGTAGCCCGAATCATGGGATATGAGGGGCTCAGAAGCAGAAACCCCACCTTGCAACAAAACAAATAAAAGCAAAGTCATTAAAAGAGATGAATTCAAGCGCAGTGATATAGACATGCGTCAAGATCAACTTGAACGCAAGGGATCTAGACCCGCGTTAAATCATTGTGAACGCAGTGAATTAAAATTGCGTTATAAACTTTCAGGACGGTAAGGCTTAATCCTGCATCAAACGCAGCAGGATCAAACCAGTATGTCAAAACAAAGGGATCGACCCTTCGTTTCATCAACGAACGCAGAAGCTTCTTCATGCGCTCAAGATTAAGGGATCGACTCCTCATTTCATCAAGGAACGCAGAAATTTCTTCCTGCGCTCAAGATTAAGGGATTGACCCTTTGTTTCGTCAATGAACACAGGAACTTCTTTTAGCGTTCGAAATTAAGGAGATGAACAGTTTTCGTCAAAAGACGCAGAAATTTCTTTCTACGTTCAAGATTGAAGAGACGAATCGTATTCGTCATCATCAACCAGAATCCATCTAAAGGATTTTAAGAAAACTTATTAAAAAGAATGCTGGGAGTAGATCAATTTTACTTACCTTAAGGACCGGACGTCGGTGAGGGCGACGTCACCGGCGACACAGAGGTCAACCCAGGAGTGTCCCCCGACGGCGACATTCCATGCTCAGCCACTCCGTCCTTCCGTAAGCAGACTTTCTTGAAAGCCATGGCCGGAGACAAGGTGAAACAGTCGAAGATTTTTTTAGAATTAACAAGAAGAAACTCGTTTCTGAGTTCAAGAAGGAAGTTTAAGCGTTTGAGGCTCTTGACAAGACTTATCAGGCCTATTTATAAATAATTAATGACGGTGATATGGAGTTCCGAGACTCCTGCCAAGTATGGTCTATTCATCATCATTATAGTCGTTTGGACTTCTGATGAGACGCAGGACAAAACCCTGCGTTTAAAAGATATATAGGCGAAGCCAGACGCGACGATCAATAGATGCATTCAAATACATAACGCTGTTACGCAGCTCAGTTCAAAGACCCAAACGTAGGGGGTACCTCTGTCCTTGCGTTCTCAAAATATGGTGCTGAATCGCTACAAACCACGTAGTGAGACATTCTAAAACCAAATCACTCGACAAAATTGTCGAGGTGGCATCATATTTACAACGATTTTCATTGTCATGGAGTTTAAACCCCGCCTACATCGTTCCGTCACATAATGATAATTCTTTTGTCGGAATCAACTTATCGACTCTCGTCAATAGAGCGATAGGTCCTCAAAGTTGCTCTGATCGCAATACTTTCAACTTATCGACTCTCGTCAATAGAGCGATAGGTCCTCAAAGTTGCTCCGATCGCAACACTTTCAACTTATCGACTCTCGTCAATAGAGCGGTAGGTCCTCAAAGTTACTCTGATCACAACACTTCTAACTTATCGATTCTCGTCAATAGAGCGATAGGTCCTCAAAGTTGCTCTGATCGCAACACTTCTAACTTATCGACTCTTGTCAATAGAACGATAGGTCCTCAAAGTTGCTCCGATCGCAACACTTTTAACTTATCGACTCTCGTTAATAGAGCGATAGGTCCTCAAAGTTACTCTGATCGCAATACTTCTAACTTATCGACTCTCGTCAATAGAGCGATAGGTCCTCAAAGTTGCTCCGATCACAACACTTTCAACTTATCGACTCTCGTCAATAGAGCGATAGGTCCTCAAAGTTGCTCCGATCACAACACTTTCAACTTATCGACTCTCGTCAATAGAGCGATAGGTCCTCAAAGTTGCTCCGATCGCAACACTTTTAACTTATCAACTCTCGTCAATAGAGCGATAGGTCCTCAAAGTTGCTCTGATCGCAACACTTCTAACTTATCGACTCTCGTCAATAGAGCGATAGTTCCTCAAAGTTGTTCTGATCGCAACACTTTCAACTTATCGACTCTTGTCAATAGAGCGATTGGTCCTCAAAGTTGCTCTGATCGTAACACTTTTAACTTATCGACTCTCATCAATAGAGCGATAGGTCCTCAAAGTTGCTCCGATCGCAACACTTTTAACTTATCAACTCTCGTCAATAGAGCGATAAGTTCTCAAAGTTGCTCCGATCGCAACACTTTTATTTTGTCGACTTCCACCGATAGGGTGACAAGACCACAAACTCACCATGTTAATATGACACTTCTGAGATTTATAAGTTTCTTCCAGTGCTTAAAACAAAGGCATATAAACAATCTATCCTTTTATATTAAAACGGTATTTCATGGTTCCATGTCAGAATATGATATGCAAAAGAAACGATAAAAAACCAAAACAGCACTACTTTTATTCAAAGGAAAACAAAGCAACAAGAAGATAAGTGTTGTTTGTACCAAAAGAACGATACAAAAATAGACTCGTCAATTCATCAAACTGAATGAGGCAAGCTGAGACTTAATGTCAGAAAGCTTCTCTTCATGGTCAGCTCGCACCAGCATCTCATCCTGTTTCCGAAGCTCGTCCTCGCTAGATAACATGGCAGCAATCTCCTTCTTAGCCTCTTCAAGAGCACTAACTTCTGTACGATAATCTACCAGAGAGGTTGCGCTTTAGACATTGAGCTCAGTGACAATGGCTTCTTCTTGTTTGAATTGAGCCTTCAACCTAGCCAACTCTACTTTAGTGGTAATGATCTTCTCTCGTAAATTCTCTAAAGAAATATTAGAGAGTGCTAGCTCAGCCTGTTTTTGAGCATGCAACTTCTGCAGATGTTCCACCTGAACTTCCTTCTCAGCTATATGACGCTGAGCTACTTCATACTTATTAGCTTCTTCGGCCCGGATGTCCTCAAGCGTCGACACGATCTGCGCTGGGATGTCGGCCCGACCCAAGGCCTCTAAGAACCTCAGTCGAGCCTCTAGGCGTAGAATGGCCTCAGAGCAACGCTCAACTATCGGGACATCCCCCACGAACTTGAGGTTGTTTAAACTATTTGTGAGCATAGGCTTGAAGGTTTCAAAAGTATCTCGACCGGCCAACACAACCTCAATCACTTTCTTTGTTAGACTTTCTAAGTAATCAAGAGAAATCTTGAGGAAATCTGGCACATCCGTGGGACTCAAAGCAGCGATGGGAGACGGTACAGAAACTTCCGAATATACAGAGCTAAGTAAAAGTCCAGCAGGTGATTTTGGCATAGTGGCTTGAGAGGGAACGTCGACATCCAGTTGAGATGGACTTGATTGAAGAGCCATAAGTTCCCCCATTTTAGATGATCTTGACATCCATTTTAGATGATCACATGTTCCTATTTTTATTATTTTGTCATTGTAACAATATACATTGTATACGCGTGTTATTTTTTTAGTATTTATTTTATGGTATTTTTAGATATATATGTCTTTTATTGTGTCATCATTGTTTGTTGTTCATTCTCTATTCATTATTTTTGTTACTTGTGTTGTGTTTTACTTTTTCATTCTTTTATAATTACTATTTTCTTTTCATTATAGTGTATTCATATAGATTATTATATTTACGATGTATACTTTTTATTGATTTATAGTCATTCATTATTTCTAGTATCAACTGTATAACTGTGTTTATCTAAAATATATCGGTGTTTTTATTATACGAAATTATGATCTTTTTATGTTTTTATTTGTTTATAAATCTATTTTATCTTCCATAGTTTATGTTTTATGTATTATACATCTTTATTTATGTATATTTATGCTGATTGTATTTATGTGATTTTGCCTATTATGTAATATATTGCTATATCTGAATTGATTTTATACAGTAATGATTATTATTGTTGTATCTTATTTACATTTATTATTTTACTTTATGAATATTACTAATATTTCTGATCCCCTGATTTATCATAATGTTTATGTTCTTTTTATATGTTTTATATAATATGTTTATTTTGAATCACTTGTTTACTCTTACGTCTATTTTATCATATAATATTTTATGACTATTTCCATCATAATTTATCTTGTTAGCATGATTAGTACTATGAGTATTTAGACTTTTTTATATGCTTATTATTATGTATGTGTTATCATTTTTAACGGCTATTATATATGATGATTTTATTTGCTATATTATATAAACATGTTTAATATTTGACTTAGTATTGTGTTTTGTATGATAATTATTTACTGTCATACGATCTCAAAAATTATTGATTATAACTACAACTATTTTTATTGAATTTATCATCATGTTCTATCTTTACTATTTGCTATATTTGATTATTATATCTATGTTTTCTTACATGCGTTTATGTTTTGGTTGCTTTAAATATATGTTGCCATAATACTATCTTTGAATCTTTTTAACATAATTGCAAATTTTTATTTTCGGAATTTGTGTCTTATATGTATTATTTGGTTGAATGTGATTTGCTGATTGTATTCATGTGTTAGTTTGTAATTATACTTTTGTAGATCTTGAATGACTATTCTACTAACTGATTGTATGATATTTTTATTGTGATTTGATATTTTTATTATTTTCATATCTCTTATGTTGTTCCTTATATTTGTCTAAACTATATGTATGTTTGATTTTTTGCTATTTTGTTTTGCTTATATACTCTTTAAATATTTCTTTTGCTTTTGCTTGTATATAATTCATCTGTTAACTGTATTGTGTTTTATATTTTTGTGTTTATCATATTTACCATCTGCTTACGTATGAATGATTTATATTTTTTTGAGATCTTTTTATCTTTTATCTTCTTTATGTTTTTATTTTAATTATTTATATTGTTGAGTTGATATACTTTATCATATGTACTTGTGTTTGACAATTGTTTTAATTACGTATTTATATTTCATATTATATTTTTATATGTTATATATCTGTTCTATTTTGCCAATTCTGTGTTATTGATTATATATTCACACTGTGATGTGTTATCTTATGATACTATATCAATAATATTATGTTGATATTATATTTTTCTATAATTGTATATTCGTTATTGACTTCTTTGTTATTAAACTATGTTGCCCGATACTAATATTTTTGCCTATGCCTAGATGTTGTGTTGTTTTATAATTTGATACGTATCAACTATTTTATTTACTATATACATGCTTCTTTATACCTATGTAATCTTTTTTTCAATATATGTTCACTCTCTTTATGTTACACTTACATCATTCTTATTATTTATACTACATACCAGACTTTCTTATGACCTTATGTTATATACATTCCCATGATGATTTGCGTGTTTTTTATACTTCTGCTTTATCATTATTCCTGCTTATTTATATCCTCTGACTATACATTATTGATCTAAACTATATACCTTTTACTATTAACTGTTATCATCATATTCTACTTGTTTGGCTTTGTATTTGACTTGCACATATAACTTATATTTGATATTGATGCCTAATGCATTCTCATAACATGTTTCATGCCTTATATATACAATATGTGAATTCACATTCACATTTTCTCATCTTCTTTATTTAACGAATATTATATCTAAATGATGCTTTGTATATAATATTTTTATTACTTTTCTATATGTGTGCTATAAATATTATATATTTACTTTATAGGATTAAATATTATTTTGTGTCTATAGTCATAACTTAATGTTTTATTATAGTGAATTATATATTTATATTCATATATCTCTAGTGTTTTTATTATAACGAATTGTATATTTATATTGTGATAACTCAATGTTTGTGTGTCTCTATTTTGACTTGTGTTTTTCTCACACTCTACTTATGTATATGCAATTTTATCTTGAATTCTTCTCTATATGCGTTGCGTAGAGTCTCTCTTTCCATATCTCATCATTGGGTTCTTTCTTATTTTAATTCCGAGGATGGAATTTGTTTTAAGAGGGGTAGAATGTAATGACCGTAAATTTTTTATACCAGTTAAAATAATTTTTTGGTATTTTAAAATATTCAATAATTACTTTCGAAAGAGTATTTATATTTTCTCGATTTTCTAAAATTTTCTATGATTTAAAAATCCAGATTATAATTATTTTAGTGATTTTACTAATATAAATTAAATTGTTAAACTAATACTTGATTATTTATTACTGTTATTATTATTGTTAATGGCTATCTTATATTGATTTTTATCCTATTCCATTCCCTCGTATTTTTCTGTATTGTTTTCTTATTTTTTTAGTGTATTTTGCCTTAAGCTCCTAACCTAACCTAACTCTGCTCTCTCTCTCTCTCTCTCTATATATATATATATATATATATATATAATATATATATATATATATATATATATATACTATAATATATATATATATATATATATATATATATATATATATATATATATATATATATAATATATATATATTATATATATATAGTATATATATATGTATATATATATGATATATGTATATGTATATATATATGTATATGTATATATATATATATATATATATATATATATATTATATATATATATATATATATATAATATATATATATATATATATATATATATATATATATATATATATATAGGTGAAAACTTATGTCAACTTAAGTGGATAGGGAATAGTGTATCCAACAAAGTTTTTAACCACTCATATTATCTAGGGATCCTTGTATTATATAAAAGGTGTTTTATATTAATAAATGTGTTGGCTACAAACTTTGGTGGACATCAACTTAAGTTGATAGGAGTCTTGCTCTTCTGCTCTCTCTCTCTATACATTATATATATATATATATAATTATATATATATATATATAATTATATATATATATATATATATATATATATATATTATATATATATATATATATATATATATGTGTGTGTGTGTGTGTGTGTGTGTGTGTATCTCATATATATATACAACACACACATACACACACACACACATAATATATATATATATATAGGAGTTTCGTTTGTATTAATAAGAAAGCTTATTTATAAACTAATGATCAATGTTTAGCAACAGAAGCAGAGGGAATGCCCTCTTTGTTTTGTGTGGGGACTTTTAGGTGGCTATAGGACGCTTCGCTCGATGCTCGTATCGAGTCTGCTTCCTTTGACTGTTGACCGAGGTTGCTGGAGAGCTTCAGTAGCACAGTAGAAGCTCGAGTCGAAAGAGTTCGGGTCTGCTTAGTTCCAGCCGGGCGATCGGAGCTCGGAACTAGGCAATGGTGCTGTAACACAAGGGTTATGCGAACAGCTTGGTCTCAACTGCTTTTCTCCAAGTTTTTTGACCCCTTTTAAAGTTTACTGGAAGAGGCTTTTAAATGGAAGAAGGACAGCTTGACTACTCCTTGAATTATGGGATGTGACCATACATTATTCGGAGACGTCCTGCTGTTTATTCGTACCGCCAGCGGTCATTCGAAGAGCTGTGCTCTGCATCACATTTCGTAAGAGTGGGAAAGCCCCTCCTCGTATGCGTGTCAACGGCTGTCAGATGCTTGCGTGGATCTGACCAACCACCGAGCGCCGGCGGCTCTCGTCCCCTCACTTGGACAACTGAGGTGAGCCGCATTTATGATGCATTTATGAGGGTGCAGGCTGCTTTGACACCTGTCTGCTCACTTGTACCGTAGGCGGCTATTCGGCGGGCCTGGAGTACCGTGTCTTCTCTCTTCAGGCCAAGAGAGGCGGGAAAGCACGTCCCTGGCACTCGAGTGGGTTTGGACAGTTCGCCGAATGCTGGCGGATCCGTCTCCTGACTCAGACAGCCAAGGTGAGTCGCATTTATGAATGCTCAGGTTGACTTGACACATGTCCGGTCCTTCGTACTGTGCGTACTATGAGCTACCGCTTGACGGTCTTGGAGTACAGTGCCCTCTCTCTTCGGGTCGAGAGAGATGGGAAGGCCTATCTTAGCACGTGGGGTGGCGGATACGGGCGGCCCTGAGGTTTGCAGGCGGATTCGACTTCGGACTCGGGCAGGCGAGTTGCGTGAAAGGTGAATTTCCGCTATCCCAATTGATCTCAACTCGTGCAGGCGAGCCGATCATTAGGCAAACCTAGAACCGAGTACATTTGACGTCTACACGGTTTAGGCCCGTGCTAGAGAACTGAGCGTGCAAGCTCTTGAATTTCCCGTAGGCCCATGGAGGCATTTTTTACCGTCTACAAGACCCCCTTCAAAGTTTTCAGACCTAAACCGGCTCGTGTGTGGTCTGGAATACTTTGAACAAAGAAATTCTTGGTGAAGCAAGCGCATTTGATCTCTTTTAGGATTTTTAGCAAACCATCAGCTATCAACGGGTTTGACGTGCCTTTACCGATTACCGTTTGAATCAGGCTAGCCATACTATTCCCCTCAGTATGATGAGTTGCTGAACAGCTTCTCTTAGGCTTAATGCTAAGATTTCTGCTCTAACCCCTAGCCATCTGAGGCGTGGGTTTAACCATTTAAGCGAGGTCATTCTATTGGCTTCGTTTGTAATTTTACCTTTAAGGGCGAATGAATCGTCCAGGCGAAATTAGTCTTTGGGAGCCGAATTTCGTGCGACTCGTGGGGTCGGGCCAAGTATTCGTAGGCGAGACCCCCCTTTTTGGGGCGGAACCAAATCTGATGGGAGATGAGCCACGTGTTTGCCGATAGGGCTTCGTGCTTCCCAGCTAAGGCGGCGCGGTCTAATCGGGTCGTGGTGATCGTGACTTGACAACATGATGTCAGCTTCGTGTGTTTCGCCCCACGACGCATCGTAGCCGTGGTTTTCGAACCAGGCCGTTAGATCAAGTCGTGGGTTTTGGTTCGGGTTTCGGGCTTTGACCGACCCGTTCTCCTTTTCAATGGCTCTTTCACAACTGTAGAACGAGTTGTGAAGGACAATCTGGGCCGTCGATTTCGATCGTGGCCAAGTTTCTTGAACGCGAGTGTCTTGCTTTGCAAGTGCCATCAGGGCCAGGCAAGCCCTTTCGCCTTTAAATAAGTTTCGTCCTTCTCCTCTTTTTGAAAGTTACTATGTGTGAAAACCTCCAAAAGAGAAAGAATTCCCGCTTCGTTTCAATGGCGCCGAAATCCAAGAGGTGTAAAGTGAGGGGAAAGGGTGCCAGACGCTACTCCGACCGCCTGGCTGCCGGTGTGACCGCCAATGTGCCTGAGGCGCGCTCGGGTAAGTTGAAAAAGTTTGCTTTAACGTTCTTGTGTTGGTCACTGCTGTCGTGCCAGGAAGATGAGTGCTGCTCATTTTGCCTTGGTGGGTTAGGCAGTCCCCGTGATTTTGGTAAAACTGCCCCTTTTTAGGCGGATTTTACCTTCATCCGTGTTGGGCGATTCTAACCTTTATAGGCGAGATTGGTCTCTATCAGGCGAAGGTGAACTCGTCTTATGACAGGCGAGTTCGACTTTCGTCTAGTAAAGGAAAACATGGCTTATGCAAGCGGATCTCGTCATGTTGGGCGAATTTCGCTCCTTGACAGGCGGATCTGCATCTGTCTCCTGATTTTTCTTGACTTTGTTTTGCAGCGACCTTTTCCGACCAAGCCCTCCCAAAGGGCGTGGCCACCGGCTTCGCCGGAGGTGAAGGTAATCCAGCGCCTCCCCGATTTCCTTCCTTGGGTCCGGTGCCCGTCTTCTCCACCGATAAGCCGGTTGGCTCGACAAGGAGAGTCACCGATGGGCACCACCTGACGCTGCGTGAGTTGACCACTGACGCGGTGTTGACAGACGAGGACAGGGCGGAGCCGCCGAAGCCTCAGTTTTTGTTTGGCGATTCTATCACCGATCCTTCCGCTCTGCTGCTCAAGGAGAGCAGATGGTTGCGTGTAGTGGAGGGGACTCACTATTACCTTCCCATCATGCCGAGGGGGTTCTCGATCGTCGGGCTACGGTCTTTCGCGGTCCCTCGAGTGATGAACTGGGACTTGACCCCCACTCAGGACGGGGTCACCTGTGGCGTCTTTACAGGCTCCACGGTGGGATATGGGGTGGAGGGCTCATGTAAGCGCGTGACGGGTCTGCGCCCTGGCCTACTGTCCAATGAGCCGCCTGCAGGGGAGTCGACAGCGGTAGCGGAGACCTTCCGTCACTGCTTCTTTCGAGTAGGTGGGAGTTTTCCCCCAAAGGACTTCAGAGCCCCGGGGTGGGTATATTCTGCGCCGAGCAGCGATATTTAGTGGTCCAAGATCACCGATTGCATCCTGGCTGAGAATTCTGACCTCAGGAATTCGGAGCTGTATGCGGCTATTCAAGCCACTCGACATGGTTTGAGGATTAATACCTCTCAGTTCCACAGCATCCTGGAACTGTAACTGTGCGGAAAGCGGCACCTTCTTCACTCCCAACGGTGAACTTGGTATGTCCCCTCATGAGATGTATGACGTGTGAGGGCTTCCTTTGGGGGACTTTCCTTATGAGGAGTACATCCCAGACCAAGATGAGATCGACCAGCTTTCCGACTGTTCCCCCTTGGTAGTAGAAACTCTGTGGGAGTTGCTCTGCCATTATCACATCTGCCTCAGCACCTTGGGGGCTAGGGATCACAAGAGGAAGAAGAAGAGGACTCCGGGAATCAGTCACAAGAATTGGGCTGACTATCTGTTCCCTGGGAACGATGTCAAAGGGAATCCTGCTCTTCCTCTAGGCGGGTGCGACCAGGCTGAAGTGGAAAGGAGGATGGCTCAAGTCTGGAACGGTCTTCCATTCGTTTCACCACCAGGCCATGTCCCCTATTTCTGGGAAGGCTCTGTTCGCGGGGTACCTCATGTTGTGGCTGAAGAGATGCGTGGTCCCCACTCATTCCTTTGAGGCGCTCCCGGTGGAGGTGGTGTACCCTGCGGTTTGCTTAGTGTTCGCGGGGAAAGTTGGTGTTTTCTTCATTATCGATGTCATTGCACTCAGTTAACAACTTTATGCGTTACAAGAGATCCGCGTCTTTTTATAAGATCACGGCTTACAAATGAAAATCAAAATTAAAACAAAGAATCAAAATTACAACTTCTCTCTTGTGAACAAATCGGGCAAGATCCTGTTATTCTGGTCTCTTGCTTCTGTGGGTTGTTGCCTGCGCCCGGGGTTGCTTACGTGTGGACACGCAGCGTGATCTGCGATTCAGTAGATCTAGCGACGTATTACGGGTATTATGCCACCAAGGAGAAATAGCCGGGAGGGATCGTTTCACCAAGGAAACGATCGCTCGAATCTCGCCGGATCTAAGAGCCAAGCTTAGATCCCGGAGTGTAACGACGTAGCATCTGAGGATTAAACTCTGCTCGAAACTCTGCCTTTTTGCCCGGTGCTGGTGCTCTGCTAAGAATCAAATCCGGGTCTGCCAAGTCTTCAGCGCTTCAGATGCTCCGAGTTGAGGTGACAAATCCGGCAGAGGTTTCGGCTCTTCTCCAAAGTTTCAAAGAACTCCGCTGCAATGAACCGCAGTACCAGCGCCTATTTATAGGCCTCTCCAGAACTGTGGCGTTTGCACAGTTCTGAGCCATAGCCACCCTAAGGTGGCTCGGCCCATACGCCGAGCCACCCAGGCGGTGGCTCGGCCTTCGCCGAGCACCTCAGGGTGGCTCGGCCTATAGGCCGAAGCCACCCTGGGTGGCCTCGGCTTGTGCCGAGCACCCTAGGCGTGGCCTCGTCGCTTGGCCGAGCCACGCCTGAGGTGGCTCGGCCTTGGCGAGCACCCTGGAGTGGCTCGGCCACCGGAGCCACCCTAGCGCGTGCTCGCTTGGCGCCGAGCACCTACCTGGTGGGTTCGCTTCGGGCGAGCTTCCCCCAGGTGCGGCTGGTTTTGTCGTTTTCCGTTGTTTTCGCGGTTGTTTTGTCGCGTTTTCGGTTTGGTTTTGTTGTATTTGTTGGACTTGAATCTCTCTATC
>NC_033797.1:100159291-100168778 GCF_001876935.1 Asparagus officinalis | reverse complement strand
AAATCTCTCGTACGCTCACCCGAGCGACTCTTCTGAGGCTGGGGGTTGTCACCAACCGCCCGTAGAAGATCTCAGAGAATTCTTGACTCACAAACGCACTATCCATGAGGCGAGTCCTCAGTGCCACTGCGAGAGACTCATCCACACTGTCCTCGCCGACTACCAGTGCGTCGGAACGGCGAAACCCTCGGTGTTCGAGAGGCTTTCTCAACAGTCCTCTCGACCAAGGCCCACCCGTCGAAGGCGCCGTCACCAGAAAAGACGCGCTGCTAATGACCTGGAGCTCTCATCCGCCATAGTTAACATGACGGACAAGGGGAAGGCGGTGCTCTCCGACTCGCCAGACTCGAACTCCATCCTGAGACCTAACACTCGGTTCGCTCGACGCCGGCAGGAAGGCATATTCCAGCGAACCCGTAGTCGCAGGGGGGCAAGTATTGGGTTTAACTATTCCACCTTAGTACCTCCCTCCTGCGGCGTAGACGAGGTTCATTCGGCGGCGGCCACATCTCAGACCTCGCGCTCAAGTCAAGACGCGCAGGCGAGAGTGCACATGACCAGACTCGATACCGAGCAGACAATGGCCCAAAAACTGGAGGAACAGCAGGCGACCATCGACTCTCTAAGAGAAATGATGGAACAACTGTTAAACAAGAAAAAGAAGAAGAAGAGGACCCAACGTCCCTTACCCCGGCAAACCAGGGACAAGGAGTGGGTACCTCCTCACCGTCCAGCGGCTGAGACGGAGGATGATCGACAGTCCGATTACTCCTCCAAAACATCGATAGGAACGTCGCACACCGCGGATAGCACCCGTGACAAAAGATTCGACGAGTTCCAGGACCAACTGAACGCGCTGAAGCTTCAGCAAAACATGAACAAGCTGGGGGTGGTACGTCCCTACCCTATCGAATGGGACACGGTCCCATACCCAGCGAAGTTCAAGCCGATCAGTTTGGTCCAGTTTGATGGCAAGGGGTCACCCTCGCAACATATCTATTACTTCATGGCGCAGACCGGATTCCTCACCGGGAACGACGCCATTCTCACCCGACTATTCATAGGTACCCTCAAGGGGGTGGCCTTTGAGTGGTTCCGCAAACTGGAGCCTGGCTCCATCAAGGCATGGGCCGACGTTGAAAAGCTCTTCCTCGCCCGCTTCTTCGACGACGACACGGAAGTGTCAATGGCCACTCTCCTCGCTGAGAAGCAGCGGAAGTCGGAGTCGGTTAACGACTTCGTGAAGAGATTTCGGAATCGATCAGTCCACTGTCGGGACCAAGTTTCCGAGGCGACGCTGATTGAGATGTGCCGCAACAATCTGTCGATCCATATCCTGTCCAAAATAGGGGCAGTTGAGACCCGGACTTGGAAGGAACTTGTTCGCCAAGGCGAGCAAGTTGAAAATATGATCAAGAGGCTGGAGGCCGAAGAGCCGCAGTCCAAAAAGGGAGCAGCAGAGCCAGCTGCGCCGAAGAACCCTCCTCGGTCGAGAGGAAAAGAAATCATGGCGGTCGACACCGCCCCGGCGCCAAAGGCTGCTCAAAAGCCTAAGCCCAGGCAGTTTGAGCCACGCCCCCAGCGGCAATATGATTTCAAAGAAGACCAGGTGGTGGCAACCTTCGACACTCTACTCAAGAGTTGGCGGATTAAGTTGCCAGAAGACGTCAAGCCTGAGGAGGCGGACAAAACCGGTGACCCAAGTTACTATGCATATCACAGATTCCTTGGCCATCACACAACCAAGTGCTACGTCCTCAAGGACAAACTCCAGGCTCTCTACGACGCGGGGGTCTTGAAGAAAGAGAAGGTCCAAAAGCAAGTGATGGCGAACATGGTCACTTTGAGCTTTGGGACGGGTCTCCCGGAGGTTCAAGCTCCGGCGGGGATAATTCCTATCCCCAAAGCGGTTTTGAAGATCACTAATGACGATCCTCACAACCAGCGGGGAAAGGGTTTGGTTCCACAAACTTTGCCATCAGGGCAGGTGATGTGGGTCCACCCGGACCTCCTTAATGATGAGCAGTGGACTGCACAGCCTTACAAGGAGGCTAAGATGAAGCATTGCAACGTTGTCTCCGCCATCCCAGATGGAGATGACACGACGATGACTGCCCTAACCGATTCTGAAGAAGACACCAACGTCTTCGCCACGAGGGCAGGGAAAGAATTTGCGAAGGAATATCCCGCGAGGGCGGAAAACCCGGCAGGACCTCCCGCGAGGCCAGCCGCAGCAGTCCCTCCCAATCCAGATGGACGTTCAACGTACTCGCGCAACTGAAAAGTATCCCCGCGCGAATCACCATGTACGACCTCCTCCGGTTATCCAGACCTACCCGGGAGGCCCTACAGGAGGCGTTGGCCGACGCAGAGACATTCTCGACCCATTTCTCAAAAGAAACAGGGACCGAACAGGGCTGTACGACTTGCTGCCAAGTCTCCGAGAGACGAATCCCCTGCATCACTTTTACTCCTAAGGACATGCTCATCAAGAGCACATCCTATGACTGGCCGCTGTACTTCACAGGATACGTTGGCTCGGCGAGAGTGGATCGGATCCAGGTTGATCCAGGGTCTGCGCTGAGCATCGTGCCCCTGAAGTTAATCAAACATTTGGGGATACCGTCGAAGCGCCTAGCCTCGACCTCGACTACCATCTTCGGCTTTAACGCCACGGGTACTCGCCCGCTCGGCAAAATCCGCCTGAAGTGTCGGATAGGCGACATGAAGACGGAGGTGACGTGCTACGTTATCGATGCCGAACCCTCCTACAACATACTCCTGGGATGTCCGTGGATTCACGGCAACCGGATCGTGCCGTCCACACTACACTAGTGCTTGAAGTACGTGGACGATTACGAGCGGGTAAGAACAGTAGTGGCCGACAAGCACCCTTTTAAAGGCGTCGAGAACTACTTCGCGGACTCTCTGCTGTACCAAGACCCCGACCAGCCACCAGCAGAAGAACTGGAGAGTAGCAATGAGGCGGACAGCGAGCCGGAGTACGGTGACAGCTTAATTCTGAATGACTTTGAGTCAATTGTAATTGGTTACGAGAGTAACCATGTAACCAACGCCGTTCAGGCGAAAAGACTTATCATGAATGAGAAATCCGACTTTGCTTATTTGTCATCTTGCTCCTCGTCCGAGGATGACGCACCTAATAACTTATGGTCGACACTCTACAGTGAGTCTTCCCTACACTTGCCGGTATGTTCGTCATACGTCTTCAAGACGCGGCCGATCGAGTCATCGCAAGCTGTGTTCGTCGTGCCAGCACGGAATAGGTATCGAAAAGACATCATCTTCGGTCGAATCGATCGTCCCCTACGCACGCTATGGGACGAATATGAGGACGAAGACCCAGCGCCCCAGTTTTCGCAATACAGTCGAGTGGCGAAACGCATGATGAGCGACATGGGGTATGACCTCACTCGCTTGGAGGGCCTAAATTATGGCCGAGGACGTAAGACGGTCATCAAACCCGCCTACGTCCCCAAAGGAAAGCCCTCAAATTACTTCAACAGAACCCGGAGAGGCTTAGGCTACTCCTCCTCCTCGTCAGATTTGTGTTTTAACGTCGACGAGGACTCCGACTATGCATGTTCGGGGGACCAATCGTCAACAACCTCAGCTTGGGACTCGGACGTCAGCGTGAGGAATCTATTCGATAGCCTCACAGTCAACATGGCTACAGTGGATCCCGCCGGAATGGCAGAGGATGAACAACTTCCACTCTATGACGAAACGTGGGATCGCCATGTTAACGCCCAGTGGAACAGTCGCTTCGAACAGCGCGAACCACCAACTGAAGACGAAGTCCTCCAGGTGAACATGGGTACTGAGGCGAATCCCAAACCCATATTCATCAGCGGCAGTCTGCCTCCTCAAGAAAAAGAGGATCTCATCGCCCACATACGGGAATACATTAACGTCTTCGCCTGGAATTACGAGGATATGCCTGGCCTGGATCCGCGGGTCGCCACGCATCGCCTCAACATCAGCCCTGACGCCAAGCCAGTCAAACAACAGCAGAGGCGATTTCACCCCCAAGTCATGGAGGCGATCGAATCTGAAGTAAAGAAGTTGATCGAATCCGGCTTCATCAGAGAGGAGCAACACTCCGACTGGGTGGTGAATATTGTTCCAGTCTTGAAGAAGAACGGTAAGATCCGCATCTGCATCGACTTTAGGAATCTCAACGCCGCGTGCCCTAAAGACGAATTTCCTCTGCCCATCACGGATGTCATCATTGACAACACGTGTGGATTCGAGAGGATGTCCTTCATGGATGGCTTCTCGGGGTACAACCAAATCAAAATGCACCCCGAGGATGAGAAGCACACTGCATTCAGAACTCCCATGGGGGTGTACTGTTACACCGTCATGCCTTTCAGGCTCAAGAACGCCGGCGCAACCTACCAGCGCGCCATGAGCATGATCTTTCGTATTGCTATACCGTCATGCCTTTCGGGCTCAAGAACGCCGGCGCAACCTACCAGCGCGCCATGAGCATGATCTTTCGAGATCATCTGCGAAAGACGGTCAAGTGCTATGTAGACGACTTGGTCGTGAAGAGTCGCCGCAAGGAGGATCACCTCTAAGACTTGAAGGCGATGTTCGAACTCATGAGGACTCATCAGCTCAAGATGAATCCTACTAAGTCATTCTTGGGGATGTCTAGCGGTAAATTCCTCGGTTTCGTCGTCACGACGAAAGGAATCCGGATTGATCCAGACAAGGTGCGGGCTATCCAAGAGCTCCAAGCTAAGAGGCCTTCAGGGACGACTGGCTTATATCCGAAGATTCATCTCGAATCTCTCGGGCAAGTGCCAACCCTTCTCTAAGCTGATGAAGAAAGGTACCTCCTTCGTCTGGGATGAGCCATGCCAAAGGGCCTTTGAAGAAATCAAAGCTTATCTCTCAAATCCGCCTGTCCTTGCGGCGCCAATCTCAGGAAGGTCATTCCTCATATATATACGGGCCATGGAACACTCTCTAGGTGCCCTCTTGGCTCAAAACGACGATGCAGGCCATGAGCAAGGCATCTACTACCTGAGCAGAACCTTGCAGGGCGCCGAGCAACGGTACCCGATGGTCGAGAAGGAATGCTTAGCCTTGGTGTTCGCCATCCAAAAGATGCGGCACTACTTGGTTAGCCAAACCATCCACGTCATTTCCCAGATGAACCCCATTCGGGTCTTCATGACACAACCTGCAGCGTTAAACTGGCGCCTGGTGAGATGGGCACTTCTGCTCTCTCAATACGGCATCCACTTCATGCCGCAGAAATCAGTCAAGGGACAAGCCATCTGCGATCTCATGGCTAGTCACCCACTGGGGGTGAAGACCGATCTATTTGAAGATCTGCCGGATGAGCCTCCCGAAGCCAATGTGACTTCATCACCAGAGGTATGGCAAATGTTCTTCGACGGCGCGTCCCATGCAGGCGCAAGCTGCTCTATCGCTGCAGGAGTGGGGGTGGTCCTCACCTCTCCGCATGGTCACGTGTTACCCCGGGCCTTTTCGGTCCTCACCTCTCCGCATGGTCACGTGTTACCCCGGGCCTTTTCCTTAACGGAACCGTGCACCAACAATGTAGCCGAGTACAACGCGTTGCTCATAAGGCTCGAGTTGGCCAAAGAGTTAGGGATCAAGCATCTGGAGGCTTATGGCGATTCGCAGCTCATTGTTAAACAAATGACTGGCGAATACGAAGTCAGGAATGAAGATCTTATCCCACACCACAAGGCGGCCGTCAGACTGGTGGAGTTATTTGAGAGTTTCCGCATTGAGCACGTGCTCCGCTCCAGGAACACTCATGCAGATGCCCCGCATCCTTGGTAACCAATTTGGCCCAGCCTTTTGGGACGGCCCAAAGGGTCACAGTCGCCAGCCGAAAACTTTTTCGACCCAGAGACGTCCCAGAGGCGAACGCCACTCATCAAGCCTCGGATCAGCCAGATCAGGAAGACTGGCGTCTCCCGATCATCGACTATGTCTTATACGGCATATTTCCTGAAGACGCGAAGGAACGAGATTCTATCTGACGACGTGCTTCGCGATTCTACTACGATTCAACCACTAAAACGTTGTATCGAAGGTCATACGATGGCTTATTGCTTCGCTGTCTTTCAAAGGCGGAGGCGCAAGAGGCCATACGCGAAGCGCATGACGGCGTGTTGGCGGAGGACCTGCATCCGACGAAGGCGTCTTGGCCCTTCGAGGCATGGGGGATGGACATAGTCGGGCCAATTTCTCCACCATCGGCGAAAGGCCATCGCTTCATCCTCGCAATCACCGATTACTTCTCTAAATAGGCCGAAGCCATCCCCTTAAGAGAAGTCAAGACTAGCAACGTGATCAAATTCATCAAGCACCATGTCATATACCGATACGGCGTACCCCGGCGTATCATTCATGACAATGGCACGCAATTCGTTAGCCATGCCTTCACCAGGTTCTGTGACAAATTCAGAATACAGAACCTCTCTTCCACGGCCTACAACCCTTCGGCGAATGGTTTGGCCGAAGTTTTCAACAAAACGATCATCAAGATCTTAACCAAGCTGACTTCCACTAGCAAGCGCGACTGGAATGAAAAGCTAAGCGAGAGCCTGTGGGCATATCGTACGACGGTTCGCACACCGACCGGCACCACGCCCTACTCATTGGTATACGGCTATGAAGCCGTATTGCCATTAGAGATTCAGATCCCATCCCTCCGTGTCGCCTTAGCGACGGGAATGACGACTGAGGAAAATCACCAGCTACGACTCGTAGAGCTCGAAGCACTGGACGACAAGCGATTGGAAGCTCAGCAGCACATTGAGTTTTACCAAGCTCGAATGGCCAAGAGTTTCGACAAGAAAGTCAAACGCCGAGCCTTCAAAAAGGGGGAGCTGGTGCTCGCCGTTCGTCGACCAATGATCCTCACTTCAAAGAAGAAGGGGAAATTCCAATCCAAATGGGAAGGACCATTCGTAGTAGAAACAGTCTACTCGAATGGTGCCTATCGCCTCGTCAAGCCGAATGGCGACAAGATCATGATGCCCATCAATGGCAAGTATCTGAAGAAGTACTACCCATAGTGCTCCTTCGCAAACTCCCACGAGTGCACGAGTCTAAACTGGCCCTCAAACCCTCCAACTGGTACACGAGGATAAACTGTTCCTACTTTACCCACTCTGGCGAAAGCCTCTGGAGGAATTCAATTCGCCTATCTCCTTCAATGAGATGGCGGATCCACTAAAGTCGTTCATATCACGACAAACACATTCAATTCGCATATCTCCTTCAATGAGATGGCGGGTCCACTAAAGTCGTTCATATCACGACAAACACATTCAATCCGCCAATCTCCTTCAATGAGATGGCGGATCCACCAAAGTCGTTCATATCACGACAAACACATTCAATCCGCCAATCGCCTTCAATGAGATGGTGGATCCACCAAAGTCGTTCATATCACGACAAACACACTCAAAGTCGTTCCAATCACGACATTCCCTGTCACGTTAACATTAAACCTCTGACAAAATCACTCTCCAATCCTTTTCCAAAGGATGATGGGTCCTCAAAGTCGTTCCAATCACGACATCCCCTATCACGTTAACATTAAACCTCTGACACAATCTACTTACCAATCCTCTTCCGAGGAATGGTAGGTCCCCATAGTCGCTCCAATCGCGACAAGACCTCATCAAGTTAATGATCACCTCTGATGATTGGCGCCGTTATTCTTACGAATAGCACAGCCTAAGTAATGGCCAACCATGTGACGTGCTATTACTTCTGTCAATAGTCACACTCCTACGTCCCTGAACTATTTGACCTATTCCAGATGTCCTAACATTGCTTTAGGATAACTGATGGGTAGAGTCTACCAGGCGATGACTCCTACCACAATCAATTGTCACATTCCCAAATGACGACAATTGTCGAAGGCGGTTCGACAGACAACCTGTCTGT
The DNA here is from genome assembly GCF_001876935.1 of Asparagus officinalis. Classification (NCBI taxonomy): domain Eukaryota; kingdom Viridiplantae; phylum Streptophyta; class Magnoliopsida; order Asparagales; family Asparagaceae; genus Asparagus; species Asparagus officinalis. The sequence goes on along the minus strand of NC_033797.1, from coordinate 100,160,807 downwards.
CGGTTCCCCAGACAACAACTCGCCGAAAGGCGAGTCGAAGTCGAGTTCTTCAGTTGGCCGCAAAGGCAAACGTTTGTTCTTTGCTGCAAGCCAAAGGTTACTCTCTCGATCCCATTGGAGCTACAACGCGAAGATCGGAGTTAATCCGATCCCACGCTGTGAGTAACAGAAGGCAAAACAAGAGCCTAAAGTGACTAAGTCCTAAACGGGACAGTCAGAGGCTCGTCAAGTTCAATACAGAAGCCAAAAGCATCCACTGCAAAAAGAACGAAATAGTGCATGCAAGGCAGAAAATGATCAAAACATGAAGCCATTACAGGCCAAAGTTGCGCATAGAGTGTTCAAGGTTGCCGTACAACCGACATCAAATTACAAAAAAAAAGGGGGTTCAAGAGGACAGAAGGATAGACTTGAACAAGGCATTACAAAAACTTCAGCAGGCTGAACGAGCCGATCTTAGCTTTGATCTTCGCGCGCTCCGCCGCACGTTGGATCCTCGCCTCCCCCTTCCCCCTCTGTTGCCGCTGGGCCAAATCCGCCTTACTGGACTCTTCCTCCTGGTGAAGAAGCTGAAGTGCCTTTCGCGCTCCAGCAGCTTCGCCTCACTGCGAAGAGAACCGACGTCCTCAAAGAAAGCTCTGTCCAGATAGGCGTCCATCCGGTCCAAAACAGCCCGGTGCCGCTTCCGCAGACGTCGGAGCTCGGCCTCTTTCGCCTGGATCCGCTTCGCTCGCTCTTCGCGCTCGAGCAGATAACGCAGAGAAGGGGGTGGGGGCACGTCGGAGGAGTCCTCGTAGGCCAGTTCCTCGAGGCGGTACATCCACCCCTCCACGCGCTCAAGCTCCCGCTCACATCGCCGTGTGAGCGAGGCATCACCAGCGCGGCGAACCGCCTCCAAGCCCGCTTCCACAGCAGGAAGCGCGTCGTAGTATCGCTCGTCGCCAACGCTGACCGAGATGGCCATCCCGTGCACCAAACCCACCAACTCCTGAAGGGGCACGAAAGCGGGGTGAGCCACGGGGTCCGGAATCGCAGGGACGGCAGCCGGAGCGCCAACGTCGACGACGGTGGCGGAAGAGCCGACACCCTCCGAGTCACTGTGATCGGAAGCAGAGGCCATGGAACAGAAGAAGTCGCTGCAGCGGTTTTCTTAGCAGATTTTTTTTCTCGAAGCAGGAAGAACTCTGCTAAAAGAGGGGCGCGTGCGGATATATATGCCGAGAAATCCAACGGCTGGGATTCATCACCCCAAGCGATCGAGCGGTCCGAACGCCCTGCGACGCTTCGAACTCGACGCCATTAAAGGCTACTCTCGAGACCCCAAACCGACAGATCGGATTGGGCACGAGAGGCGAAGCGACCGGTCGCTTCACCATAAATAAGCATTAATGCGCCTGCAGAGTCTTGGCTGGCAAGCACTGATCGGATTGGGCACGAGAGGCGAAGCGACCGGTCGCTTCACCATAAATAAGCATTAATGCGCCTGCAGAGTCTTGGCTGGCAAGCACTTGGGCCC
>NC_033797.1:100143734-100159222 GCF_001876935.1 Asparagus officinalis | reverse complement strand
GCCAAGCGAAACTCGCCAGCAAATGAGTTTTGCCATCTACTTGAAATCGCCAACAGTTGAGATTAGCTTCCAAGCGAACCTCGCCGCGATCAAGTCTCGCCTGGAAACAAACTCGTCAATCAATTGAGTTTCACCAGCAATTCGAATTCGTCAGGAGACGAGTTTCACCATCTTAGCGAACTCGCCGTCGCCCTGGTTTCGCCGATAGCATAAACTCATCGGAGCAGAGTTTGGCTTCGAAAAGTAGACTCGTCGTCGCACAAAGGACTTCGCCCGCGATACGAGATCGTCTGCGATTACAGAGCAAAATACTGGAAAGCGACGTATCCAAAGGGTATACGCACAATGAGCGGGCACAAACCTCATTGATACTTTAAGACAGTACATTTGAACAAAGTTATGGTTTTTGCAATTGCGAAAAGTCATAATATCACGTTCAAAAGAAACAAAACATGCACCCAATGTTTTAAGACAATACATTTGAACAAAGTTATGACTTCATAAACAAACAAGTCATAAATAAAATGTCTTAACACTACCACAAAGCAGAAGTCTTAGTCGAACACGCTGAAAGTGGAGATCTCTTCTTTGGTCGCCTCCACCTGGCTCGCGTGGTCTTCCCGAGCCTTGTTTTCAGCAGCCTTCCGGATCCGGTCCTCGCGGTTCGACGCAGCGGCAGCATCTGCTTGGCGCAAAGCTAGCAGGCGTCGAGTCTCTGCCTCAGCGTTCTCATTAACCTTGACCACGTCAGATTGGAGCGCCTTCCACTTCGCCTCCGCCTGCCCTAACTCGGCCCTCAGGCGAGCCATGGTATGATTGAGATCAATGACTTGCTCCTCTAGCAAACGTTGCTGGCTCACCCAAAAGTTAGCCACAGACTCCAAATCCGCTATCTCCTTGGAGCGGGTTTCCTGTTCCAGGGCTTCCTGACGCCCGAAGTGAGCTAGACAGGATGCCATTTTAGCCTCCGGACCTCCCCGTAGCAAGTCCTCTAGCACCATCATGCGTGGCTCCAAGAGACGGAGTTCACGCACGCAACGGGTAGCGAGACGGTTTTCACCTGATCGCCGTAAATCGGCCACGCGATCATAGAGGGACTGCCTGAAGCTGTCAAAGCTACCCATACCGAGTTCGACGAGGGAAATTGCCTGCCTTACAGCACCTTCGAACTCTTCAATACGGGCCTGCCATGGTTGAGACTCGGAGGGAACAAAGCTCTGGCCTGGAGCGAGCGCCGTGATGGGAGGAATTTCGAGGCAAGGTTCGGCTCCCGGCTGGGGAGCGGGATCCGGAGCAGCGGAGTTCGCACGGCCTTCAGATTCGTCGTCTGAAATCAGAATGGGATCGGCCGCATGCTCCTCGGCAGCCGGCACCTCCTCTCGACCTGTAAGACGCAACAAGCGATACAGGGAACAGTTGGGGGAGGAACACCTACTAAACTTACACAAAAGTTGAAGCAAGGAGATACCTTCAGCAGCACCCGAAGAACCAGATTCTTTCCTTTTCTTGGAAACAACCCTCTTCACCTTCGGCGCCATTGGGGGTATGAGGAAGAAGAAAGTCGGGTCCACTCCGGGGAGACCTGTAGATCCTCTTAACAGAGGATAGGGGCATTAAATACCTAAGAGTCCTAGGCGGTTACTCGAGACTCGATTAGACCGTTCAAGGCTGGAACAGTTGAAGGGTAAGGCCGAACAGATCGGATCTTATCTGGACGGACGAGATCTAACGGTTCGTGACCACGATCTGCAACGACGGCCCGAATCGGGCGCGAGAGACGAAGAGGCCCACTACTTCGCATTAAATGCGAAACGGCTAGCCCACGTCCCCTTAACTGACGTACACGTGGATTAACACGCGGCCCACTGAAATCGGAACCCGATCAGAGCCAGGCTTCGCCGTTAGCTCCTGCGAATCCGCCCGCGAACAAAATTCGCCCGCAGTTGAAGTAGACTTGCAGCCGAAATTCGCCAACAAGAATTCCTCTATAGTTGAGGTTCTCTTACGACCAAATTCTGACCAATGCATGATTACGAAAATGGAGCACACACGTAAATGACAATAAGCCAAGAAACAAAAGGGACAATTTCATTCATGAGAAAGAAGTCCTATTACAAGCAGAAAACTAAAGGCGAACTACAGGGATTTCAACTTCAGTTCCGCCCCACGAATTTCTTCAGCATGGCGAAGCTCAAGCCTCCTCAGGACCTCTCGACGAATATCTTCCTCCGTGCAGGAGATCAAGTCCTGAATAACCTCCCTGACATCCTTGAGAGCTCGATCCTTCTCTGCAACGGAGCCAGCAGTCAACCGCCGGCGAGACTTTACGCCCTCCAACTCCTTTGCCACGTGATCGCGAGCCTTCTCTTGAACGGCCAGGGCGGCCTGTGCTTCGGCTACAACCTGTTTCAGCCTCTCTACTTCGAAGGAAAGTCGGGAGAACTGATTATCGACCGTTTCTTCCTCGCGGGCCACTTGTGCATCCTCGGCTCTGACCTGCTCCGACTCTGCCGACAGTTTTAACTCTAGTGTCATGTTCTCGTTCAGGCGGCGATCACGATCCGCCAAAGCTACTCGAACTTCGCGGGAGGCGAGATCAACAAGAGTGGAACTCTCCGCACGAAGAGCGAGCAGCTGCCGAACAGCCCCCTCCACTTCGTTCAGACGCTGAAAATAGGGCCTCGCCGCGGCGGCGCCGAGCCTCTTACGCAAGAAGGACGCATCGTGTTCAAGAACTTCCCTGAATTCTTCGAAGGGGCAATTCTCCTCCAAGACCAGCCGGGTGCAGTGGGCCAAAGTATCTTCGAAATTCGCCAGAGCTCGCTCCACCTGCGTTTTTCGCCAGCGTTCCAAGGGAGAGAGGGCGACCTCCTCCGCCGTAGACGAAATCACGGTCGAGGTGCCTATAGCCATAACCGTAGAAGTAGGCGGTACATCCACCCCTCCACGCGCTCAAGCTCCCGCTCACATCGCCGTGTGAGCGAGGCATCACCAGCGCGGCGAACCGCCTCCAAGCCCGCTTCCACAGCAGGAAGCGCGTCGTAGTATCGCTCGTCGCCAACGCTGACCGAGATGGCCATCCCGTGCACCAAACCCACCAACTCCTGAAGGGGCACGAAAGCGGGGTGAGCCACGGGGTCCGGAATCGCAGGGACGGCAGCCAGAGCGCCAACGTCGACGACGGTGGTGGAAGAGCCGACACCCTCCGAGTTACTGTGATCGAAAGCAGAGGCCATGGAACAGAAGAAGTCACTGCAGCGGTTTTCTTAGCAGATTTTCTTTCTCTTTTTCTTAGCAGATTTTTTTCTCGAGCAGGAAGAACTCTGCTAAAAGAGGGGCGCGTGCGGATATATATGCCGAGAAATCCAACGGCTGGGATTCATCACCCCAAGCGATCGAGCGGTCCGAACGCCCTGCGACGCTTCGAACTCGATGCCATTAAAGGCTACTCTCGAGACCCCAAACCGACAGATCGGATTGGGCACGAGAGGTGAAGCGACCGGTCGCTTCACCATAAATAAAGATTCCGACTGTTGGACAAACTCGCTGACTGCTCAAGTTTCGCCTACAGTTCAAACTCGCCGGGCAAATCGAGTCGGGTTTCCAACACAAGCCCATTATCATACGGGTTTCGCCCGCAGCATAAACTCGCCAGCCATTGAGTTCCGTTGCCAAGCGAAACTCGCTAGCAAATGAGGTTTGCCCTCTACTTGAAATCGCCAACAGTTGAGATTAGCTTCGAAGTGAACCTCGCCGCGATCAAGTCTCACCTGGAAACAAACTCGTCAATCAATTGGGTTTCACCAGCAATTCGAATTCGCCAGGAGACGAGTTTCACCATCTTAGCGAACTCTTCGTCGCACAAAGGACTTCGCCCGCGATACGAGATCGTCTGCGATTACAGAGCAAAATACTGGAAAGCGACGTATCCAAAGGGTATACGCACAATGAGCGGGCACAAACCTCATTGATGCTTTAAGACAGTACATTTGAACAAAGTTATGGTTTTTACAATTGCGAAAGTCATAATGTTACGTTCAAAGAAACAAAACATGCACCCAGTGTTTTAAGACAATACATTTGAACAAAGTTATGACTTCATAAACAAACAAGTCATAAGCAAAATGTCTTAACACAAATCATAAAACAAAGGTCTCAGTCGAATACGCTAAAAGTGGAGATCTATTCTTTGACTGCCTCCACCCGACTCGCGTGGTCTTCCCAAGCTTTGTCTTCAGCAGCCTTCCGAATCCGGTCTTCGCGGCTCGACCTGGCGGCAGCATCCGCCTGGCGCAAAGCTTGCAGGCGTCGCATTCTTACTGACCTTTATAACGTCAGACGGGAGCCCCTTCCACTTCGACTCCGCCTGTCCTAATTCGGCCCTCAGGCGAGCCATGGTGCGGTTGAGGTCAATAATTTGCTCCTCTAGCAAATGTTGTTGACCCACCCAGAAGTTGGTGACAGACTCCAACTCCGCTATTTCTTTAGAGCGGGTCTCCTGCTTCAGGGCGTCCTGATGCCGGACATGAGCCAGGCAAGACTCCATGTTGGCTTCCAGACCTTCCCGTAGCAAGGTCTCTAACTCTATCATGTGTGGCTCCAAGAGACGAAGTTCACGCACGCAACGGGTGGCAAGCTGATTTTCACCCGATCGCCATAAATCAGCCACGCGATCATAGAGGGACTGCCTGAAGCTGTCAAAACTGCCCATGCCGAGTTCGACAAGGTAAATCGCCTGCCTCACAGCGCTCTTGAACTCTTTGATGCGAGCCTGCCAGGACAAGGACTCAGAGGGAGCAGGCTCTTGGCCTGGAGCGAGCGCCATGATTGGTGGAATCTCGAGGCAGGGTTCAGCTCCCGGCTGGGGAGCAGGGTCTGAAGCGGCAGAGTTCTCAGAACCTTCGGATTCGTCATCCGAAATCAGGATAGGCTCAGCCGCATGCTCCTCGGCAGCCGGCAGCGCTCTTGAACTCTTTGATGCGAGCCTGCCAGGACAAGGACTCAGAGGGAGCAGGCTCTTGGCCTGGAGCGAGCGCCATGATTGGTGGAATCTCGAGGCAGGGTTCAGCTCCCGGCTGGGGAGCAGGGTCTGAAGCGGCAGAGTTCTCAGAACCTTCGGATTCGTCATCCGAAATCAGGATAGGCTCAGCCGCATGCTCCTCGGCAGCCGGCGCCTCCCCTCGATCTGCAAAACACAACAACAACATAGAGAGGAATCAAGGGAAGGATACCTGTTCAAACCACGCAAGAGTCAGAACGAAAAGATACCTTCAGCCGTGGTGGCCTCAGCAGCGCTTGAAGAAGACGGCTCTTTCCTTTTTCTGGAAACGACCCTCTTCACCTTCGGCGCCATCAGAGGTGTAAGGAAGGGAAAATTTGAGTTTACCCTGTGGGAAGACGATGAAAACGCTGTAGATCCTCTTAATAGAGAGTAGAGCATTAAATACCCTAAGAGTCCTAGGTGGTTACCCAAGACTCGATTAGACCGTTCAAGGCTAGAACAGTTAAAGGGTGAGGCCAAAACAGATCGGATCTTACCTGGACGGACGAGATCTGACGGTTCATGACCACGATCTGCAACAACGGCCCGAATCGGGCGCGAGAGACGAAGAGGCCCACTACTTCGTATTTAATGCGAAACGGCCAGCCCACGTCCCCTTAACTGGCGTACACGAGGATTAACACGTGGCCCACTAAAAGCCCGTCAAGACATCTGCAAATCCGCCTGCGGACAAAATCCGCCCGCAGATGAGATAATCTTGCAGCAGAAACTCGCTGACAAGAATTCCTCTGCAGATGAGGTTCTCTTACAGTCAAGTTCTGACTAATACATGATTGCAAAAATGGAGCACACGCATAAATGACAATAGGCCAAAAACAAAAGGGATAATTTCATTCATGAAAAAGAAGTCCTATTACAAGCGGAGAATTAAAGGCGAACTACAGGGATTTCAATCTCAGTTCCGCCTCACGAATTTCTTCAGCATGGCGAAGCTCAAGCCTCCTTTGGACCTCTCGACGAATGTCTTCCTCTGTGCATGAGATCAAATCCTGAATAGCCTCTCTAACATCCTTGAGAGCTCGATCTTTCTCCGCAACAGAGCCAGTGGTCAATCGCCGGCGAGACATAACGCCCTCCAACTCTTTTGCCACGAGATCACGAGCCTTCTCTTGAACGGCCAGGGCAGCCTGTGCTTCGGATACAACCTGTTTCAGCCTCTCTACTTCGAAGGAGAGTCGGGAGAACTGACTATCAACTGTTTCTTCCTCGCGGGCCACCCATGCATCCTCGGCTTTGACCTGCTCCGACTCTGCTGACAACTTCAACTCTAGCGTCATGTTCTCGTTCAGGCGGCGATCACGATCTGCCATAGCTACTCAAACTTCGCGGGAGGCGAGATCAACAAGAGTGGAACTTTCTGACCAGCTGGGTGCAGTGGGCCAAAGTATCTTCGAAATTCGCCAGAGCTCGCTCCACCTGCGTTTTTCGCCAGCGTTCCAAGGGAGAGAGGGCGGCCTCCTCCGCCGTGGATGAAATCACGGTCGAGGTACCTATAGCCATAACCGTAGGGGTGGTAACGGGCACCACCGGAGCCGGTGCGACCAATGACGCCCTCGGTGCAGTGGTCACAACGTCAACGGCCGCCGCCGACGAAGAAATGGTCACCTGCAAAGTAGGAGCCTCCCGTTGAAGCGGAGACTCTCGCGCCGATGAGCGATCCCCAGCCGACACTGCCGCAGGAGCAGGAGATCCCCCTATTTGGCCAGGCGCGTCTTCAGGAGCCAAATCCTCTTCCTCGCTGGACAATGCCTCATGAACCAAGACATTGTCATCCTCCCTAGATTCGCTCGACTCCCCAGATGAGCGATTCGCCCAAGAATGAGGATCCTCTTTACCTGCGACTTCACGGGCAGGATCAGCTACAAATACACGAAAATGGGTTATCAGAGACCCCTCGAAAGGGACCCTACTAACGGTCGGGTACGGGAGGAGGAGTAATGCTAAAACACACGCTTACCTGAGCCGGTGGGCCTCTCCTCATATCCAACCTCCTCTTCTTCGTCAGAAGGGATGGAGATCACTTTCTCAATCGCACCTGCATAGGTCTAATGCCAATGTCAAAAGGTATGAGATCAACGTTGCGATCAAAGACACTGTTGCAAAGATTACCTCCTGATGCGGACGCAGAAGCCGCTGGGACTCCCGTCTGTGGCCTCACGCCAGTCTGCGAAGGAGCGTCCTCCGAAGTCGCCAGAGCCGCCCCCAATGCAGCAGAAGAGGCAGGCAGTGCAGCTCCAGATCCAGACGTCGCTGCTCCAGGAATGCTTACCTGGGGAGCATTATCCCGACCTTCCGCCGCTCGGATGGTCTCTGCTGTCTCATCACCACGGGCCTTCTTAGCCACCCCCGCTCGGGAACTCTCGGTCATTGCCTCCTGCTGACGCTTCGAGAGAAGCGAGCTACTCGGAGACAGAAGCGGCGCCCCCATTTGTCCAATGGTCGGACTCTGGACCGGTCCTGGGCGCCCGGATTCTCTTGGTTCACCAGGGGCATCTAGCGAAGGACCAGGGGAAGGAACTCGAACCTCAGGAACCTTGGATTCGTCTAAGCCAGCGTCAAAACCCTCGGTGTCCTCAATTGGATCCTCCGAGAACAACTCCCTAGCAGTTTGGTGGCCCCTTCGCCTCGAAGAACGGAGAGAACCCCTGACAGGGCGATCGCGTTCCGCCAGACATGAGTTCTGGAACCGGAAATTAGTAGGATTAGCACTAGCACCCCGATACCAGCGGCAATATAGGAGCGTGTGATGTAAATCACGATCCCTCGCGGGTAACTCAAAACGAGCCTGGGTGCCACCAGCATGAGTCCAGAACCATCCCCGAGCGCCATCCACCAGTCCTCCTTCAAAGCGCAGGTAGGGATTGGCGTTGCCCACATACAATTGATCATACCCAAACTGGCGGGCGAACCTGCAGGGGATGTATGGCTCAAGATAGCATGTAGAGCCCGTTCTTAGAATGTGATACCCCTGCTGAATGTTCACCAACCAGCGAAAAGCACCACGAGGGAGGACTGTGTAGTGATCCGCTGTCGGCGCATCCCTGAGACATTCTCCATATCCGCCCCCGCTGAAATAAGGAAAAAAGCGGCGAAAATTGTAATGCCCGAAATGGGAGAGCGTATTCCTTGCATCAGGGATGTCCTTGCATTTCCAGGAGCACCGCTCCAAGCGCTGGACGAAGGGGACGAACTTATCGCCCTGAGACACCGCCGGGGCGCTCATCAAACATTCGCAGTGGTATACGAACCACGCCATCAAGTAGGTGTACGGTAGCCCCACCCTAGGATTGGGAGTTTTGATAACTACTCCTTCCCCCTCATCAAGGACCGACACACGGCAGAATTGGGCCGTCAGAGTGCGGAGCCCCCGGTGAATGCACGCTATCGTTGCCGATACCAGGGAATAAGACTTCCCGTGAGCTAGGCAAACCACCGGATACACGACCTCCACAGGAAGAGCCTCAAAGGAGTGGGTGGGGATTACGCACCTCTTCAGCCATAACATGAGGTACCCCGCGAGCAGCGCCTTCCCTGATATGAGAAACTTTGCCTGATGATGGAATGAGTGAAAGACCGTACCAGACTTAAACCCGCCCTCGTCGCGGTCAAGAGTCATGGTGCTTCCTTCTTTAGCTGTCCTCGCCTCCACTTTGGGCTGGTCACATGCGCCTAACGGGAGAGCGGGATTCCCCTTGACATCGTTCCCCGAGAACAGATAATCAGCCCAATTCTTGTGGCTGATCCCCGGGGTCTTCTTCTTCTTCCCTTTGTGATCCGATGTCCTTAAGGTACTCAGGTAGATGTGGTAGTGGCAGAGTAACTCCCACAGAGTCTCAACCGCCAAAGGGGAATGGTTCGACAGCTGATCGATCTCATCTTGATCAGGGACGTACTCCTCATAAGGAAAGTCTCCCAGAGGCAGCCCCGACACGTAGTACATCTCGTGAGGGGTGATACCAAGCTTACCATTGGGGGTGAAAAATGTACCGCTTTCCGCGCAATACAGTTCCAGGATACTATGGAACTGAGAAGCGTTGATCCGCAGGCCGTGTCGAGTGGCTTCGATGGCCACATACAGCTCTGTGTCCTTGAGGTCAGCATTTTCGGCCAGAACATAGTCGGTGATCTTGGACCACCACGTGTCGCTGCCAGGTGCAGAATAGACCCACCCCGGGGCTCTAAAGTCCTTCGGGGGAAAGCTCCCACCAGCTCGAAAGAAGCGGTGACGGAAGGTCTCCGCCACCGCTGTCGACTCCCCCACGGGCTGTTCAGCAGACATTAAGCCAGGGCGCAGGCCCGTCACACGCTTGCACGAACTCTCCACTCCATACCCAGCCGTAGAGCCCGTAAAGACGCCACAAGTGACCCCGTCCTGAGAAGGGGTCAAATCCCAGTTCATCGTCCGAGGAATGGCGAAGGACCGCAGCTCGACGATCGAAAACCCTCTCGACATGCTGGGGAGGTAATAATGAACCCCCTCTACCGTGCGGAACCACCGGCTCTCTTTGAGCAACAGGGCGGAAGGGTCAGTCATAGAGTCGCCAAACAAAAACTGAGGTTTCGGCAGCTCTGCCCGGGGTAACACGTGGCCATGCGGAGAGGTGAGGACCACCCCCACTCCTACAGAAATAGAGCCGCTCACACCTGCGCGAGACGCGCCGTCGAAGAACATCTGCCACACCTCTGGTGACGATGTCACATTGGCTTCGGGAGGTTCATCTGGCAGATCTTCAAATAGATCGGTCTTCACCCCCAGCGGGTGACTAGCCATGAGATCGCAGATGGCCTGTCCCTTGACTGATTTCTGCGGCATGAAGTGGATGTCATATTGATAGAGAAGAAGCGCCCACCTGGCCAGGCGCCAGTTCAACGCTGCAGGTTGTGTCATGAAGACCCGAATGGGGTTCATCCGGGAGATGACATGGATGGTTTGGCCAACCAAGTAGTGCCGCATCTTTTGGATAGCGAACACGTCCGGGGCCTGCACCCCTCACTTTGCACCTCTTAGATTTCGGAGCCATTGTAGGAGGAAGCGGGAATTCTTTCCGTGGAAGTTCCTTTCGAGATTTGAGAGCACGGTAACTCCCAATGGAGGAAAATGGCTGATTTAGAAGGGCGGAGTTATCCACGTGGCCACGACCGCCCTCGAAAGGCGAAAACCCTAACGGACAGAAGATGTGGCCACGATCAAATTCGACGGCCTAGATCGCCCTCGGTATATCGAAGGAACCGAGATTGGGGGTTACATCCGACGGTTGAGTTCGAAAACCACAGCCACGATGCGTCGTGGGGCGAAACACACGAAAATACTATTGTCAGGTCACGATCGCCACGACCCGACGAGACCGCGCCGCCTTAGCTGGAAAGCACGAAGCTCTACCACGACCCGACGAGACCGCGCCGCCTTAGCTGGAAAGCACGAAGCTCTATCGGCAGACACGTGGCTAAAAATTGGTAAAGGCACATCAAACCCGTTGATAGCTGAGGGTTTGCTAAAAATCCTAAAAGAAATCAAGTGCGCCTGCTTCACTAAGAATTTCCTCATTCAAAGTATTCCAGACCACACGCGAGCCGGTTTAGGTCTGAAAACTTTGAAGGGGGTCTTGTAGACGGTAAAAAAATACCTCTATGGGCTTACAGGAAATTCGCCTACGAGAAGAACTCACACGGGCCTAAACCGCGTAGACGCCAAATGTATTCAATTCTAGATTCGCCTAACAATCGGCTCGCCTGCACGAGTTAAGGTCGATTGGGATAGCGGAAGTCCGCCACTTACGCGATTCGCCTGCCCGAGTCCAAAGACGAATCCGCCTGCAAACCTCAAGGCCACTAGTACAGTTGGGTATCCGCTACCCCACGTGCTGAGATGGGCCATCCCATCTCTCTCGACCCGAAGGGAGAGAACACGGCACCCCCAGACCGTCAAACAGCCGCTCACAGTACGAAGGCCTAGACAGGTGTCGAGTCAACCTGAGCATTCATAAATGCGACTCACCTCAGCTGTCTGAGTCAAGAGCTGGATCCGCTGGCACTCGGCAGGTTAGCTAGACCCACTCGAGTACTGTGCACCTACTTCGCCGCCTCTCCTGACCGGAAAGGAGAAAGCACCGTGCTCAAAGCACGCCGGGCGGTCACGCACAGTACGAGTGATCGGACAGACACCTCATCAACCTGCGAACTCATAAATGCGGTTCATTAATGCTGGTCAAGTCCACTCAGATAGCAGACGGCCATTGCCTCATATGCAAGGATGGGCCTTCCCATTTTAGGTGACAAGACATAAAGCACAATCACTGGAATGACCATTCATGGTATCGAGGAGCAGCTAGATGTCTCTGAAGAAGATATGGTCACATCCCATAGTTCAAGGAACAACCACGCTGTCTCTCCGTTACTTAAGGACTTCTTCCGCCCTGGGAGAAGGAGGTTCAGAAATGGAGAATTCAGAGTTCAACTTCTCTTCCAAGTCAAGAAGAAGGAACTCGGTCGTTCTAGCGATTGAACGATTCGTTCATAGTTAGATCAGCCAACTGAACCATAAGCTGCTCGCATTCTCCCTGCGTTACAGCACCACTGCCTAGTTCTAAGCTCCGATCGCCGACGAACTAAGCAGACCCAAACTCTATCGACCTGAGCTTCTACTGCGTACTGAAGCTCTCCAGCAATCTCATTCAAATGGTCCAATGGAAGCAGATTCGACACGAGCATCGAGCGAAGCATCCTGTAGCCACCTAAAGTCTCCACAAAAACAAAGAGGGCATTCCCTCTGCTTCTGTTGTAATCATTTGATTATTAGTTTGTAATAAGCTTTCTTATAAATACAAACGAAACTCCCTTTTCCGGGAAATCAAATTTCTACCCTACAATGTCCCACCACCCCTTCCCCCCTTTATCAGTTTCCACCCCTCTAGAAGAGGTATCGCTTTTGGAGAGTGTTTGAAGGAGCCAGGCGGCAGCAGGAGCAAAAGGAGAAGGCGAGGATCCGGCGTGAGGCGGATCGTGCGGCGGTCAAGGCTAAGATTGGTTCTTTTAGCCTGCTGAAATTCCTGTGATGCTCCTGCTGTCTAAGTCGCCTCTTTTTTTTCGTTGTTTCGCTAACTTAGTTGGTGCCTCGGGCATCACAACTAAACTGAAAACTTATGTAAACTTTGGCCCGTTGTGGCTCTTTTGCTTGTTTTGCTTATTCTTGCTTTGCATGCACAGTTTTCTCTTTCTTTGTCTGCGCTGTTTGGCATTTGAGTTGAGCCTGGGGAGCCTCTGACCATTCTGTTTTGGGCTTAGTCGTTTTAGGCTCTTGTTCTGTTCTCTGTTGCTCGCAATGTGGGATCGGGTTAACTCCGATTTTCACGTTGTAGCTCTAATGGGATCAAGAGAGTAACACTTGGTTTGCAGCGAAGAACAATCATTCGCTTCTGCGGCCAACTGAAGACCTCAACTTCGACTCGCCTCTCGGCGAGTTGCTGCCTGGGGAACCGACAGACAGGTCGTCTGCCGAACCGCCTTAGATAATTGTCGTCATTTGGGAATGCGACAATTTATTGTGGTAGGAGTCATCGCGTGGTAGACTCTACCCACCAGTTATTCTAAAGGAATGTTAGAATATCTGGAATGGGTCGAATAGTCCAGGGATATAGGAGTGTGACTATTGACAGGAGTAATAGAACATCGCGTGGTAGGCTATTGCTCAGGCTGTGCTATTCATAGGAATAACGGCGCCAATCATCAGAGGTGATCATTAACTTGATGGGGTCTTGTCGCGATTGGAACGACTGTGGGGGCCTACCATCCTTCTGAAGAAGATTGGTAAGTGGATTTTGTCAGAGGTTTAATGTTAACGTGACAGGGGTTGTCGTGATTGGAACGACTTTGAGGACCAGCCATCTATTGGAAAAGGATTGGCGAGTGATTTTGTCAGAGGTTTAATGTTAACGTGACAGGGATTGTCGTGATTGGAACGACTTTAAGGACCCACCATCCTTTGGAAGAGGATTGGTGGGGGACTGTGGCTCTGGTCCTAACTATCTGAAGGTTTGACCAAATGGGCGTTTGATGTCGCCCACCTGAGATGCTAATCTTGCCTGTTTTGAGAAATTCGCCAAGACAGGGTATTTAGCTGGTAAAGTGGATTTCGCCTAGACTGATAGGCTTGCTTGATTCACTTGATCTGAACGATTCGCCTAATCTGAGCGATTCGCTTGATCTGAGCGGTTCGCCTATCCTGAGCGGTTCGCCTGTACTGGTAAACTGGCTCAAGAAATGGAAGTATAGGAATAGTTTTACCTCTTATACCATTTGGAGGGTGTGAGGGCCAGTTTAAACTCGTGCACTCGTGGGAGGTTGCACTATGGGTAGTACTTCTTCAGATACTTGCCGTTGATGGGCATCATGATCTTATCGCCATTCGGCTTGACGAGGCGATAGGCGCCGTTTGAATAGACTGTCTCTAGTACGAATGGTCCCTCCCATTTGGACTGGAATTTCCCCTTCTTCTTGGAAGTGAGGATCATTGGTCGACGAACGGAGAGCACGAGCTCTCCCTTTTTGAAGGCTTGGCGTTTGACTTTCTTGTCGAAATTCTTGGCCATTCGAGCTTGAGAAAACTCAATGTGCTGCTGAGCTTCCAGTCGTTTGTCGTCCAACGCTTCGAGCTCTGCGTGTCGCAGTTGGTGGTTTTCCTCGGTCGTCATCCCCGTTGCTAAGGTGACACGGAGGGATGGAATTTGAATCTCTAATGGTAATACGGCTTCACAGTCGTATACCAACGAGTAGGGCGTGGTGCCAGTCGGTGTGCGAACCGTTGTGCGATATGCCCACAGGCTCTCGCCTAGCTTTTCGTTCCAGTCGCGTTTGCTAGTGGAAGTCAGCTTGGTCAAGATCTTGATAATTGTTTTGTTGAAGGCCTCGGCCAAACCATTCGCTGAAGGGTTGTAGGCCGTGGAAGAGAGGTTCTGTATTCGGAATTTGTTACAGAACCTGGTGAATGCATGGCTAACGAATTGCGTGCCGTTGTCATGAATGATACGCCGGGGTACGCCGTATCGGTATATGACATGATGCTTGATGAATTTGATCACGTCAGTAGTCTTGACCTCTCTTAAGGGGATAGCTTCGGCCCACTTAGAGAAGTAATCTGTGATCGCGAGGATGAAGCGATGGCCTTTCGCCGATGGTGGAGATATTGGCCCAACTATGTCCATCCCCCATGCTTCGAAGGGCCAAGACGCCCTCGTCGGATGCAGATCCTCAGGAGGCTGGTGCATGTAGTTGGCGTGGATTTGGCACTCGTAGCAGCATTTCGTATAAGCGACTGCGTCAGTACCATCCCAGGCCAGAAGTAGCCTATCCTCCACAGGAGATCCCAAAGTTTGGGCCCAGGCTGATGAGCCCCGCACGCGCCGTCATGTGCTTCATGTAGGGCCTCTTGCGCCTCTGCCTTTGAAAGACAGCGAAGCAACATGCCGTCGTATGACCTCCGGTACAGCGTTTTAGTGGTTGAATCGTAGTAGAACCTCGAGGCACGCCGTCGGATAGACTCTCGTTCTCTCGCATCTTTGGGCAATATGCCGTATAAGACGTAATCGATGATCGGGAGACGCCAGTCTTCCTGATCAGGCTGATCCGGTGTTTGGTGAGTGGCGTTCGCCTCTGGGACGTCTCCTAGTCGAAAAAGTTTTCGGCTGGCGACAGTGACTCGTTGGGTCGTTCCCAAAGGTTGGGCTAAGTTAGCCGCCAAGGATGCGCGAGCATCCGCATGGGTGTTCTTTGAACGGAGCACGTGCTTAATGCGGAAGCTCTAGAACAACTCTACCAGCCTGATAGCCGCTTTGTGGAGCGGGATGAGATCGTCGTTCCTGACTTCATACTCGCCGGTCATTTGCTTATTGTGGAGCGGGATGAGATCGTCGTTCCTGACTTCATACTCGCCGGTCATTTGCTTAACGATGAGTTGGAAATCGCCGTAAGCCTCCTGATGCTTGATCCCTAACTCTTTGGCCAACTCGAGCCCTATGAGCAACGTGTTGTACTCAGCTACGTTGTTGGTGCATGGTTCCATCAAGGAAAAGGCCCGGGGTAACACATGACCATGCGGAGAGGTAAGGACCACCCCCACTCCTGCAGAGATAGAGCCGCTCACGCCTGCGCGAGACGCGCCGTCGAAGAACATCTGCCACACCTCTGGTGACGAAGTCACATTGGCTTCGGGAGGTTCATCTGGCAGATCTTCAAATAGATCGGTCTTCACCCCCAGCGGGTGACTAGCCATGAGATCGCAGATGGCCTGTCCCTTGACTGATTTCTACGGCATGAAGTGGATGTCGTATTGAGAGAGCAGAAGTGCCCACCTGGCCAGGCGCCAGTTCAACACTGCAGGTTGCGTCATGAAGACCCGAATGGGGTTCATCCGAGAAATGACATGGACGGTTTG
>NC_033797.1:100098627-100143691 GCF_001876935.1 Asparagus officinalis | reverse complement strand
GCCTTTTGGCATGGCTCATCCCAGACGAAGGAGGTACCTTTCTTCATCAGCTTAGAGAAGGGTTGGCACTTGCCCGAGAGATTCGAGATGAATCTTCGGATATAAGCCAGTCGTCCCTGAAGGTCTCTTAGCTCTTTAAGATTTCAGGGCGGCTGGAGCTATTGAATGGCTCGCACCTTGTATGGATCAATACGGATCCCTTTCGTCGTGATGACGAAACCGAGGAATTTACCGCTAGACATCCCCAAGAACGACTTAGTAGGATTCATCTTGAGTTGATGAGCCCTCATGAGTTCGAACATCGCCTTCAAGTCTTGGAGGTGGTTCTCCTTATGGCGACTCTTCACGACCAAGTCGTCTACATAGCATTCGACCGTCTTTCACAGATGATCTCGAAAGATCATGCTCATGGCGCGCTGGTAGGTTGCGCTAGCGTTCTTGAGTCCAAAAGGCATGACAGTGTAACAGTACACCCCCATGGGAGTTCTGAAAGCAGTGTGCTTCTCGTCCTCGGGGTGCATTTTGATCTGATTGTACCCCGAGAAGCCATCCATGAAGGACATCCTCTCGAATCCGCACGTGTTGTCAATGATAACGTCCGTGATGGGTAGAGGAAATTCGTCTTTAGGGCACGCGGCGTTGAGGTTCCTGAAGTCGATACAGATGCGGATCTTATCATTCTTCTTCAAGACCGGAATAATATTCGCCACCCAGTCGGGGTGTTGCTCCTCTCTGATGAAACCAGATTCAATCAGCTTCTTTACTTCGGTTTCGATCGCCTCCATGATTTGGGGGCGAAACCATCTCTGTTGTTGTTTGATCGGCTTGGCGTCAGGGCTGATGTTAAGGCGATGCGTGGCGACCCGCGGATCCAGACCAGGCATGTCCTCGTAATTCCAGGCGAAGACGTCAATGTATTCCCGTATGAGGGCGATGAGGTCTTCTTTTTTCTGTGGAGGCAGACTACCGCTAATGAATATAGGTTTAGGATTCGCCTCCGTACCCATGTTCACCTGGAGGACTTCGTCTTCGGTTGGTGGTTTGCGCTGCTCGAAGCGACTGTTCCACAGGGCGTTAACATGGCGATCCCATGTCTCGTCATAGAGTGGGAGTTGTTCGTCCTCCGCCATTTCGGCGGGGTCTACTGTAGCCATGTTGACTGTAAGGCCATCGAACAGATCCCTTACGCTGACGTCCGAGTCCCAAGCCGAGGTTGTTGACGATTGATCCCCCGAACATGGATAGTCGGAATCCTCGTTGGCGTAAAAATATAGATCTGATGAGGAGGAGGAGTAGCCTAAGCCTCTCCGAGTCCTATTGAAGTAATTCGAGGGTTTCCCTTTGGGTACGTAGGCGGGTCGGATGACCGTTCTGCACCCTCGGCCGTAATTTAGGCCCTCCAAAGGGGTGAGGTCGTACCCCATGTCTCTCATCATGCGTTTCGCAACTCGACTGTATTGCGAAAACTGGGGCGCTGGGTCTTCGTCCTCAGATTCGTCCCATAGCGTGCATAGGGGATGATCGATTCGACCGAAGATAATGTCTTTTCGATACCTACTCCGTGCTGGCACGACGAACACAGCTTGTGATGACTTGATCGGCTGGGCCTTGGCGACGTATGATGAGCACACTGGCAAGTGTAGGCAAGGATCACTGTAGAGTGTCGTCCACAAGCTATTAGGTGCATCATCCTCGGATGTGGAGCAAGACGACAAATAAGCAAAGTCGGATTTCTCATTCATGATAGTTTTTTCCGCCTGAACAGCGTTGGTTTTCAGGATTAAGCTGTCACCGTATTCAGTCTCGCTATCCGCCTTGTTGCCGCTCCCCGGCTCCTCCGCTGGTGGCGCGTCGGGGTCCTGGTACAACAGAGAATCCGTGAAGTAGTTTTCGATACCTTTGAAGGGCTGCTTGTCGGCCACTACTGTCCTGACTCGCTCATAGTTGTCCACATACTTCAGGCACTGGTGTAACGTGGACGGGACTATTCTGTTGCCATGGATCCACGGGCGCCCTAGGAGTATGTTGTATGAAGGTTCAGCGTCGATGACATAGCATGTCACCTCCGTCTTCATGTCGCCTATCCGACATTTCAGGCGGATTTTGCCGAGCGGCCGAGTCCCCGTGGCGTTGAAGCCGAAGATGGTAGTCGAGGTCGAGGCTAGGCGCTTCGACGGTATCCCCAAATGTTTGATTAGCTTCAGGGGCACGATGCTCAGTGCGGACCCCGGGTCAACCTGGATCCGATCTACTTTCGCCGAGCCGACGTATCCTGTGAAGTACAGCGGCCGGTCATGGGACGTGTTCTTGATGAGCATGTCCTCGGGGGTGAAAGTGATGCAGGGGATCTGTCTCTCTGAGACTTGGCAGCAAGTTGTACAGCCCTGTTCGATCTCCGTTTCTTTTGAGAAATCCATCCGGATTGGGAGGGGTTGCTGCGACTGGCCTCACGGGAGGTCCTGTCGGGTTCTCCGCCCTCGTGGGATATTCTTTCGCAAATTCCTTCCCTGCCCTCGTGGCGAAGACGTTGGTGTCTTCTTCAGAATCGGTCAGGGCAGTCATTGTCGCATCATCTCTACCTAGGATGGCAGAGACAACGTTGCAGTGTTTCCTCTTAGCCTCCTTGGAAGGCTGTGCAGTCCACTGCTCGTCATTGAGGAGGTCTGGATGGACCCACATCACCTGCCCCGATGGCAGAGTCTGTGGGACCAAACCCTTTTCCCGCTGGTTGTGAGGATCATCGTTAGTGATCTTCAAGACCGCCTTGGGGATAGGAATTACCCCCGCTGGGGCTTGAACCTCTGGGAGATCTGTCCCGAAGCTTAAAGCGATCATGTTCGTAGTCACTTGCTTCTGGACTTTCTCTTTCTTCAAAACCCCCGCGTCGTAGAGGGCCTGGAGCTTGTCCTTGAGGACGTAGCACTTGGTTGTGTGATGGCCAAGGAATCTGTGATATGTACAGTAACTTGGGTCACCGGTTTTGTCCGCCTCCTCAGGCTTGGAGGCTTCTGGCAACTTAATTCACCCACTCTTGTGCAGAGTGTCGAATGTCGCCACCACCTGATCCTCTTTGAAATCATATTGCCGCTGGGGGCATGGTTCAAATTGCCTGGGTTTAGGCTTTTGAGCGGCCTTCGGAGCCGGGGCGGTGTCGATTGCCATGATCTCTTTTCCCCTCGACCGAGGAGGATTCTTTGGCGCATCTGGCTTTGATGTTCCCTTTTTGGACTGCGGCTCTTCGGCCTCCAGCCTCTTGATCATATTTTCGACTTGCTCGCCTTGGCGAACAAGTTCCTTCAAAGTCCGGGTCTCTACTGCCCCGATCTTGGACAAGATATGGATCGACAGGTTGTTGCGGCACATCTCAATCAGTGTCGACTCGGAAACTTGGTCCCGACAATGGACTGATCGATTCCGAAATCTCTTCACGAAGTCGTTGACCGACTTCGACTTCCGCTGCTTCTCAGCGAGGAGGGTGGCCATTGACACTTCCGTGTCGTCGTCGAAGAAGCGGGCAAGGAAGAGCTTCTCAACGTCGGCCCATGCCTTGATAGAGCCGGGCTCCAGTTTGCGGAACCATTCAAAGGCCACCCCCTTGAGGGTACCTATGAATAGTCGAGTGAGAATGGCGTCGTTCCACGTAAGGAATCCGGTCTGCGCCATGAAGTAATAGATGTGCTGCGAGGGTGATCCCTTGCCATCAAACTATACTAAGCTAATTGGCTTGAACTTTGCTGGGTATGGGACCGTGTCCCATTCGATAGGGTAGGGACGTACCACCCCCAGCTTGTTCATGTTTTGCTGAAGCTTCAGCATGTTGAGCTGTTCCTGAAACTCGTCGAATCTTTTATCACGGGTGCTATCCCTAGTGTGTGACGTTCCTATCGACGTTTTGGAGGAGTAATCGGAATGCTGATTATCATTCGTCTCAGTTGCTGGATGGTGAGGAGGTACCCACTCCTTGTCCCTAGTTTGGCGGGGTAAGGGGCGTTGGGTCCTTTTCTTCTTCTTCTTCTTGTTCAGCAGTTGCTCCATCATCTCTCTCAGAGAGTCGATGGTCGCCTGCTGTTCCTCCAGCTTTTGAGCCATTGTCTGCTCGGTGTTGAGTTTGGTCATGTGCACTCTCGCCTGCGCGTCTTGACTTGAGCGCGAGGTCTGAGATGTGGCCACCGCCGAATGAACCTCGTCTTCGCCGCAGGAAGGAGGTATTAGGGTGGAGTAATCAAACCCAATACTTGCCCCCCTGCGACTACGCGTTCGCTGGAATATACCGTCCTACCTGCGTCGAGCGAACCAAGTGTTAGGTCTCAGGACGGAATCCGAGTCTGGCGAGTCAGAGAGTACCGCCTTCCCCTTATCTGTCATGTTAACCGTGGCGGATGAGAGATCTAAGTCGTCAGCAGCGTGTCTTTTTTGGTGACAACGCCTTTGACGGGAGGGCCTTGGTCGAGAGGACTGTTGTGACAGTCTCTCAAACACCAAAGGTTTCGCCGTTCCGACGCACTGGCAGTCAGCGAGGACCGTGTGGATGAGTCTCTCGCAGTGGCACTGAGGACTCGCCTCCTGTATAGTGCGTTTGCGAGTTAAGTATTCCCTAAGGTCTTCTGTGGGCGATTGGTGACAACCCCCATCTTCAGAAGAGTCGCTCGGGTGAGCGCATGAGAGATTTTTGGATGCGCTCTCTGGTGCGCATTAGGTGGAAGGCTTTGGTGCTGGAGTTGGGCGATCTCGCCTTGACTGGCGAGTCTTCGCGTTCTGGCGAACTCCAGTGCGTCTTCGTTTAGAAGAGCGGGTTCGCGAGGAATCGCCTACCCCTCTACCTTTACGTTTATCCGCCAAATGATTATGGCGAGGCTCGCCAGCCTTCGAAGATTCGCCTACTTGGGTAGGCTAGCTCGCTCGAGGAGATCTATTCGCATCAGGGATGTGACCTAAGAAGCGAAGTCCTCCTGGGCGGGCGGCTTTGCCTTCCTCGGTCGGCGCTCCTGTCTTAGAGGGCCTTCCGATGTCGGGCAGTTTGCCTTCTCGTCTAACGTTTCTTGGGCCTGTACAATAATTCAGGCCATTATGAGAAACGGAGGTTTGGACCTCCTGTCTGACGAGCATTTGCCGCCTTCGTTGGTTAACTCTCCCAGCGAGGAGAGCATCACCACGGGCAGTGGCGGTGCAGTTTGTGCCGGAGTGAACCGGCGTTTCCTTTGGGATAGGTGTTTGCGGGGATCGCTTGGCGACCCATTTGGTAGACCCTTGCCCCTTGCGCTCGATCTCCGGCTTGGCCTTGATCGATTGCAAAGGAGTGGGTTCTTCCGATGAGACTCGGGTGGAACCCGCAGGTGCTGAGGCTTTGACCGTTTGAGGTCGGCCTCGGCGCACGACTCTGTGGCGTTTGCGGGACGTGTCGCCACCAGAGGAGGAGGAAGACAAGTACTCTTTGTACTTGGCCTGGTCGAACTCAATTTCTAGAGACTCCACTGTCGTCCCGACAGCGACCTCATCAAACTGAGCCACCACCATTTCGTTCGATGAAACAGCTGCTCCCACTGTGGTCACCATCTTCTGTAGCGTGTAAATTTGATTTCCCGAAAATAGGGAGTTTCGTTTGAATTAATAAGAAAGCTTATTACAAACTAATGATCAAATGTTTACAACAGAAGCAGAGGGAATGCCCTCTTTGTTTTATGTGGGGACTTTAGGTGGCTATAGGACGCTTCGCTCGATGCTCGTGTCGAGTCTGCTTCCCTTGGACCGTTTGACCGAGGTTGCTGGAGAGCTTCAGTACACAGTAGAAGCTCGAGTCGAAAGAGTTAGGGTCTGCTTAGTTCGCCGGCGATCGGAGCTCGGAACTAGGCAATGGTGCTGTAACACAAGGGTTATGCGAACAGCTTGGTCTCAACTGCTTTTCTCCAAGTTTTTCGACCCCTTTTAAAGTTTGCTGGAAGAGGATAGCTTGACTGCTCCTTGAATTATGGGATGTGACCACACGTTGTTCGGAGACGTCCTGCTGTTCATTCGTACCGCCAGCGGTCATTCGAAGAGCTGTGCTCTGCATCACATTTCGTAAGAGTGGGAAAGCCCCTCCTCGTATGCGTGACAACGGCTGTCAGATGCTTGCGTGGATCTGACCAACCACCGAGCATCGGCGGCTCTCGTCCCCTCACTTGGACAACTGAGGTGAGCCGCATTTATGAGGGCGCAAGCTGTTTCGACACCTGTCTGCTCACTTGTACCGTAGGCGGCTATTCGGCGGGCCTGGAGTACCGTGTCTTCTCTCTTCAGGCCAAGAGAGGCGGGAAAGCACGTCCCTGGCACTCGAGTGGGTTTGGACAGTTCGCCGAATGCTAGCGGATCCGTCTCCTGACTCAGACAGCCGAGGTGAGTCACATTTATGACTGTTCAGGTCGACTCGACACCTGTCCAGTCCTTCGTACTGTGCGTGTTGTGAGCTGCCGCTTGACGGTCTTGGATTACTATGCCCTCTCCCTTCGGGTCGAGAGAGAGAGAGATGGGAAGGCCCATCTCAGCACGTGGGGTAGCGGATACGGGCTGCCTTAAGGTTTGCAGGCGGATTCGACTTCGGACTCGGGCAGGCGAGTTGCGTGAAAGGCTAATTTCCGCTATCCCAATTGATCTCAACTCGTGCAGGCGAGCTGATCGTTAGGCAAACCTAGAACCGAGTACATTTGACGTCTACGCGGTTTAGGCCCGTGCTAGAGAACTGAGCGTGCAAGTTCTTAAATTTCTCGTAGGCCCATGGAGGTATTTTTTACCGTCTACAGTCTTCTGGAAGACTTTGTTAGTTTTGTTGAGATATGGACCAATGAGTTATGATAGAATGACTAGTAGTATGACCTTGCCACTTGGATGATTATGGATTCTCTCGACTGTTATACTCTAGTAGCAGATTGTATCTAGCTTGTTAGTATTCCAGTTGCATGCTCCTATCGTTACTTCTATCATCATATATTCCTATTTCTATTATCGCATTGGTCACGCTTCTATTATCATTACTGTTGTTGCATCTATTATTGCCTTGATCATTCGACCGTTCCTATTTTTTCCTTGTGGGATCTTGCCTTGTGCCATGCACGCTGACGTACACCTATTTTCTATGGTGTATGTCAGATTTAGAGGACGAACATGTCCAGTATGGAGATGCCTCACAGTCAGAGTGTATTCCAGATGGAGCAAAAGAGCAAACTGGAGTCTAGTCTTTTCTTTATGTAGTTGCCGGGAGATATTAGATTTCTTATGTAGTATTTTTTGTTTGAGTCTTCGAGGGATTTGGTTATTTCATAGTACTTTTTTATACCGTTGGACTATGTATTTTTATATTTTGTTGGACTATTTTGGATAAGGGCATGTTTGACCCAAACTCTGTGTCTCGAATGATATTCTATTTATGATGTGTCTCTTTTCTATTCTGAGTTATTTATTATATTCTTGCTAATTGTGATCGGGGACCTGTGACTTCGTAGTTTATCTTGCTTGACGCTTAGCGTATTAGGTTGAGAATAAATGTTTTTATTTATTCTTCTCAATCTAATACGTCGTGGGCTTGTTCACGTTCCATTTCCTAGGTATTTTGGGAAGCGGGGCGTGACACAAGTTCTCATAGTGAATGAGAGGAGTGTTCAAATATTCCTTCAACCTAGAGCTATTGTATTTTTTGTCCTATATAATGAAATATTGCGAAATCAGTTTACTCATAAGTAAATATTCAAAGTTTGCTTATTTTCCTACAATTACCAAAAAGAAATTTAGTATATTTTTTAATTGTAATTAAATACACATACTTTATTTGATTGATTTATTACCATCGTAAACTCTCAATCCGCGAGGTTGTGGCCTAGATAACGCATCTTGCAAAACTCTATAATCATTTGCAGATCCTTCCCATCCAGCTAGAACATACGAAAATAACTTGTTGGGAGTGCATGCAGCTAGAACATTTTGAGTTACACCTTTACGACATCTAAAACGTGCAACAAGGCTAGCGGGAAGCATTGCAGCTAGAACATTTTGAGTTACACCTTTACGACATCTAAAACGTGCAACAAGGCTAGCGGGAAGCATTGTGTCAATATGAGTTCCATCTATCATGCCAATGCAATCCTATATGATATATTAAACAGTTATTAATAATAGAAAGATAAAATTAATTGTTATATTATAAGTATTTATAATAATGATTACCTTGAAATAAGGATAGTATAACGGGTTGATGGCAATCTCTGGCGATACTTCACTTGCTGCTTGCTTCATGTACCGCCCCCTTAAACCACCAATGACTTCCAAGCACTTGTTAAAGTATTTTGAAATGGTTTCCCCCGATCTTATGAAATGTGACCTAACAATTCTATTTTTTGTTTTATGACCTAATATATTAAGGAACATCTTCTACTTTAACACCCCGTGAATCTTTTAGTACGATGATATATCTCATTATTCTAACAAGATTATGAAATGCACGCGGACTCATTCTAACATAAGCTCTACAACTCTCATTATAGCCATTAAACACACGACTTATGTGCCTAGCTCTAGATTCTATCTTCTCTTTATTTTTCACCTTAGGGTGATAAGTGATTGATTTGCTTCTACTACGTATCCACATCAAACAAGCAAACACACAAATCAGAGATAGTAGCATTAGAAGCCATTCTTATTAACATCTCTTCAACAATATCATCTATCTACATTATTTTAAAAAGAATTTTTTCCTTATAAGTAGTATGCATCATCAATCTTAAACAAGTGCATAAAGTAGTTAGTAGATACAAAGTATTAGAAAAAGGTGAAAAATATATGCACCTAGGTAGAACTCAAAAACAAAGGTAGAAGTAACAATCAAAGCAAATATAGATATTACAATTGCTAAAAAGAAGTATTAAATAAAAATCAAGCAATAGCTACGCATTTGTGAGGCCCACATTTGTATCTTTTTCTATTCTTAAATGATGAGTGCAATTTTATTATTTATATTTTTTTTATTTGTTCCAAATAATTTCTATCAAGAATCTCGAGCTTGTCATTCCCTCTCACATCCCCTTGTACTATAGTTGGTTAGCAACTTACTAACCATAAACTACTTTATTACCACTTAGAATTCTAACAAAGTTATGTGAAATAAATGTGGTGCTGAGAAATCACTTCATATTCTAATGTGCTGGTGAGAAATCACTTCATATTCTAATGTGCTGCATGTATAGGCATCCTTTTTTCTCTCATACGTGTTGAACATACATGATATACCCCTTATAGTACATACACAGAAAATGAAGAGATAACTTCATGTAAACATCATCGTCCAGATGCTAATATAAAAGTTTAATAAGTAGATAATCTCATATAGCACAACTGGTGTATATGTAATAAACCTTAAGAAAAACATTCATGTTATAGTACATACACAGAAAGTGAAGAGCTAAGCTGTGTCTGAAGAGGCATAATGTATCATCTAAACTGAAGGTCCTTTACTTTTATATTCAAGTTAGCTAAGTTTTCGTATATCAAGCATAAAGAGTGCAACGTCCAAGCAGTCACAAGGTTAAGCAATTTTTTTAAAACTTCGAGCACATTTTAATTCATATGTATGATGATTTAATTAGGCAAGAGAAACACAATTCACCATCACTTCAACACTTCCTTTAAGCTCATTTTTCATGTGAAAGAGAAGTAATTATAAGACAAACATAACTTCATATACATACATGCTATTGCTATGCCAAAACATCTAAATAACTGTTGCACCTTCACCTCGTTGATGAACCAAGAACGGTTCCCAACAAGTAAGCAAGATTACAAGTGAGTTAACTTCTTATTAGACTCTGGACACAAGAAAATCAATAGCATGTTCCAAAAGTGTAAAAATGACAATGCATTAGTAAAACAAAGAGCACAAGTAAGTCGCATCACAATGATTCTTAAGCAAGCAGAATATATAACCCAAGTCAAAATTACAAAACCCTAACACTAATCAAAATTAATTTGGACAACCGAAGCAGATTTTGAGCAATCAAAATTAACTCAAATCATTATTACAAAACCCTAACACTAATCAAAGCAATTATTTAGAGAGAAGGGGTGCGAGATTATACGTGCGGGATAGGAGCAAGTCGCCTGAAACCCTAGAATCCAGAATCGACAGAACCCAATGGGTAGAAGAGGAGGGCGACGAGAACCCAATGGGAAGAGGAGACGGCGGAAGATTTGGCAGTGGGAAGAGGAGGCGGCGGGTAGGAATTGGTAGCGAGAAATAAAAGAGGGCTATGAGAACCCAGCGGGAAGAGGCGGCGGGAGGTATGAACAGAACCAGGAAGAGGAGGCGACGAGTAAAATATGGTAGCGGGAAATAGAGGCGGGTAAAAGAGGGGGGAAGCGGTGACGAGAACGAGGGTTTTGTTTTCGGGAGCTGAGAAAATGGCTGAGCTGGATGGGTTATGTCAGATATCCAGCCTACATCCCACATGAATGAGAGAATTTCACAAATCCTAAAAACAATTAGTTTTTTATAATTTGGGGATTCAATATCCCAATTTTTTTGAAACAAATAAGGCTTATGGAATACCAAAACTCAAAAAAAAACTCTTTTTAAATCCCAAAACTTGAAATCCAGCCTATATCCCCCCCCCCCCCCACCACTCAAAAAAAAAACAAACATGCCCGTAAAGTGATCTAATTTAGGATTTGGGATTTTAATGCATCATTAAAGTATGAGCCTCTTATGTGTAAATATCAAAATATAATTGTTAATTCTATTGTGGGCTGAATTAATAATTATGAATAACTGAATGAAGTTAGTTGTAAAAAGGGTTGTGATTTCCCAAATTTCTACGTGCTGTTTCTTTTTGATATCCCATCTTTAAAAAATTATAAAGAAAAACAAAAGAGTTTATCTAAAGAGTATATACTTATAATATTTAAAAGATCTACATCTCTAAACTCAAAAATCATAACCTACTCCATGGATTCAAATATTACTCTGTATCTTGTTATTTCTCTCAATAGTTTAACATGAACGATATTTACATTGATTAGGGTTTCATCTCTTAAAGAAAAAGTTTTCATCAAACAATTGGTATTAGAGCGATGTTCATGTTAAACTCCTGAGAATCAATTTCAATTTGTGATATGACTCTCTTGTATGATTTCAAATCTAACAATCCATCCTTTAAAATTTTTTAATTTGAGAATAGAATTTGGTAGTTTTTTCTCTTACATATTCTTCATGATTGCGGATTCAAAAGGGTTATTATATTTTAAATTTTATGAATTCAATTTAGAAGAATTCATGTTTGATTGAAAATTAGGGTTTAATCTTTATGTCAATGGATATGCGTGAGTTTTTTGAAATTTTTTGGATGTTTTGATTAAATTTTCATTTTGTATTCATGATTATTTGATGATTGGATTTGGATCAAAGGTCATCAAAGAAAGATTTTAGGTTAAAAATCTTAAAAAAAAGAGGGCGCTACAATGCCAGTTAAGTAAATAAATAAATAGAAACGACAAATTCAAGTGGCCGCCCATTCCATGATAGGCACATTCTATCATACTCCCTTTAAAAGCACGAGTTAAGAAAAATCTTTTTTAGACAAATATACCCCTATAAAATTTGAACTACCCTATCTATAATCAAATTCTAATTTTTATACACAATATCCCCAATTGATAACAAATCCAATCACAATCCACTTGACTTCTGATTTGTTATCCGCATGAGCATGATTTGTTATTCTGATAACAAATCCACTTGACTTTTGATAATATATGATATAATTAGATTATATCAGATCTTGTATAAATTCTTAATCTTATATATAATTATCGTTTCAAATATGATATAAATCCATTTATACGTGTGAATGTGCACTCAAAAACCGAAATAGATTATACCTGGCAAATCTGATATAAATCCACTTATACGTGTGATTTACCATAAATAAGATTATATTTGCATTGCACATATCATAAACAATATAATATTTGCGTTGTAATTAGTCTTCATAGACGCATACCTAGATTATGGTTGTTGGATATAATCTGACTTATTAATCAATCTCTAAATTCAAAATGAACAATGAAACACAATCCTAATCAAATTATAATTTTTAAATTTTAAATGTTTGTACAGCGAGAACTCTAATTATGACTATTATCCTTTCACATGCAACACCTCATGCCTATATATAAACCAAGAATTTACACAATTTTTATAGTAACTTCATCTCCTTCAACATGTATATTCATTTTTTATTTTCATAATTATTCTTTAGTAATATTTGTATTTGATTTAATGGTGATACTTATTATGCACTGCAATTAGTTTTTATGGTAATTGATTTTTTTTTTGAATTTTTTTAGTTTTCATGCAGTATTTAGAGGATTAAGGATTTGATTGTTACAGGTTCTTCCATCTATTAAGGTAAATCTTCATATTTGATATTATTTTAATTTGGGTTTATTTGATTATATATTTTATTTGATTAAACCGAAGTAGAAAATAGATACCTTTCTTTTTTTTAATTTTTTTATTTCCTTAATTTTATATTTAATTATCGTTTCAAATATGATATAAATCCACTTATACGTGTGAATGTGCACATAAAAACCGAAGGCGTTGTAGTTAGTCTTCGTAGACGTATACCTAGATTATGGCTGTGGGTTATAATTTGACTTATTAATCAATATCCGAAGGCATACCTTGATATAATGCAACATATTCACACGTATTAGGGCGTTGTAGTTTTGTAAGTGCACTTGAAAATCAATCCGACGAAGATTACCCTTAAAAAAACATTTTTTGTCCTCTATGATGGAAGAAATAGAAGACAAAGAAACCATAAAATCGCAGCTACTGAGTAACAAGGCCAAATAAATTTAGATCCAGGAAATAAAAGGATAATATAGTTGTTAGTTCAAGCAAGGGATGACTGTTAAAGTGATCTATAAACCAACCCCAAAAGTTTAGGAACAAGAATTCGATTGTTGGCTGCTGATTAGCAAACAAAAACATAAGAAAATAACAATACTTTTTTCAAGCTATATGTCAGAAAAACAAAATATTGATCTCAACAAATTCTAAAAAATTACAAAAACCAATTAAAGAACAAAATTACAAACTGGCTCTAGGTATATGAAGAAAAACGTGTTACATAGGCCAACATCCGAATGTTGAAGCACCTTAATCAGGTCAGCTAGACTGTGCACATCAATACCATCAGGAACAATTCCATGGTTTAGCTGGTCCCTTACATACTCTTCTTTTTTGATGAAAATAGGGCCAATTGCCCTATCATTACTTGTATATAAAATTGTAGAGTAAAAAGTTAAACAAAAGAAGATATCTAATGGTGATTTTAGCGGCTTCCCCCGAGATGGGGAAAATTGCCAAATCACTATTAGATGTCTTAGGATATGTACATGACTATAATCAACAAAGTAGCAGATAGAAGAGAGTTACAAAATAGACAAAATAGACAAAAGAGACAAAATACTGATGCCGAGAGATCAAAGGTTCCCATTGTTATCCTCACTGGAGGAAATAAGCTCCAATAGTCCTCTCGAGTGAATGAGGTTTATCAGTTTGAGAGTCTTCTTGGAAGAGGAAGCACCTGTCCAGAAAAGAAGATAGTAAGCTGACTTTGAGGTGATTTGCTATGGAGTGGTGACATACTCTTCGTGACTGTTCTCTGCATTAATTCTAAAAATGCCTTCAGACTGGAAAAATCATTTAGATGATAATGAAGTTTCAGACGAAGGAGCATTAAGGCCACCTGAAGGCATTAAGTTTAAGACAGAAGTGTCAAGTTTACTCAATTAATAATTTGCAAGACACAAACCTGAAGGCCACCTTGCTCATAAAGGCGGTTTTGCATTAACAAGAGTATTGTTGGCACACTATTCCTTCCAGAGTTAAAGGAACATTTTATTGATTTAGATGACACTCCGAATACTCTCACACTTCACTAAGAAATATGAGAGATAGGTCTTTATGCTAATGAGCATTGCAAACATAAATTTTCATATGCGCCTTTATGAACCCCAAAAAGCACTGTCAAAGTGTGCAATGATAATAGATGGTGAGTAGAATTGCAACTATAACAACAATATTCATAGGCGAGAACAAAATCAAGGGCATGGGATTTTTAATAGAAATCTCGAGTCATGCAGATTAAAATTGGGTCATGATGGCCATGAACTTTTAAAGGGAAATCTTGAGTTTCCCAGATCACAATAGGGTTATATTAGCCATAAATATAGGCTATAGCATGTACACTTGTGCATTTATCATATACTAGGTTTTAAACACGTGCAACACGCGTGGTTAAATAATAAAATTAAGTATTTTTAGTTTATTTTCTTATCAAAAATTTGTTCTTTAGTAAGATATTTAGTTAAATATAATTATTTTGCCTTATTGGTTTTAAAAGAAATTTATGTGAACTTTGTTTTATTTGTTCCCAAATAATACGGAGAAGGGAAAATGTTTAAGGTGCTTTATGCTTAGAGGTCAATCAAAATCTGTATATATAATAAAGATTTATTCCAAAGTCAGGACATGTTACATTATTATTTAGCTAGACTGTGAATAGGTCCTATTAGTCCAAGATTTATTCCAAAGTCAGGACATGTTACATTATTATTTAGCTAGACTGTGAATAGGTCCTATTAGTCCCACATATCCTATTTGCCACCGATTGATAACAAATCCCCGATTGATAATAACACAATTCAAATCCTAATAAAACTCCAATTATGACTATTATTCTATCACATGCGATATATCATTGTCTAATTGGAATCAAATCAAACTTTTTATATAATCCCATAATCAATCTTGAAGCGCGCATGCAAGATAAAAACCACTTTGTTTGCAAGGAAACATTTAGAAAATTATTGTTTAGAAAGAATAGTTGACTAATTTATTCTAAACTCCCTTGATTAAGGTATCATATAAGAATAAGTAATATAAGATTACATAATTTCCATTAAACTAATTCTAAGCTCTTCTTAATTAATATAAGAATAGTATTTCGAGAATAAGTAATATAAGAATAGTTGACTAATTCTAAGCTCTTCTTAATTTTAAATCCACTTTTTTCTTGGATATAATCTAATTTATTACGATTGTTAAAAAAATGCATGTTGTTTTATTACTTACTAAGTACCATCAAAATTATTGTTTAGAAAGAACAGTTGACTAATTTATTCTAAACTCCCTTGATTAAGGTGAATTATAATTTTTAAGTATATTTTTGTCCCCTATTGTTGTTGATATAATTTTCATTTGGTTTTTTATTTTCTGACACATATTTTTTTACCTATAGGATAATATCATCTCAATTCCAATTTTGTACTCAAGATTTATTCCATAATTACGAGTATCAGGTTAGTGTAGAATATCAATAATTTTTTTATTATTGTGATAATGATTATAGTTGATTGTTTACTTTTGAATTTTTATGAAAATTTTCGCTAATTTGTCCAACTATCTGCCTTGCTCATATATATTCATAAATTAATAGTAATATGACATATGATTTTCCTTTGTAGAAATTTATTCTCTGGTTTTTGGATATCATAACTACTATACAGCGCTTTCTTGCCTAAAATGGCTTCAAGCCAAGGTTTGCATTAAACTCAATAATGAATTATTCATATATTATTATATTAGTATATGTGTATGTATTTATAATACTACATGAACATTTTTTTAAACAGAAGAGAACACTCAAATACCCAGAATTAAAGAGACTAAATATTCTCGGTTGAGTGATGAGCAAAAGAAATCTTACATTCAGAGAATTGCGGATAATAAGAGAAAGCGACACAGTAACTCTTCTGGTAATACTATTAATGGCAAACGACAACGTAAAGTTGACCTATTTTGTGGAGCCCTTCTACTGGCCTATGAGCATGAAGGTTGGTGTACATATACTCTATAGTTTATTGAAAGAGCCATATAACATTATATATTACTTTATTAAATATTTATATTTGTTCTAGGGTAAATTCTTCATGAACCGGTATGTTCTTTACTATATAAGCTACACACTCCAAAGTCTTATGCATATTGTGGATCCAAAAAGTTTGAACATGAGCCTCCAACATTTTGTTGTCATAACGGTGGAATCCACCTAGCAGATGTGAATATTCCAAATGAATTATTTGCCCTTTATACAATGCAAACACTAGAGGCAATTGAGTTCCGAAGCCACACCAGAATGTACAATAGTATTTTCTCATTCACATCGTTTGGGGCAAGATTTGATAAAGAGCTCGCATCAAATAAAAAAGGAGTTTTTACATTTAGAGCACAAGGACAAATATATCATAATCTCTCAGCTCTAATTCTAAAGGAAAATAAGCCTTCATACTTTCAGCTTTACTTCTATGATACAGAGAATGAGTTGCAAAATCGGTTGGGAATTCTACAAAATGCAAATATGAGTGAAATCACAACTAAGAGCTTGATAGATATATTACAAGAAAACCCATATGCAAAGTTCCTTCGCAAATTGCATGATTATCAATCTTTTGAAGAATTAAAGATACTAATAAATAGTGACGTTGCACTAGATCAACGTGTTTACAACTCACCAATAGCAGATCATGTGGCTGCAATCTGGGTTGAAGAAAATAATGACAATGCACCATTTGAGAGAGAGATTATTGTCCATGCACACTCAGGAGGAAGACATCAAGTGAAACACTATTTATGCTATTATGATCCACTGCAGTATCCCTTACTCTTTCCTAATGGAGAGGTTGGATGACATCAAAATATTAAAAGAAGGGATAAAAGGGATATCAGAGCTGACAATCAACAAAGAACTATAATATCAACTTTAATATCTCCACCTACCTTCACATCTGCAGAAGACATATTTAACCGAGAAAGTGAAGGTAAAATTTAATTCACATTTCTAAGTAATATTATTATATATGAATATAGATTAACACCTAAATTTACAGGCGTCAAGGCACTAAAACTCGGAAAAGTTTCATGCCGAGATTATTATTGTCATAAGCTCCAGATAAGAGACACTCGACAATCTTTTATACTTACATCAGCAGGTCGTTTATTCCATCAATATGTTGTTGATATGTACATAAAGCTTGAAACAACAAGGCTTTATTACTTTAGAAATAAACAATCAGAAATCAGAGTAGAGTTATTCCAAGGTATTTTCGATAGTGTAGCTGCCAGCAAAGCAAATGCAAGCCAAGTGGGCAAAAGAATAGTTCTTCCATCATCATTCATAGGTGGTCCTAGAGACATGCGTCGCAGATACCTTGATGCAATGTCATTAGTACAACTATTTGGAAAGTCAGATCTTTTTATAACAATGACATGTAATCCAGAATGGGAAGAGATCATTGAGCAACTACATCCAGGCCAAAGCCATAATGACAGGCCAGATCTAACCTCAAGGATATTTCGAGCAAAGCTCCAAGACTTGAAAGATCAACTATTTAAGAAGGAGATCTTTGGGAAAGTTGTAGCACATGTTCATATGATTGAGTTTCAAAAAAGAGGGCTACCACATGCACATATATTAAAAATTCTTATTAGAGATCACAAGATCACATCATCAGATCAGTATGATAAATATGTATCTGCAGAAATTCCAGACCAATCCAAACACCCGATCCTCTATGAATTGGTAAAAAACATATGATGCACGGACCTTGTGGAGAGTTGAACATGAAGAACAGTTGCATGCAAAATGGAGAATGCAAATATCACTATCCTCACGATTTTAGCTCATAATCAATTCAAGCAAAAGATGCTTACCCAATTTATAAGAGAATGAATGATAACAAAACAATGTTGGTTTGCAATGAAATCATTAATAATCAGTGGGTTGTACCTTACAATCCATATTTGCTGACATGTTATAATTGTCACATTAATGTTGAAATATGCTCAGGCATTAAAGCAGTGAAGTATCTTTACAAATACATATATAAGGGTCATGATAAAGTGGCAGTAAACATTGAATATAATGAAGGAGGAAGACTTGTGAATGAAATCAAAAATTTTCAAGATGCAAGATGGGTATCAGCTCAAGAAGCTTTGTGGAGAATATATGAATTCTATCTTAATGAGATCTACCAAGCTGTCATCAACTTACAACTACACTTGCCGAATCAACAGTTTGTATTGGAAAAATCAAGACCTATCGAAGCTCATCCGCTAGGACCTTGTCCACAAGATGATGCTTACAGAATTTTTTACACTATGTTCAAAAATTAAAGAAGCCAACAAATCAAAACCAAAAAAACATCAAGAAAAGGAGTTATTATATTGTGAACTTCCCGAATATTATGTTTGGGATTCGACAATAAAATGTTGGAGTCCAAGAAAACAAAGACAGGTTATAGGCCGTATAAATGGTACTAATCCAATTGAAGGGGGAAAGATATTACTTACGCCTTTTACTTACTCACATTAGATGCCCCACCTTATTTGAGAATCTATTGACCATGGATGGAATTCAATGCACATCATTCAAACATTCAGCTCAAAAATTAGGTTTATTGGAATCAGATAATAGCATCAGAGAATGCTTAGATGAAGCCGTCATCTTTCAAATGCCAGCAACCTTCGCCACCTGTTTGCAACCATACTGGTTCACTGTGAGCCCGCAGATGTTAATAAATTATAGGATCGATACCTTGACTCATTATCTGAAGACTTCTCAAGGAAACCTGGTGCTACGAAAGTTTCAATTATAAACAACACCCTTTGCAACATTAAATTCTTCTTAGAGAGCATGGGAAATGATATCAAGAAATTTGATTAACCGCCTATTCAAACTAACCCTCATTCAAAAGGAAGTTCATACCCAGGAGAAATTCAAGATGAACTCAATGTACAAATTCCAGATGAAGACCTCAATGCTGATTTATCACTCAATTCAGAACAATATAATGCATACACTTCCGTACTATCACGAATTCAAGGAAATAAAAGCGGGATTTTCTTTATTGATGGGCCAAGAGGAACTGGAAAGATATTCTTATACCGTGCTTTGCTAGCCAAAGTAAGATCAGAAGGGATAATAGCTCTTGCTACAGCGACATCAGGCGTCGTAGCAGTAATAATGCCTGGAGGCCGAACAGCACATTCCAGGTTTAAGATAAAAATCCCAACAACAGAATCATCTATGTGTAGCATATCCAAGCAAGATGGAACCTCAAAGCTGATTAAGATAGCTAAGTTAATAATTTGGGATGAAGCTCTAATGGCTAAACGTGTTGCAATTGAAACATTAGATAGAACATTAAGGGATATAATGGATCAAGATGAACCATTTGATGGCAAAGTAATAGTATTTGGTGGGGATTTCAGACAAGTTTTACCAGTAGTACCCCGCACAACAAGATCACAAACTGTTAGAGAAAGTTTAGTAAGCTCATATTTATGGAGCAAAATGGAAAGTTGAAGCTATCGAAGAATATGAGAGCAAGAACAGATTCAACATTTAGCGAATTCCTTTTAAGAGTTGGAAATGGCGATGAACCGACAGTGGCTGATAACCTAATAGCATTGCCCACTTCTATTTTGATAAAAAATCAAAGTGATGATTTACTAGAAAATTGTCTAATAAATGTAATTTTCCCATCTTTAGATGAGAACTTCAAATCCATTGACTATATGAAAGATTGAGCTATACTGACAACAAAAAATGAATATGTCGACATGCTAAATGATAGAATCATAAAACAATTTCCAGGTGAAGAAAAAGAATTCTACAGTTTTGATGAAGCAGTTGATGACACTAATCATCACTACCAACCAGAATTCCTAAACACGTTGCTACCAAATGGACTACCACCCTACAAGCTGGTATTAAAGAAATATTGTCATATTATTTTATTGAGGAACCTGGATCCGACTAAAGGGCTATGCAACGGAATAAGAATGGTATGTCAAGATTTTAATTGTAATATAATCCATGCTA
This sequence comes from Asparagus officinalis, assembly GCF_001876935.1. Lineage (NCBI taxonomy): Eukaryota > Viridiplantae > Streptophyta > Magnoliopsida > Asparagales > Asparagaceae > Asparagus > Asparagus officinalis. The sequence goes on along the minus strand of NC_033797.1, from coordinate 100,123,718 downwards.
AGATCACAATGGGCTAACATGCAGGGGAAAATTTTTTCTTGCCAAGAATACTATTATCTCCAACAGAAGATGAAGGGTTCCCGTTTAAGTTCAAACGAAAGCAATTTCTAATACGGTTATGTTTTGCAATGACAATCAATAAATCACAAGGATAAGCAATTCCTCATATAGGCATCTATCTACCTCAACACGTTTTCTCTCATGGACAACTATATGTTACTTTATCACGAGGGACTTCAATGACAACAACCAAAGTCCTAATAATATCAGATGGACAATTTAAAGAATATGAAAGATACACAAGAAATATAGTATACAAGGAAGTCCTCCAGCCAACAAACATGAAATGAACTTCAAAGTCGCAATAGCTATTCTAAAGGTAATTAATTTATAAGAATTATTGCGTATATTCATTCATGTTCATTCCTATAATTTATAATTTTCAATATTGTATAACTTTTTCCCTTTAGCATTCACTTTTTAACCCCACTCAAACTATATTATCAGTTAAAAATATTCAAAACCTTATGAGGAACAAGAATTAATAAATTCATTTTCTAAGATATGTTATATTCTATAATATTGTTCAAAACTAACATGTATATTTTAATCTATTTAACAGAAAATATGATTATTGGTATTGAAGAACAAACTCAGCACTTCCAAATAAGCCAGCTCAAGAAGTTTCAGAAAGAATGGACCATTCATGTTATTATACTTTGAAGTGCAGAGGCAACCTATAAAAATGCAAAAGGATCAGGGAAAATACTAAAGCTAATTCTTGCTGACGCAAAGGTAAAATAAAATTATTTTTAATATTATATTATTTGCCCAACGTTACATCTGATCATATGAATATTGCTAAATCTCATTTTCTAATTAGTAAATTACATTAAAACACCGATAACTATCAGAATGGCTTTTTATGATGTTTCCCTGTTTACATATAATATATAGATTAGTATTAATTAATTATATTTTTCATAAATTGATCTATGGTGTTAATAATATTTATAGGGTAACAAAATACAAGCAGTAACGTACGGAGAGACTATCGAAAAGTTTATAGATATGCTTCAAAAAAATCAAATTATTTTTATTTCAAATGGAGAAGTGAAAGGAATAAACCCAGCTTTTCCAAGTATCCACAAGTCACTTGAATTAGTACTAACAAAAAATGTATCGATCAAAGAAGCATCAACAGGATTCCACTTGGAGAACATATTTAACAACTTTGTCCAATTTGAAGAAGCATTTTCAATGAAAGATGCAACAAAAATTAGTAAGTACTTACAAACTTCTTACTTAAATCTTCAATACAAAATGAGACATTAATCGACAAAATCATAATATTTTTATCAAATCACTTGCAGATATTCTTGCAATAACAACTAATGTTAAGCCGGCGAGCAACTATATTACAAGACACAACAAACCAGACACTAGGAGAGAAATCACGCTTATGGATATAAGGTATATTCATGTTACTTATTTCCAATATCATAAGAGAAAAAAATATTAACGTTCTTTCTTTTTCATATGCAGTGGAATGCCAATACGTGCAACTTTATTTGAAGATTTGGCTACAAATGAATGAGCAATTCTTGAAGCAGAAATAAAATATAAGCCTGTAATAGCATTATCAGATTTTAAAATCTCTATATATCAAGGTACATAAATTATTACTGAAATTCTTATTAAAGATAACTAACATAAAATTACTCCTATAATTTTCTCATTTTTGCAGGAGATACAAGCATATCGTCGCAAATTATTTCAATATTATGTATCAACCCAAAAATAGAACTAGCTAGCGAATTAAGAGAATGGTAAGCAGAACAAGCATACTTTCATATAACTCAATAATAAAATATTATTATATTTTAATCTAATATGCAGGTTTCAATTGGAAGAATCTACAAAAGCAAAAGGATCTCCATCGATGCTTTTTAAAAATGCCAAGGAAATTCATATTAATGATATTATGCATAAGTCACAGAATTCGATACAGGTACAATATTATATACATATTCTTATCTACGAATTTAAATCTAACTAAACTTTGTTAATATACAGGCACGATATTACACATTTAAGGCAAAGATAACTACTATTTTAAATATGCTTGAGCCATGGTTCTATGCTTGCAAAGGCTGTGACAAGAAGGTTGATAAAGATGTTAGTAAAGAGTGTCTGAATGACAAATGCCGCAGAATCATTGATGACTCAGTACCAAGGTTAAGTAATATATCTTTTTTAATGCCATGAACATATTAAAATACAATATTAATTGTCTTTAGAAATTAACAATGAAAAATACAGGTACTTAGTTAAGATTCTCATGGAAAATGGCACGGATAAAGCAAGAGTAACACTCTTTGACGCAGCAAAAACTCTTATTGGATGCAAAGCAAAAACGTTCATTACCGAAAAGAAAGAGGTAATTCCTAACTCTATTCAAGTAATAAATTAGAAAATAAACAAATGTAGGATCTGAAATAGATACACTAGAACACTAGAAAGGGGGTGAATAGTGTTCTTTTAAAATATATACAAAGTAGATTATAAATTGCAAAGAAAAATGACAATCTCAGAAATTCACAATCACAAACACAAAGTTTTGTACTGGTTCCACCAACCCGGTGTACATCCAGTCCCTAAGCAAATACCGCTTGAGAGTTTCTACTATGATTTTAAATAAACTTACAAAATCAAAAGCAAACCTGACCAATTTGCAAGTCCCTGCAAATTGCAACACCAATTGACAAGACCATGCCAATTGCCATCCAATCTCTAAACCAAGAGATCAACCCTCTCAAACCAGAGAGAAATCCTTTTTGAAGCAAGAACACAATTGATCCTATAAGCCTTGAATGTGTAGTGAAGTGCTGCAGTGGCTTAGGATTCTTTTAACTCTCTGAATATTGCCTATACAATCTCTAAGAATGATTGAAACCAAGGCAATATCAGAAACTCTCTTTTTCTAAACCCTTAGCATGAAAATCTTGGAAAACTAGAGAGTGAATATGCACAAATGTTTGATCTTATGTGTATGAATTAGTTGTGCAAATTTCTGAACTTATAACCTATTTATAGCCCTTGAAAAGACAAGTTTTCAACCCCTAAAAGCGTACACAAAACGACTATAAACAGTCACTTATTCAAAACCTAAAATATAGAAAAATTGCATCTGTAGTCGACTACAAGTTATAGTAGTCGACTACACTGAGTCTAAACAGACTCTGTGAAGTCAGAAAATTTCTTAGTAGTCGACTACAAGACATAGTAGTCGACTACACTGTAAACTCACAGATTCTGAAATTGTTTTTTAGTATTTTGACTGTAACTTTCTCATCCGATATCGGAATAAGGTGATTTAAAATTTGTTGGAAAGATATTGAAGAGACCTACAACTTTGATCTTTTGAGTTTTTCCAGATTCTAATTGGTAAGGGGTATAAATAAAATATTTTAAGACTCACTCAATATCTATAAACTAGAATGGCTAACATAGGGGATTTCTATTGTTAACCAACACACTAAGCATGTGTTAGTGTGTTATAACACTATGTGTATGCATGTGTGTGGGTGATCAAGGCTTGTACAAATTTCTAAGCAAAGAAAATATAAAATTATATTTTGATAATAAAGTATATCTTCTTCTTTGCTTCATTTTACCTTGAACTCATCTATGTCTTGAGTATCTCTTTGAATATAATTGTTGATATAGCTCTGATACTGCAAAAAAAATGTTAGCACATAATACACACAATATATAATGTTTGTTATCATCAAAATAAACTAATCTTGGGGTCAAGATTCCTAACAACAAATTCATAAGTATTAATATAACATTTGTTCTTATTGCAACAAAAAAATAATCAGAGTCTATATTTCCAAAAATTTGTTTTGAACATCGGAAAAACATTCAAATTCCTGGTGAAGATAGATGAAAAGACAAAAGATGAACAAGGCGAAGGCAATATAATAGCACAAGAAATTTAACTCCAGCCTGATATTACAATCGACGTAGATGATGAAGATGCTACTCTAGAGTTGCCCAGAAAAAAGATAAAGGTGGAGAAAGATTGATCTTGGTTCAATTAGAAATTTTTAAGAACAATGTTTTTTAATCATTTTATATAACAACTTATTTTTTGATTACAATTAGAAATTTTTATAAGGCATTTTCATGCAGAGTTATTAGTAGTTTTGTATGCTTATGTGATTGCTTACATCACATAAAATTATACTTTGATATTTAACCATTTTACTATATTTTATTATTATCTATGAATAGCGCATCATGTGATCAATCATTTATGATATAAAGGTGACCTCTTTAACCAATTAGCAAAGAATTACTATTGTGATGAATTTGCTTGGGGTTGTCACAAAGCTCAATATTCATTGTTTTCAAAAAAAACCTTGGCTTACTAATTATAACTTGTTGAGATTGTTGCCATGTTGAATAAGGGACCAAATTTGATCAAGATTTACTTTCATCCTTTAATTAAGTTCCTGTTAAGTGTTAGTGGTAGTGATCAATTAAAAAATTTTAGAACAAAAATAATTTACAAATTTGCAGTAAATCAAACAATGATCTTAGCTTTTTAAGTCAAAAAATATTTGAAATAACTTAAATTTTTGAAATATTTTTAACATTACTACAACTAAAATTCATAATAACAATTACAATATGCCAGATACGTATATTCATCCAAGTTTAGCTTAAATTCCTTTACATTTATTTTTTTAATATTTAAATAAAATACTAATAAATCTTATAATTCAATAATACATATTTGAACTCAAGATAAATCTTACTTATTTAAAGTAATGAAATAAATATAAAATAATATTTTTTTCATATTTAACCACGTGCATTGCACGTGCATAAAAACTAGTAAAAAATAAAAGAGGGAGACAAGGAATTCAAGTGGGCCAGTGATCCATAACAGGCCCATTCTACAAAAAGAAACAGTCCAGCCACTCACATTTCTCCATATCTTCAACGGGCAGGTCAGCATACATCACTGTATTCACAGGCCAAAAAAAACAAAACAAAACAAAACAAACGGTTTGGAATTTGAATTATTCTTATTTTTTATAAATTTTTATATTGGATTTAAATTTTGTTATTAAAGTTTATTAAAGATATATGATCTATTAAAAAGAATTGATTGAAACAATATGTTATCAAAGTAGTCTCTCTTGTGTAGATCAATTTATTTTAAACATCAAAATTGTAGTGTGTATATAGTTCATGCTAATATTAATCAGCTTAAAGGAATGTTAATATTTGAATAGATCATATGCATATCTGTGGTGATAAATATGGACAATTATTTGATTTTATATATGAATAATAAATCGATCTAAAGAAAGGTCTATTGTTTGACATGTCTTATTATCAATGTTTGATCACTATTAATATTTCTGTCCAAAGACTAAATATTAGTTTTGTGTTACGTATGTTGTGATGAGTATTGCTAATTTTGAATTCATATATTTTGATATGGTTTCTTGTGTGAGCTTATTTATTTTCTTATGTTGTTCTTTAATTCAACTGTTAGTTCTGCTTCAAATATCACTGCTAACATTAATTCCATTCCTATGCTAAATAGCACTAACTTCAAGTCATGGTAAGAGAACGTTATGACAGTTCTCGGAGTCATGGATCTCGACATTGCGTGAAGACTTCCTTCTCATGTACCTCTTACAGATAAAAGTTTCACTGATAAGAAAAAGGACATGGAGATGTGCGAGAAGTCAAATCGCATGTGTCTGATGATCGTAAAGAGGGCTATTCTACAAGCATTCACGGGCACGATGACTGATAAGATAACTGCTGCCGAAGAGTTATTTGAGGACATTGAGAAAATGTTTACCTAGAATGAAAAGGCTGAAACTAGTGTACTTTTAGCAAATCTTATCTTGATGAGATGCAAAGAGAAGTAGAACATTAGGGAGTACATCATGGAGATGTCTGACATTGTTTCAAAGCTAAAAATACTTAATATTGAACTCTCTAAGGACTTTCTCATGAATTTAGTTCGTATATCTTTTCTTACACAATTCAATCAATTCAAGGTGACCTACAATGGTCAAATTGAGACTTGGTGGCTTAATAAGCTCATCTCATACTGTGTGTAAAAAGAGGAAATATTAAAGTAAGAGAAGACAGAAAGTGCTTATTTAACTAGTACTTCCAAGGATAAAGGGAAGAAAAGAAAGAAAGATAAGGAACCTGCAGAAGCTCAACCACAAAAGAAATAACATAAGACAAATAATGGAGATAGTAATTTCTTTAGTGGGGCTGCGGGACATAAGAAGAAAAATTATACCAATTTTCATGCGTGGCGTGCAAAAGGAGGTATATATTTTAATTTTGTTTGTCCAAAGGTTAATTTATCTTCAGTACTTAGACACCTGTGGTGATTAGATTTTGCTGTTACAACTAACATCAGTTTGTTTATACAGAGTTATCTGAGCTGCTGAAAGCTAAGTGATGGTGAAAGATATATCTATGTGGGCGATGACAAGAAGGTCGAAGTTAAGGCAATTAAGACATTTAGGTTGTTGTTAAAGTCCGTTGTTATTTGGATTTAAAAGAGACTTTTGTAGTATCATCTTTTAGACGAAATTTGATTTCTATTCTTGTTGGTTGCTTTTGTTCTTTTAGAAATGACAAGTTTAGTCTTTTTTAGAATTCAAATTTGTTTGGTACTGTTTCTTTATCTTATGCTGATAACATTTATGCGCTTGATACTATTGCTTCATATTATGAAACCTTGCAATTTCGCACTCGAAATGTAAGGAGAAAATTGACCAATAAGAATTCCGCTTCGTTATGGCACAAGAGATTAGGTCACATATTGTTGGTGTCTGATATCAAACAATCAAGTGAAAGGAGTGATTAGCGAAAGTCCTCTAACCCCTCGAATGCCTGGTTCTGCAGTAAGTTGTTTTTCCCTGCACAAGCAGCAAATCGTAAGAGAGCGGGGTTGGGTTCCCCGATTGTTCTTCCGACAATCAAGTCAGTGATTTTCTTGAGTGGAGAAGTAAAATGAACTGTCGTAGTTCTTAAGCTCTATGAGTAGTTGTAGTAAAGATCTTATCCTCTTGTTAAAAATAGTACCCCTTATTGGCCTTCTTGTTTTATGGTGATTTAACAAACAATTTACCTCTAATGTTGTTTGTCTAGTGTTTGTGTTTTCGTATTAATTCTAGGTAAATAACGTGTTGGAGGATGGATGGAATAGAGGTTGGCGGAATAGTGGAGTGAAGCCTTGTAATTCAAAGTTAAAGATCAAGTTCAAGCTTCATCCGTAAGATTACCAAGTCAAGCTTATTGAAGACCAATCAAGCTTGGGTAAATTAGTTTAGGGCTTATATTATGTGTGTTAATACTTCAAGCTCAATATCACACACACACACGTTTGGTTTGGTTTATCGTCGTTTTGGATTATAGACTTAACGATATTATTTTATATTTTTTATCAAGTTTATAAATCTATTGGAAAGTTTTCAAAACTTTGTTTAAACTCATTTTGTCAAGATCAAGCTTTTACAAGTCCATACTTATGTGATTTTGTAAAATAATAAGATTCCACAATTGGGAAATGCAAATTGGAATTTTTTTTGTAACATGTTCAAAATCACATTTTCAAATATTTCCCAAAGTTTCATCAAATTTGAAATTGATTTATTATGTTTAATTGAATTTACAAAATCATGTTTTTCGTTCGTGCATGTTCGTGCATGTTTTACAAAACAGATGAGTTTTTATAAATGGGAAGTGATATTCAAGAAATTCTTTCTTTTACATGTTTATCTACATGTTTAGAAACTTTCCACAAAATTTTACTATTTTGGAGTTGATTTACTTTGCCCAATTGATTTTACAAAATCGTGTATGTCAGCAGATTTTCAGAAACTGTATATCTGTGTTCAAATATTTATTTCTCTCAACTGGGAAATTATTTTTCATAAATTCTTTCTCTAACATGTCATTCTATATGTCTAGAACCGTCCCACAAAATTTCATAGTTTTTGGAGCAGATTTACTATTTTTAATTGATCTTACAAAGCTGATACGCAGTGCTACAGTACCCGCGGTCGACCGCTACGGTCGACCGTCAAACTCTCTGGAAGTTACTCAGCTTTGCATATGCCTCACGGTCGACCGCGAGAACGTCACGGTTGACCGTCGTGCTGTCTTTTCCATCCTAATGGCTATTTTCTTGCAGCCATTGGTTGGGGCTTTTTGGTCTTTTGTTTGGGGTTTTTGGTTGAGGTCTTGGGAGGCTATAAATACCCCCATTGACCTCAGTTCTTCTATAAATCCAAGAAGTGTTTTAAACAAGTTTCAAACAAGGGTTTAAGTGTGTTTTAGTGTTTGTTTGATTTATGAAGAAGTTTTCACAAGTGGAGGAGATCATCTTCTTGTTTGGGCTTCAATCTCCATCTCTCCATCTTGTTATCCATTGAGAAGTTTTCTAAACTTTTATCTAGCTTTACATTTTCTTAGTTATTTGATTATCATTCTTTAAACCTAGCTTTTATATTGAGTTTAGATTTGATTTGATTTCACTCATTATTTACACACACCCACATTGAGTTTATTGTATTTTCATACATAGTATATTTGGGGTTGGTGAGAGTTGTAACAATTGAGTGTGAGCTTTCATTCATAGTATATTTGGGGTTGGTGAGAGTTGTAACAATTGAGTGTGAGCTTTCATTGTGTTCTCATCTATTGTAGAGAAGAGTGTGAGCTTTCATTGTGTTCTCATCTATTGTAGAGAACAAATTTATTATTTGTTACATTGTGAGATGGTAAAGTTTTTGGTGAGCTAGAAAACCGAGTGTGAGGAGTGAACGTGGTGAACGTTGAAAACCGACATTGTGAGTGTGAGTGTAACGTTGATCGGTGAGCGTTGAAAACCGACATAGTGTGGTTGTAAACGTTATTCGGGTGAGTGTAGAAAACCCGGTCGTGATAGTGGATTTCTCCCCGGGAGTGGGGAGCGGAGACGTAGGACGGAAGGTCCGAACTCCGTGATCATTTGATTGTGTTTGAGTGTGCTTTGGCGTTTATTCTTATTTGTGCTCATTGTTCATATCGCCATTGTCTCATTATTTACTTTGCCCACTATCTTGTTTATGTTTATTTTACCCTTGTATTAATTTGTATATCCTTGCATATATCCTATAGTATATTTATCATATAGGAGATATATCTCATTGTTCATTTTTCTTATCCTAACTCATTATATTGTTGTATTTCATACTTGCTAGGATAACTTATGAATTAGTTTTAAATTGGCATAAAATCGGATTAGATTAGCATAAGACCCTAATCACCCCCCTCCCCCCCCTCTAGGGTCTAACAATTGGTATCAGAGCTTGGTGCTCTTTGATTTAAGGTCTAATCGCCTTGAGTTAAAGATCCAAGTTATCTTTTTATGCTAATATTGTTTTGATTGTATTTATATCTTGCTTGCATATTTTTATATTATGGATATGCATGGTTTAGGTTATGCCATTAATATTGCTCCTAGATTAGATAATTTTTCCTATGCCCAATGGTGTGTTAGATTTAAACTTTTTGTTCAATCTAAACACTTTGATTTATGAGAAATTATAGATGATGTTTACATTATGCTCACTTCGGAGAAATCCAAGTGGAATAAAAATGATCAGCGAATGTTTACAATGAACAATATTTTGTTGGAATATTTGCTAAATGCTTTTAATTCATCTATGTCTAACAAGTTTGTTCATTTTGATAGTGCTTATACCTTATGGAAATTTATTGAAGCACATCAAGGGGACTTGGAGGCGATCCAACAAGCTTTGGCGGATCCGGCTTCAAGTTCATATGGAGCATCATGCACACGGTCACTAGGAGATAGCCCTAGTGAGGTTTACGAGTTTGAAACCACTAATAATTTATCTAGTGATGACCTTGCTTGTGCTAGTGAAAAATTGTTGCATGCCTATAACTTATTGCATAAAAATTTTATTGATTTAAAAAGCAAGCATGAGGATTTGAAATCCGATCATGAGTTGTTAGCATCTAAGTTTGAAACTATTTCTAATGAAAATTTGATCCTTAAAGAAAACAATAAAAAATTAAAATTGGATCATGCTTCTTTAACTTCAAATGTTGCTAGTTTAACTTATGAAAGAGATAATGCCATGTTAGAAGTAGAGAACATTTGCTAGTTTAACTTATGAAAGAGATAATGCCATGTTAGAAGTAGAGAACATACAAAATGATACTGCTTCCTTTATAAATGACTTGTTAGAAGTAGAGAACATACAAAATGATACTGCTTCCTTTATAAATGACTATTTATGTTCTACTTCTAAGAAAAATGTATATGTGCCTAAAAATGAAGATTTGAATCTTATGAATAATCGTATTTCATCTTTAGATTCAACTTTGAAATTATGCATTGATAATCATAAGAGGCTTATGGATATGTGTGCCAAGTCTAAGTCATCATCTACTCATTATGCACACATATATAGCAAAATTTACAAATGCTCTATTTGCGGTCGAAAAGGTCATTTAGCTAAATTCTGCTATGATGCACACAAACATAAGAATTCTAATGCTCCTTTCGAATCTCATGTAGCTTCTTCATCTTGTACACTTACACATTCACATGCTCATTCTCACAAAGTTCATCATAAGCATGCTAGTGTGTTCAAGTGTGATCATTGTGGTCGTTTTGGTCATTTAGCCGAATATTGTTTTGATTTGAAAAATAAATCTTATTTGCCAAATGTTTTTAGTAGACCACATATTTTTAAATGTGATGTTTGTGGTAGGTTTGGACATCTTGCTAAATTTTGTTTTGATGTGCAAAAAGTTTCTATTTTGCAAAATGCTCCAAAGAAACCATCTTTGTTTAATGATGTTTCTCATTTGCGAAATAATTTAAAAGAAAAATCTTTATATGCAAATGATTCTCGTGCACGCCCACTTGGTCAACACAAATCATTTAACCCTCTTCATTGCACCTATTGCAATCGGAAAGGTCATGAGTACAATTTTTTTTTGACCGCGCTAGTGCACCATATGCGCTTAACGGGTTCATAACCCTAGGGCTTTGAGCTTAAATGATAGGGGTCATGTCCCTAAACCTTTTGGTACCAAGATTACTTGGGTACCAATATTACTTGGGTACCAAAACAAATTTGATTTTAAACCAAGAATTTTAGTGTTTTTTCTTTTTCTTTTTCTTGGTTTTGAGAATTATGCTTTGAAATCTTTGAATATGAAAATAATTTTTCTTTGATTAATTATTTTGTTTTCATGACTATTAGTTTTGATTTTAAATGAGAGGTTTGTAGTTATATACCCTTCGGATTTATTGGGTGTTTATTCCTAAATCTTATTTACCGGATGCTAAAATGTTTATATGGGTTGATACTAGCTCAATAGCTAGATATAATTGTCTCTCTTAATTTTTGAAAATCAATGATGATTTGGTTTTATGTTCTTGTATGATTTCTTGTGATTTATGATTTCATTTGATTGATTTGTTTTCATTTGAAAACATTTTGCATGATTCTCATGCTCTTTTTCTTTTGATTTCATAAATCTTTTTTATACAGAGTTTTTATATTAGTGTAATGAGACACTATCTTCATAATGACATATTTATATGTGTCTTCATTGTCTTTTTGTATGTAATGAGTGTTTAGCATACTTTCCATCTATGCTTGCTCACATATGTATGCCTTAGCATTCATTGCATATATTCATTAAGGCATTTTGATATGACGAGCAATCCCTATACTTGTTTTATACTCACCCATGCTTATTTGTAGGGGGAGCTTTCGCTCTCTTAATTCTTTTGTCCCCTTTTTGATGTTGTCAAAGGGGGAGAAATATTGTGAGTATACAATTCTTTGTTGATATGCATGTGTATTATCTTGTATATGTTCATTTCCTTCATGCATATATTCCTTTTTATAAATTGTTTGTCATCATCAAAAAGGGGGAGATTGTTGGCCTTCTTGTTTTGATGGTGATTTAACAAACAATTTATATCTAATGTTATTTGTCTAGTGTTTGTGTTTTCGTATTAATTCTAGGCAAATAACGTGTTGGAGGATGGATGGAATAGAGCTTCAACGATCATATCCAATGGAGGTTGGCGGAATAGTGGAGTGAAACCTTGCAATTCAAAGTTAAAGATTAAGTTCAAGCTTCATCCGTAAGATTACCAAGTCAAGCTTATTGAAGACCAATCAAGCTTGGGTAAATTAGTTTAGGGCTTATATTATGTGTGTTAATACTTCAAGCTCAATATCACACACACACACACGTTTGGTTTGGTTTATCATCATTTTAGATTATAGACTTAACTACATTATTTTATATCTTTTATCAAGTTTATAAATCTATTGGAAAGTTTTCAAAACTTTGTTTAAACTCATTTTGTCAAGATCAAGCTTTTACAAGTCCATACTTATGTGATTTTGCAAAATAATGAGATTTCACAATTGGGAATTGAAAATTGGAAAATTCTTTTTTGTAACATGTTCAAAATCACATTTGCAAACATTTCCCAAAGTTTTATCAAGTTTGAAATTGATTTGTTACGTTTAATTGAATTTACAAAATTATGTTTTTCGTTCGGTCATGTTCGTGCATGTTTTACAAAACAGATCAGTTTTCATAAATGGGAAGTTATATTCAAGAAATTCTTTCTTTTAAATGTTTATCTACATGTTTAAAAACTTCCCTCAAAATTTTACTATTTTTGGAGTTGATTTACTGTGCCCAATTGATTTTACAAAATCGTGTATGTCAGCAGATTTTCAGAAACTGTATATCTGTGTTCAAACATTTATTTCTTTCAACTGGGAAATGTTCTTTCAGAAATTCTTTCTCTAACATGTCATTCTATATGTCTAAAACGTTTGCACAAAAGTTTATAATTTTTGGATCTGATTTACTATTTTTAATTGATTTTACAAAGATGATACATAGTGCTACAGTACCCGCGGTCGACCGCCACGGTCGACCGCCAAATGATACATAGTGCTACAGTACCCGCGGTCGACCGCCACGGTCGACCGCCAAACTCTCTGGAAGCTACTCAGCTTTGCATATGCCTCATGGTCGACAGTGAGAACGTCACGGTCGACCGTCGTGCTATCTTTTCCATCCTAACGGCTATTTTCTTGTAGCCGTTGGTTGGGCTTTTTGGTCTTTTGTTTGGGGTTTTTGGTTGATGTCTTGGGAGGCTATAAATACCCCCATTGACCTCAGTTCTTCTATAAATCTAAGAAGTGTTTTAAACAAGTTTTAAACAAGGGTTTAAGTGTGTTTTAGTATTTGTTTGGTTTATGAAGAAGTTTTCACAAGTGGAGGAGATCATCTTCTTGTTTGGGCTTCAATCTCCATCTCTCCATCTTGTTATCCATTGAGAAGTTTTCTAAACTCTTATCTAGCTTTACATTTGCTTAGTTATTTGATTATCATTCTTTAAAGCTAGCTTTTATATTGAGTTTAGATTTGATTTGATTTCACTCATTATTTACACAAACCCACATTGAGCTTATTGTATTTTCATACATAGTATATTTAGGGTTGGTGAGAGTTGTAACAATTGAGTGTGAGCTTTCATTATGTTCTCATCTATTATAGAGAACAAATTTATTGTTTGTTACATTGTGAGATTGTAAAGTTTTCGGTGAGCTAGAAAACCGAGTGTGAGGTGTAAACGTTGATCGGTGAACGTTGAAAACCGACATTGTGAGTGTGAGTGTATACGTTGATCGGTGAGCGTTGAAAACTGACATAGTATAGTTGTAAACGTTATTCGGGTGAGCGTAGAAAACCCGGTCGTGATAGTGGATTTCTCCCCGGGAGTGGGGAGCGTAGACGTAGGACGGAAGGTCCAAACTCTATGATCATTTGATTATGTTTGAGTGTGCTTTGACGTTTATTTTTATTTGTGCTCATTGTTCACATCGCCATTGTCTTATTATTTACTTTGTCCACTATCTTGTTTATGTTTATTTTACCCTTGTATTAATTTGTATATTCTTGCATATATCCCATAGTATATTTATCATATAGGAGATATATCTCATTGTTCATTTTGCTTATCCTAACTCATTATCTTGTTGTATTTCATACTTACTAGGATAACTTATGAATTAGTTTTAAATTGGCATAAAATCGGATTAGATTAGCATAAGACCCTAATCACCCCCCCCCCTCTAGGGTCTAACACCCATATTTATAGTAGTAGTAGAAGGACAGAATTATAACTTTAACCGAGTATGGGATGACGGTCACATCATCCTTTGCTTTACAGGTGTTGGCCGACAAGTGAAGGAGAGGTCACTTCAGTATTTAATGCGAAGTGATTGGGGGTGTGCAGTACCGACATAGTTCGATGTGTCATAAATACTATTAGGGGTAGGGAATGATGGCGCCTATAATGCATTTAATGGCATTTATTGCGAGGTGATTGGTCGCCAGTGCACGGGAGGGGCTCAAGGCTCAAGGCATTTCAATGCCTTTTTACTCGTCCGGTGGTTGAGAAGTACCACCTTTTGAATCGCCCTCGCATGGTGTCAGCCGACAAGTCGGTCGAGTGGAGTGATTAAGCAATCGACTCAGCCATGGGTCAACATGCAACGCCTTTCATATCGTCGACACGTGACAGATTTTGAGTCATCCTCGCAAGATATCGGCTTGTTGAGTCGACCGAATTAGGCCCCTGATTATCTTGAAACGCTGACTAAATTATACATAATGTGGGATACATGTTTATCATTGATTGGAGATTATTTTTCAACACTAACGTGGCTATAACAGTTGGCCCTTTTTACTCGGAGTCGGCCTAGGCCAGGTCCGAGTGAAATATAGCAGTTCTTGCTGAGTCATGAGAAACCTTAATGAGGGATCTAAAAAGTTCTTTGGACGTGATGTGGCTGACGTCAGCGAATTTTTTACAACTATTATCGCTTCGTATTTAATGTAAGATTGCGGGCTATTCAAGGCGAGCACACTTTATCTCAATTATGGAAAAGATGCTTCGAATTCTAGAATCAATCTGGGTCGTTAGCTGGAGATCAGATCGTTCGTTGAGATTTTGACAGTTGGGGCCAAGATGCCTATAAATAGGGCTTCCCTGGTGAGGGAGCGGTTACTGTTTTTTTGAAATTCTAAATCAGCACCTCCTAAGTGCTCCGATATTCTTCAGTAATAATCTACAGTGTGAATGGCGGTCCCTAATCTCAATGCTAGGCAAGAAATGTTAGCGGAGATCCTTTAAGGTGATGCTCTACCAACTAAAATCCCTCCGTGGGAAATATAATATTCCCCATAGTTAAAAGTGTTTGGGGAGAAAATTGGTTTCTTCATTGAGGTATTCATTACAACTTCAGTTATTACAATGAAAATACAAAAATATAGTCTTTTTATAAGACTTTTACACAATGAAAATACAACTCTCGTCAAACAGCGCAGAGATCGTTTATCGGTCTTCTGCTTGCGTGGGATCTTGACCTGTGACGGGGACGTTGATATCCGTGGACCACCAAATGATCAGATCAGATCCGGAGCTTCGTCGATTCGTGAAGTAATCAAAAAGCCGAAGCGCTTATCTCGGCAACAGCCAGATAATTGCTCTTCTTAAGATCACCGCAACGGGGTAATCTTAAGGGACGAACGAGGCTGCAGATCTAACGAACTCCTCTTCTTTATGCCAAAGAATCCATTGAAGTATCCTCCTCCTCTCTGAAATTCATAGCTCTTCAGTCCTCAATCTGGCAGGGCTTCGCCAATGCTCGAGAATTCCAGATCTAAAAAAATAAAGGCCCTGGAGCAGTATTTATAGGCTTCAGGAGCCATGTGTTTGGATAAGAACGGTTGATTCCCTTTTATCTTCAGTTAAAACCACTTAACCACATTCTTAGATAGATTCAGATTAGTTGGAACAAATCCAGGTGGTTAACGTCGAAAAATGGCTCAAAACAGCCAAAAACAGCATTCTTGGTGTTGCGAACACTTATGAGTGTCTCGGCGTGGCCGAGACACTTTGAAGTATCTCGGGTATTTTGGTCCTAACTTTCTCATATGACCTCCAAATGACCTAATTCTAGATGCATTAGAAATATGACAAAGAGGTCTATAACTTTTATATTTTGAGTTTCTTCAGATTCGAATCGGATCATGACCAAAATCATCATTCTTTCCGAGACACCAACACTGTCTCGGAATTCTGAGGTAGTTTGTACTATATTTGGTATTTTGGATTTATCTTTCTCATATGATCTCCAAATGACTTGATCCAAGATACATTGAAAATATAACGAAAAGATATACAATTTTTATGTTTTAAGTTTCTTCAGATTCGAATCAGAGCATAGCCAAAATTGCTCTACAAGGTACGAAACACATTTGGGTGTCTCGGCTTTGCCGAGACACTAATGGGTGTCTTGGCCAATCCGAGACACCTCTGGGTGTCTCAGCTTGGTCGAGACACCTTAGAGTGTCTTGGCCAATCCGAGATACCTTTGGGTATCTCGGGTTGGCCGAGACACCTCTGGGTGTCTCGCTGAGGCCCGGGACGTAGTCCTGCGCGTTCCATCCGTTTTCGCCGTATCTTCGTCGTCCGAACTCGGAATCATGCGATTCAAGATACATCGGAAAGCTATCGAGAAGATTTAAAAGATCCTATGATTGAATAATCTATGGAGTGGATGAGACATGGAAGGCATTTCATCTTTTGTAAGTGATGTGGAGCTCCCGATCAATTCGTTTCCTCGTTGTTCTGCAGTTCCGTTGCTTCACATAGTTCGTCGACTCACTTCATGCACTTATCGACATCAAATGAGCTTCTATGACACAGATAGTGATGTTCATCATCTTCTCTCTATCTCAAGCTGCGTACGGGGACCTATAGGTAATTTTTGATGCCTACAGATACCCCCTCCAAAGTGTTTCAGTCTCATTTCTTTTATAGATGAGCCTGAAATACTTTGGATATGATTGGTCCAACATTCAGTCAGTATAAAAGGACTATAATTAGCTTTGATTCTTAACTCCTTTAATTTTTAGTCTATTTTGATGAATAGCTAAAGTTCTTCCAGCGCTGCATTTATCGTCTGGCCGTCATTGAAGTTTCGAATCAAAAAAATTGGTGAGTTGATTTTGGCTCGTGTTGTCGAGTTAACTTTGAATTGACTACCTATGCCATAATATATTGGCTTATGTTGACTTTCATCGCAATGCGTTGACTGGTATTGACCTAGGATTACGCGTTGACCCAGGGTTTCAGATCGCCCGACGTTGATTTTTTCATCGCAACGCGTTGACTGGCGTTGACCTAGGTTTACGCGTTGACTGGCATTGACCTAGGTTTACGCGTTGACCAGCGTTGATCTAGGGTTTCAGATCGCCTGACGTTGATTTTTCATTACAACGCATTGACTGGCGTTGACCTAGGGCTACGCATTGATCGGCGTTGACCTTAGGGTTTTGGATCGCCCGACGTTAACATAGTTTATACTCGTACATTTGCTAGAGTATACACAGTTTAAGCTCTTAAGGTATTGGAGCATAGCAGTCCTAACAGTTGGGGTTACAGGACCAACTGTCAAAGCTGGTGTGTTAATGACTTTCACACTTATAGGATTTTTGGCAAACCCTCAGCCATCAACGGATTTTATGAGCTGTTACCGACTACCGTTTGAGTCGAGCTAGCATGCAGATTGCTTAAATCCATTCTGTATGTAACGTTGTGCTAAAAAAGTTAACTCCTTTAGTGCTACGATATTGAATATGGAGACTTCGTCTTTCTTACGGGAATAGACTACCCGACGATGTGTGTTAGACGTAGACTCAAGATTTTTGGCCAATCCTCAGCCATCAACGGATTTGACGTGCCTTTACCGATTACCGTTTGAGTCGGGCTTGCATGCGGATTGTTTAAGTCCGTTCCGCATGTGACGTTGTGCTAAGAGTTAACTCTCTTAGTGCTACGATATTGAATACGTAGACTTCATCTTTCTTATGGGAATAGACTACCCAGCAACGCGTGTTAGGCGCTGACTTATTCCTACTTAGGCTTTGGGGTAAAATTCCCCAGACTAGAATTCTGGTGTCTTTTTCAATCGGTGAACGACTAAACCGGTAACGCGTGTTAGGCGTTGACTTATCCCTACTTAGGATTCAGGATAAAATTCCCCGTGCGTGTGAAGCACAAATTTTGGTGTTAATAATAACAACCTGCCACAATGTCGAATATGTTGGCTTTTGTCCTTTTACAGCAAAGACTAACCGGCAATGCGTGTTAGGCGCTGACTTATCCCTACTTAGGCTTCGGGATAAAATTCCCCAGACTTGGATTCTGTTGTCTTCTTCAATCGGTGAAAGACTAAACCGACAACGCGTGTTAGGCATTGACTTATCCCTACTTAGGATTCAGGATAAAATTCCCTGTACGTGTGAAGCACGGATTTTGGCGTTATTAATAACAACCTGCCATAATATCGAATATATGGGCTTTTATTCTTTTTACGGTTAAGAACTAACCGACAGCGCGTGTTAGGCGCTGACCTATCCCTTCTTAGGCTTCGGGATAAAATTCCCCAGACTGAAATTCCGGTGTTTTCTTTAATCGGTGAAAAACTAAACCAGTAACACGTCTTAGGCGTTGACTTATCCTACTTAGGATTCGGGATAAAATTCCCCGCACGTGTAAGGCACAACTTTTGGGAGTTGAAGGATGGTGTCGAAAAATAGGAGAGGAAGAATTTTATATTCCATATCCCAAAACTGAAGAGGAAGAATTTTATATTCTATCTCCAGTTGCCAAGGAAACTCGAAGTGGGATCTCCACCCTAAGAATCCGGAAAAGTAAAACTAGGAGTGGGATTTCCACTCTGAGAATTGAAAAGATTCAAGCAACGCTAACTTTTATAGGATTGGTTGCTTAATCCAAGAAAATAATTCCTCATTTATTAAGGTGAAATTCCGATTTCGGCCCTAACTTTTATAGGTTTGGCCGAATAGGAAAAGGTGAAAGTATTTTGTTTATCGAAAGGAGCATTCCGGTCTTGGTCCTAACTATCTGCAGGTTCGACCAAGTGAGGTTGGAGGTAACCCTAACTTTTATAGATTTGATTGCTCAAATTAAAAGTGGACCTCTCATTCATGGAATAAATCGAGAGGGGATTTTGGTTGTGGTCCTAACTGTTTAAAGGTTTGACCAAAATGGGAATTTAAGACGACCCTAATTGTTTAAAGGTTTGACCGTTCAATTTGTGGACCTCTCGTTCATGGAAGGAATCAAGAGGGGATTTTAGTTGTGGTCCTAACTGTTTAAAGGTTTGACCAAGATGGGAATTTGAGACGACCCTAACTGTTTAAAGGTTTGATCATTCAATTTGTGGACCTCTCGTTCATGAAAGGAATCAAGAGGGGATTTTGGTTATGGTCCTAACTGTTTAAAGGTTTGACCAAGATGGGAATTTGAGACGACCCTAACTATTTAAAGGTTTGATCGTTCAATTTGTGGACCTCTCATTCATGGAAGGAATCGAGAGGAGATTTTGGTTGTGGTCCTAACTGTTTAAAGGTTTGACCAAGATAGGAATTTAAGACGATCCTAACTGTTTAAAGTTTTGATAGTTCAATTTGTGGACCTCTCATTCATGAAAGGAATCGAGAGGGGATTTTAGTTGTGGCCCTAACTGTTTAAAGGTTTGACCAAGTAGATAGTGGGAGTGGGAGTACAAAACACAATGGGAGCATTGACTTGTACAAGTCGCTCATAGGGGGTTCCTGGTGTTAAGTGACAAATACTTAACACGGAGGGGTTTGATAATCATCAATGATCAGGAGATTAAAATTCTAAATACTATGTCCGGACTCTAACAATGAGAATGTTGAGTGCACAGACGTAGCGGGAGTTTGAGTGTGAGTTTCTTATTCATCACCTTCTTGTAGTGACCGGGTTATCCCTAAGAATACACTATATAGAATTCTCTCGGGAACTTCCCATTACATGAATTATCCACCCCCATCTTTTTTCGTGAAACTGGGTCTAACATTATATTTAGTTGAATGACCGGGTTATCCTTAAGAATACTAGGCACGACACTCTCCAAGAACTTCCCGTGAAAGAAGGAAATAGTTTAGACTCATATATTGGTTGGAGTTTTGAGGAGCAGTTTATACTTGTATACTCTTCGGAGTGGTGCACCGTTATTCGGTTTATTCTAGCTTTATGGCACCACAGTCGATTAGAGCTTGAATCTTGTTCTTTAGGCCAGAATAAATCTCAGTAGGATGGAGAACCCTCCTGTGATACGCACAGTAGTTTGGGTCCGTAATCCTCTTAGCTCCCTCCTGATCTTTAATAGGTAGTAGCTCAATCTCACCGTTATTTAGGAGGTACTCAAAAATATCCGTACCTTCCTCATCCTTGAAAGAGTACTCTTTTTGGAGTCCCGGATCTGGAACCCTTTGCTGCTTTTGAGGTTGTTGTGACGTCTGATTATTATCACTAGCAACCGCAGGCATTGATTGCTGTCTTATTTTGATCTTCTTCCTTCTGAGGAAGCATTCGGCTTATTCGCCACGCATCTTCAAATCTTTCCAAGTCTTGGATAGGTTTAATCCCATAACTCCCAACACGTCCAAAGATAGGTTGTTGTGGCAAGTCTGGAGGATGAAGTCCTCCGTAATCGGATCTCGGCAGTTCATCGCCTTATTCCGGAAACGTTTAACAAAGTCGGTGACTATTTCTCCGTCTTTTTTGCTTCTCATCGAATAGTGTCCTGATAGATACCTTGGCGTCATCATTAAAGAAGTTACCAAGGAATGACCTCTCCATATCGTCCCAGCTGTTGATATTTCTAGGCTTGCGACGGCGATACCAATCGAAGGTAGGCCTGCGAATGGAGCCGATGAATGACCGAACCATCAAGGTTTTATTACCGGGGATCGTGCCCAAGTGGGACTTAAAGTAGATTAGATGCTGAGTGGTCGAGCCCTTCCCGTCGAACGGCATGAAGTTGATCAGGTTGAACTTCACCGGATACGGGATCGAATCCCACTCTCTCATGTAAGGACACGGGATGTCGGTCTTCTTTACCTCTCGAGCAGACATTAGAGCGTTAATTTTGCTCTCGAGGTCTTTCATCTTCTCGTCCTCGTCTGTATCATGTTTTGGACGATTTCCAAGAGGAACAATATGGTTACCCCCGGCATTATTATCTTTGGCGGGACCACCCCCAGCATTGTTATCTGTAGGGGGTGCGTTTGAACCACCCCCAGTATTTTTGGGAGGTGCGTTGGCCATGATGATTTCATCTACTTCTGGCTCGCTGTCAACTGTGGTATTCTGGGTGTGGCGGTTAGATTCACCAAGTTGATTGGACAGAGCCTGCATCTGTTGGTCATTCTATTCCTTCATCTATATCATAGCTATTTCCAATTCGAACTTGAAGTTCTCTTTTTGCTTAGCCAAAGCATCCTCGATGATCTTGGTCATTTGTTCCACGTTGATCATGAACGCCTCACGAGATTGTCCTATGCTGGACACCGTATTGTCAAAGACGATGGCAGAGTATGTATCTGATGCTTCATCATCTGAGGATAATCTGCTATTCATCCTCTGATAGTCCCTATGCCTAGTAGTTCCTACGCATAACCGAGTTATACGTTGGGATACGTTCGAAAAATAATGAGAACTGAAACTTCGCGTTGACTTCCTTTTATTAGTCATATTGATAGTGACCTCAGGGAGTTTGTCGTCTTGCGCAGCTGATCTTTTTCTATGGAAACGCCTTGGCTTAGTTACCGGCGCTTTATAGGAAAGCCTTTAGAATACCGAGACCCTCTGTGGAGCGGTCTTGGGGCACCTACACGCTGATAATACTACCCTAATAATTTTGGTACACGGACAATGAGAGTCCACTTTTTGTGTACCTCTCTTTCGAGATTTATTCGTACCCTCAGCCTAATAGTGCAACTCATCAACATTGCGATCATAGTAACCTATCGGCTGTTTACATGAATTCTCAGGTATAACGCGTTTGTCTGCTTGACGTGTTTTTTCTGAGTAAACAACGCCTTATTAGTGTCTGCAGGAGTCACTCGTTTGGAATCACACTTTTCTGAGGGTGAAACCTTACGGGCTCCTGGCCTTTTGTACGCAACTCCAAGTGGGCGGTTACATGAATCAACTTGTTAGGAGGTCGCGTACGACCCCTAGTCTGGATGTTTGCTCGGGGTTCCTTCAATGGTCCTAAGCATTCCTTAATAGGCACCATGCCTTGATCTTCGGGTAGAGAACCGAGGTGATCCTTCAATGGAATTCTAACTCTGAGGAGGTCCATACCGCCATAGGGTTCTACCGGAGGCGTGGGAGTGGAAGGAGCGGGATCCGAAATTGACGAAGGCTGGGAGCAATGTCGCCTGCTTTTGCCTTAGGCGTTGATTTAGCCTTTGGCATCCAAGTTTGTTTAGATCTCGGCGATCTCTTAACCGCCTCTTCCTTTTGCATTTCTTTTACTTTTCGCACCAGGATCTGGGCATGCGCAAGAAGTGCACGACGCCTCTGAATGCGCTCCTCAAGAGTGGAACGGTTTCGTTTGACATGAACCCATTCGTTAGTAGGTGGTTGGGAAGAGGTTCTTGAAGCTTGTTGCTGGAACACTTGGTACCTTCTGAGTTTCAGATCCGCATCATAGCAGATCCCGTCAACAGGCTTCAAAGCCTTGGCAAATTGGCGCCCGAGATGTTGACGGTGCCTTTGGCGAGCCCTCTTCGTCAGCACTGGTGCACTTTCAACGGGCAACTCTTTGACTTTCGAGGAGTTATCACGAACGTTGGATCTGGTTTCTTTGGAGGCCAGAGAGGGGTCTTCCACTGCATTTGGGTTCAGATCATCAGCCCTGGTCTTCGGATCTAAAGGCATGTTCTTCGCAACAGTGGTTTTCCTGCGTTTGCAAGAAGAAGATCTAGAGGAGGAGGAGGAAATATATTCCTCAAATTTCTGCTGGTCGAATTCGTATTTGACCTCTTCGAACACCGGGATCTTGATCGTCGGCTGCGGCACGACAGCTTTGGCAGCGAAGCTGTTGGCTCCTACTGTAGTCGCCAGCTTGTTTGGGAAGAAAATTAGTTTCTTCATTAAGGTACTCATTACAACTTTAGTCATTACAATAAAAATACAAAAGTATAGTCTTTTTATAAGACTTTTACACAATAAAAATACAACTCTCGTCAAACAGCACAGAGATCATTTATCGGTCTTCTGCTTGCGTGGGATCTTGGCCTGTGATGGGAACGTTGATATCTGTGGACCACCAAAAGATCAGATCAGATTCGGAGCTTCGTCGATTCGCGAAAGAATTAAGAAGCCAAAGTGCTTATCTCGGCAACAGCGAGATAATTGCTCTTCTTAAGATCACCGCAACGGGGTAATCTTAAGGGACGAACCAGGCTGCAGATCTGATGAACTCCTCTTCTTTATGCCGAAGAATCCGTTGAAGTCTCTTCCTCCTCTCTGAAATTCATGGCTCTTCGGTCCTCAATCCGACAGGGCTTCGCCAACACTCGAGAATTCCAGATCTGAAAAAATGAAGGCCATAGGGCTGTATTTATAGGCTTCAGGAGCCCTGTGTTTGGATAAGAACGGTTGATTCCCTCTTATCTTCAGTTAAAACCACTTAACCATGTTCTTAGATAGATTCAGATTAGTTGGAACAAATCCAGGTGGTTAACATCAAAAAATGGTTCAAAACAGTAAAAAACAGCATTCTTGGGGTTGCGGACATTTATGAGTGTCTCAGCGTGGCCGAGACACTCAAGAGAAAGTATCTCGGGTATTTTGGTCCTAACTTCTTCATATGACCTCCAAATAACCTGATTATAGATGCATTAGAAAGCTGACAAAGAGATCTACAATTTTTATGTTTTGAGCTTCTTCAGATTCGAATCGGATCATGGCCAAAATCGTTATTCTTTCTGAGACACCAACACTGTCTGGGAATTCTGAGGCAGTTTGTACTATCTTTGGTATTTTGTCTTTATCTTTCTCATATAATCTCCAAATGACTTTATCCAAGATGTATTGGAAATCTAACGAGGAGATCTACAATTTTTATGTTTTAAGTTGTTGGCCTTCTTGTTTTGATGATGATTTACAAACAATTTACTACTAATATTGTTTGTCTAGTGTTTGTGTATTCCTATGTATTGTAGACAAACAACGTTGTTGGAGGTTGGATGGAATAGTGCTTCAATGATCATATCTAAAGGAGGTTGGCGGAATTGTAGAGTGAAGCCTTGCAATTCAAGTTGAAGATCCAAGTTCAAGCTTCATCCGCAAGATTACCAAGAAGAGCTTATTGAAGATCAAGATCTAGCTTGGGTAATCTAGTTTAGATGTTATATTATGTGTGTTAGATACTCTAAGCTCAATATCATATACACACACATTTATTAGTTTCTTCGTATATATATGTAGTTATATATATATACATAAGTTTTGGTTTCTATGCTTATATATATAGTTATATATATACATACATGTGTTTTGGTTTTTATGATATTACATACTCTATTGTGTTTTAGTACTCATTGCATAGAATATGTAATTTTGTGAAAATATTGTCTTATTAGTTTATAGACTTCAATATCAGTTTATACATGTTTTACTAAGTCTATAAAAACATTTCACAAAGTTTCAAAAGTTGGTTTATGTCAAAACATCAAAATTCAAGTATCTCATATTTTCATGTTTTAGACTATTTTATAAAATGATGATATTTTTCATTTGAGAGGTCCTTTCTGATAACCAGTCATTGTAGCATGTTTATTATCATGTCTACAATCATTCCCCGAAGTTTTACATTTTTTAGAATTTATTTGATATATTTAAACAGTGTTTTAAAATCAGCAAAACAGCTTTCAGACTTTATTTTTTCATGTATCAGATTTCGGTCGACCGCACCGGTCGACCGATCATTTGATCTTTCATCACTGGACGATAGAGAGTCTGTCGGTCGACCGGTCCGGTCGACCGAAAG